>NC_064034.1:10098886-10447386 GCF_932526225.1 Nematostella vectensis | reverse complement strand
ATTCAGATTTTCCATTGCATAAAAGCTTTAGATAACAGGAACAGGCGGTAGTTTACCACCAGAGGGAGGTCTGTTGTAACCTAGATTTTCAAGATCTTTTATTTGGCTTCTAAGCTTGCGAATTTCCGATTTCTGGATGTCGACTATTTTTTCCATGTGGAAGAGCTCGTCGGATTTCTTGTCGTCTGCGTTATTCTGGTCGTCTGAGCCCGCGTTTCCTTGGTGCTGCTGTTTGCGCATGACACCTAGTGCGGTCTCCAAGTCGTGTACTTGGGTACGTGCGATTTTGAGCTCACGTCGAAGGTCATTTATTTCTTTGATAAGCGTAACGTTTTCCTGTAAAAAAAAAAAAGAAATACATAACCGGTAAGTTATTTTTCAAAGGCATAGCCAAGAACAGGTTCAGAGCCCCCAAACACAAACAAAGGTGTGTACACAGGATGCGCAACCACCCCCACCCCCGACCCTCGCGGCCAAAAAGTGGTTAATTTCTTATTAAGGTATCTTCAAATACTATGCTCTTTCCATATGATACCTTTGACTGCGCACCCACCCTTAGCCAATACTGGGTACGAGCTTGACACACACACCTGAATTGAAATTTTAGAGGAAAAGCGTGATAGCTAAAATATGCCCAACCTTTCGTTGTAGGTGTTGTAGTTGCTTTTCGCGAATGTACTTCTCTGATCATAAGACCCCAAATCTGTTTCGATCATGTGTTTATTCAACTAACCTGCATAATTCTGACATTATCCGCGCGGTGAATTTCGGAGTCTTTGGTGAGTTTCTTGCGCAGTGACGCCACACTTCGCTCCAAGTGCTCACGTTGTCGAGCGTACTCCCGCTGGATATCGGCATCGACGCCGGCGGACTCAGGCTATCCATACAAATCAGAAACCAATACTTAGCGAAAGCGTTAATTGCCAAAATAGGGGTAAGTCAATATTCTAGCCTACCGTTTCGTCCTGTACGTATTTCTGGTACAACGCCTTAACATTTTCTTTCAATTTCTTTGGCTCTTGGATAAATCCAACGCAGTTATAAAGATCGGTCTTAAACCTTTTGACAACCGCCTCCACATCTCGGACCTTTGGAAAAGACATATATCAGACAGAGAAAGTGGAATAAAGAAAACAATACAAACGTCTACATTATACAAAGTAATCGACGTCATAATAGGCCTCATCACACAGCGTCTGTGACGTCATAGAAGACCTCATTGCGCAAGTCACATATGAGGACATGCCCACCTTCTGTCTCTCCTGGTGCATCTCTTTGTCTGTGGCTTTCAACTTGAGCCTGAGCTCGGTGATGTTCAGTTCAAGGCTTGTGTTCTGCTTGTGGAACCGCTCAAGTTCACTCTCCATCTACAACCAAAATTAGAATAATGAAATTTAACGTCACATAAAATCTAGAAGTCAAGCCAAGTCAAGCTATGTCCGTCAAGAAGAGAAAAAGAAAAAAAACTCAGAAATCTAGATTTTGAAAAACTTACTACTAAAAAAATTACGTCAAACAAGGACGAATATAGTTACAGTATACTGTTCTGTGTATGTTCCTCGTACCTCCTGAATTTGTTCCTTCATTGCCTTTATGTCGTTCTCCCGAGGTTCGATTTGCTTCTTCAGTTCCTTGATCTTGTAGTCCAGTACAAACTTGAACTTCTCCAGCTCCTGGTTTTTCTTCTTTAAGTCGTAGATCCTCTTTTCCTTGTCTTGGATCGTCTCGTCACGTTCCTGGATTTCTTTCTTCAGCCCATAGATGTCTTTTTCTAGCGATTTGATAACACCCTGAAGCTTGACATTCTCGTTGTGTTGGCGTTGAATTTCCGCCTTGTAGTCGTCGATTTCCTTTTGCAGGCTTGTGAACTGTGTAAAGAAAGTGGCAGTTGAGAAACAGCGTTACGGAATATCTATATCATTCTTCCTTATTATATCATTTTGAAATGGGCTAATTCATTCGATATCCAAACCCCTCATAAAAAAACTCCCTTCTAAAATTTACCGCTCGGGAAATCAAGGATACCTGAAAATCGAAGTATTGACCCATACCTGGAAACTGTTGTATTACCTCCTGGAAGTTTCTCAAGACTTACCAATCTAAAATCCATACCCAAGTACCGCCTGGGAATCGAGGTATTATCCCTTACTTGAAATTAAGGTAGTACCCCCTAGAGGCCCCTTTCTACTGGAGTCCACTTGATGGAGCACGAATACTGAATGAAGTTAAACCAATGGTTTTGTTGCCATTATTATAAAAGTGATAGTGAGAAAATGAATAAATGGTCGGTATGCCCTGCCTTACCTTTTTCCTCATTATTCCTGTCTCTCCTTTAAGCCTTAGGTTCGCCTCCTTCTCCTCTCTCAGCCGTCGCTCGTACTTGTTCTTGATATCAAGGATCTCCCGATCTGCATCTTCCTCTATCTGCTTCTTGGTTTCTTCGTACTCGCGGAGTTGTTGCCTTGACTCCTCTTGAGACTGGTCCAGCTGAGCAGTCTTTTCCTGTAGTTTGTTCTCGTAGTACTCGGTAAGCTCCTCAAGCACCTGTTCTCTGGCTTCCTCCATCTCCGTCAGTTGGCGCTCATAGTCTTCCTGCATTTTCTGGCTCTTCGCCTGTAACTCCTGGTATTTCTCGTACTCGGACATGAGCTTTTGGTTATTGGCTGACTCGAGATCTTGTAACTCTTTACTGTGCTTCTCCATGTGATCCGCAACCTTTGAATAAACGCAAAAGATGAGCTTCCACATCCATTCCAGTTTAATGTGATTACGAAAACGACGAAATGACACGTTTAATGTATAAATGCGAAAACTTTTTTCAGTACTTTCTCCCAAAATTTGCTTAGCAAATGTTCTTAAACTTACCTAAGACCAGCGATCTAGTAGCCGACTGTAAAACGTCGATAATACATCCCAGGTGGGTGGGGGAGCTCCCCAAAAATGTAGAGGGAGATCGTCTTATCTTTTAGGGTATAAAATTTCGACCAACTGCTATTCCTTAGAGGGTGTTTAGCGGTTTCTGATTATGCTTAGAATCTGCTTCTCTTAGGGTTACAAATTCCTTCGAATCTTAGGGGTAAGAACTCTGTTGACCACACCCAAAGTGTTACCTCTTAGAGTTAAAATTGATTTTGCCGACGATCACCCCCGTCTGTTTTTGTCAGAGTCGCCTCCCTGGGCCATACATAGATCAAAAAGACTGGGTTTTATATGATCGCGCTTTATTGCAGGCGATCATGAATGAACAATTATATGGAAACCCACCCTGATATCATATTGAAACCACTTTTCGATCGGAACTCAGTCGGTTGCGATCGTACCGCCACATTAGCTGTGTCCGATCGAATGCACGACCATATGGTAACCAGAAATCGATAAAAGGGTCGACAATCAATCTAATAGCCGTTGACCAATAGCCTAAACTGCCAAGTTTATAACTGACCTCTTCTTCGTGTTTAGCCTCCTCTTTGTCCTTGTCGGTCTTGAGGACTTGGTTCTTGGTCTTCAGGGACTCCATCTCTTGGATGAACTTCTCGGTCAGCTCCTTTATCTTCTCGTTGTAGTTCATGTCTTTGAGCCGTAGCTGGTACTCGTTCTCCATCTTCAACTCCTCAACACGAGTTTTCAGCTCTGCCATCATTGCATTCTAAAGGGAATGATCCACACAAGACATTATTTTCTTGAACAATGAGAGGTGTACTTGGGGGATGTAAAAATCAGCACAAATGTAAAGTTTATACAGTCTTCTGTTATCTTTTTCCCTTCGTCTAGCAGCATTTAAAGTACTTGAACACATTTATCTTAAACAAGTTTTTTTGTTTCCAAAATGTTTTGGATGGTGGTGCCCAAGTTAGAAGCTTAAAACCAGTGTAGGTTAATGACAACATCCCACAGCTCTACCAATCAAAAACGGTCGTCCTGCAGATGTAGCGTTTTAAATGAATAGATTTAAAGCATATGAACTCTCTGACAGATGGTTGAGTGAGACCAAAGAACACATACCTTTTCCTCAAGGTCTGACTTGGTGATAAGGATCTCCTCGGCATACCCCACTTCCTTGTCCCTCTTAAGACCACGCCCTTCCTTATCAACAGCCTTGTAGATGTAGAGAGAGCCATCCTCACTTGCAGTAAAGAGATACTGGTCATCATATGACATGCGCATCTAGATTAAAGAGACACAGTAGGGTCAGTGAGACAGAACTATTTCAGAATTAAAAAAACTGAGAATCAGCCAAACACTAAAGAGAAAGAGAGATTATACCGAATGAATTAATCAATTATGCTCTAAGCTATTAGCATTTTAAAACCCCAAAACGTATTAAGAATGACCCATCCTGAAACTGGCCCAAATCTCAATAAAGAAACTATAGTAGATGCATAACTCATGACATTATCAATAACAAAGAAGTTATGTTGTCTCATAGAATGTCACCTTAAAATAGCTACAAACAGATGAACCTGTACCTTATTAATGGATCCAGCATGGACTTGGTGTTCCTGCCACTCTCCTGGTACAGTCAAAGGAAACTTCATTGCTCGTAAAGTACCTGATGCAGTACCAGCAAACAACATCCGCCCTGACCTGGACATCACACACTGTGTGAGCACCATGTCAGATGCTGGGACTTCACGGAGTATCTAAGAGAAAATTAAGCATGATATGAGTGACTCAATCATTTGAATTAAATTTTGTAAATGGTATTGCAGCTTGCCATAGAATGACTTTTACACACCTGCGAATCACAAATTTCCTTGATAGTTCTGTCAGAGCCAACAGCAAATGTTGTACGCCCATCGGGTGATACTGTTACACTTGTATAGCTACAGGACTTGAGTACACTTTCTCCTTCACGCTTGTAGTTGTACACATTCCATTCATAAACTGCTCCATCCATTCCACAAGAAATAATCTTACTGTCGTCCTGACTCCAAATAACTTGGCGGACCTTACCATTATGACCCTTCAGGTTTCCAACATTTTCAAACGTGGTTGATGAGTAAAGCTGAATGACATTACCATGGACAGCAGCAAAAAGATGACCACCATTGCTGAATGAGCACTGTAAAAAAAATTCAAAAGATTAGCTATATTTCAACTGTTAAAGCCGCATTGTCACTAGTTTACTTCCGGTCGATTACGTAACAATATCCGATGATTTTTAAAGGAAAACGCAAAAATATTTCAAAATATTGAAAGCAGTGTGTCTATTGGAAGTTTTTTAGAGGATGTGATTGATAATTTAGAGCGGATTGCCTGTTAAATATCTCGGATTCTAATAGATTCTTTTGTCTTTTAACGGTTGAGGTTTCCGTCGGACCTCCGGAAGTAAACTGGTGACAATGCGGCTTTAAGGTGTAAGGTGAACTTATAACTTTTTTTTGTTACAATTTAGACAGAGACAACAGATCATCCAATAGTCATCAAATTACCTCTCTGCATCCTCGAATAGTAAACTCTTTGAAGTATCTAATGTCATCAATCAGCAGGTTCATTAACCGCAGCTTGTCGCTAAATCCAACCAAGATGTATAGACCAGAAGGATGCAGGGCAATGCTATAACATTCTTCTTGGAATTCTTTATATGCCTCCAGAGAGCTAGAAATACAGAATAAATCTTGTTAGTAAGTCAAACTAAGAATGATCAAGTAACAGAAACAATAATAAGGCAACTTACCAAGTCTCATAATTCCATATTCGCACAGATCTATCCAAACTGCAAGTTGCTATCAAAGGCTTTCTGATGCAAACATCCATTCCAGTGATAACCCCATGATGGAAAGATTGGGAGAGAAGCTCAAAAGTTGCAAGATCACCCTGGAATACAAGCAAATTACTTAGAAGTGAGCATAGTAAACAGGCTTAATACCCACTAAAATTATATGACACCATGTCAAAGTGATAAACAGCTGTTCATGCATTAAGGCTCATACAAATAGTGTAGATCTTTAAACAATGCCTTGTGCTTTTATCTATCAAAATTACTCAAATTACTAACAACAATTAGCGATTTCTTTCGTTTCTTCTTTCCAGATTCCCAGGGCTGAAATATCAAACTTGATTAAAGAAACACTAAAAAACAAGGCAGAGATGAACAACTACAATAGTAACTTCCAGTTCTACACACCTTTCCCAGGTCTGCAGTTGACAGTGTGATGCTGTAGAGTTGTGATGTGCTGGTGCTGCACACCAAAGTCTCCTCAGAGGGACTGACAGTCAGATCCTTTATTTCCTGACTTTCAATCATTTGCGGGTCAGGATTGGTTGTATCAGTTGGGATTCTAATCTCTCTGCTCTTTTTGTAGGCATCTTTCTCTTCTGCTTTCTCAAACAGATGGACAGTGCCGGCACCACCAGAACAAATAAAACCTTTGGAGTAGGCAGCAATGCATGTGATCTGGGGATATGCTGTTTGGGTTGGGGAAGGATCTGCTCCAATAGCAGCAGTGCTTAGTTGTCTGAAATAACAGAAAATTATTTATGTCATGTAATACTTTAAGGGCTTCAATAAATCTCAGCATGTTGGTGGGTTCCAAAATGCCTAAATTTCCAGAAACCTATACACCAGGGATCATTAATTACCTCTTTAATATCCACTGCCCCTATGTATGTCTTTAGATTTTTTATCAAGGCCTACCTCCCCTACAAGTCCAGCTCCACTACACCATAAAGTTAACAGCCCACAGCATTCAAATAGCCTTCCCTGTTTCGCATAGTTAAAATGCAACTTCACTTGGTATAAACACAAGTTGGATTAATACCTTGCAGTGCCTGGAGCACTTGGTCCACCTCCCAAAACACTGAACTCATTCTTTAGTTCTCCAGACTCAAAAAGAAGTAAGCGACCGGTGTCTGTCCCTGTTATGATCCTTTCATCAGAGACCCATGCATGACACAAGAAGTTCTGTGGCTCCATCTTTTGGAAAGCAAACTGTTTGAGATTACCCTCACTGTAGCGGAAAAGCTTGAATATCCCATTGCCAACAACACAAAGCTGTGTGTTATCTTGTGGATTAAATGAAACCTAAAAATAGATAAAGACGAGAAATGAGAAAATAAAATAAATCAACATATGATGTGTGCTAGATATTTTAATATCCTCACTCAGGTATATATAAATATGTTTTAATATAAGTCTTTCTTTTGAAATATATTGATTACATTTTCTTACATACATCACAACCATTCATAAATTCAAAACAAAATAAATCATCTGCACTTGTAAACAATTTGGCTTTTGCAACATGTCTTACCTGGTAAACGGCGGAGTCCTGTTGATTAGAAGACTTGGTAAACGCCATTACTTTGGCTTTTTCCCATGTCCAGTAAAGCAAAGTCCAGTCGGGTCGGCCAGACTGTGAGACCAAATACTTGGAGTCTGGGGAGAAAGCCAGGCTAACAAACTCTGCAGACTGAACTTCGGGATGACTAAGGACTTTCTTTTTTCTCAGAGTATGAAGATCGTAAATAGTGATCGTGGCTTTTTCACCCTTTTCTGCAATGGCAACATATCGTCTGTTTGGGCTAACTGCCATCGCTGTCATTCCCACACTTTTATCAGATCCAGGGATAAATCGCTGCGATTTCTGATCGATGTTATACAAAATGCAGTTCGACCCCGCTGGATATATGATGGTTTGTTCATCCAAGTAGCAGATATTACTGGCTACATCGGCTTTCAAGCCGAAGCAATGCCTCGGAGTGGCAACAGCGATCGACATCTTGGTTGTAGATCGAGGTTTATCGGTTCACTTCTAAGCGAAATGCCCTTATCCGACAATTATCTTCAGGCTTTTAGAGGTACTCTAGGAGTTCATGTGCAAACGGTCTCCACAAATTCGCCAGATCGAAGAAGAAACGTATTCAAACAGTGGCAACAACTTGTTGGTGTTGAAGCATCTCTCATTCTACGATTCAGTTTTCTGTTTGGTTGCTAAGGAATCAAGGCCTGGTTACAGTGGGTACCGCTGACCTAATGACCGTAGGTAACGATCCGTAAAAGACAGGAAGCCCAAATAATCATACGAAATCACTAACCCGTTATATATATAAAACGCCGAAATACTAGGTAATTAAAATATATATATATTTAAATATAATGATTTAGAATGAATACGTAATTGCCTTTTTATAAACCTTCTTCATCTCTCTTTGAGAACCGGACCTGTAGGATTCTGCACATCATTTTTTCTGTAAATGACAATAAAAGCGTACTTAAAACTTTTTATCGCAAGCACTATTTGTAGCATGCATAACGAGAATGCAAAAAGTGATTCGTGGAATCTAATCACCGCATTTTTTCTGTCTTGCGTGCTGATTGCTAAGTACCATGAAAACATACCCCTCCTTTCCAGTCCAGGACCTAAATTCACTCCCCAACTCCTTCTACACTGCTTCTCTCCCCAACCCTACGGACGAACACTGACCTTAGTAATAGTTGCTCAATATTTTTTCCCGAGCCTTTTTAGTAATGTTTGATAAACGAATTTTAGTATTTGGCTGGTGCTGGTCCCTTAAGCACTTAAACGGGAAAAGGGGTCAGAGGGAAATATCACATTATAGTATTTATCTAGTCTTTTGGCATGTCACTAGAGGCGAGATGCTGGATTCTGGATATGCAATCCAAAACTTTTAACCTTCGAAAAAAAATGGGTCAAGCCCACATCTAACTATCATGTCTTGTTATAAATCAAAGACAGCGTTAGAGCCTTTTTACTACAAACAATTATGGGATAATGCAATCAAGATTTGAAACTGAATTATATATACTTATTGTCTATCCTTTGTGATGACTGATAGCTTGAGTGACACTTCAAACAGGAAAAACTTGTTTGATAGAATACCCATTAGGATCCCTACAAGGAGGCCATTCAGTAAAAAAACGACTTATAGAGTTAACCACTCAACAAATCAATCCCGTTAAGAGACAGGCATCCAGCGCGAACACAAAATGCGTATAACTTTCGTGGTTCTTGCTGGTTTATTCCAAGCTGTATTAATTTTGCTGTTTGCGTTGCTTACTGATTATGGAGATCACGGGTTGCCTGCTCACAGACGTAAGGGGGCAAAACTCAACGAGACGACGTCGAAACTTGAAGTCAATGACATCGCCGTGTACTATCCAAGTAAGGGCGCGAACCAATATTCAAACTTAGTAGGCGCAATTAGCACAAGGGATGATGTTCCGTGCAAAAACTTGTGCTTGCTGATTATGTAGCGTGACTCTTTCAAAAAGCATTGTCTGCGGGGGATTATGTTTCACGTTTTAGTGATGTTAATTATCTGCGAGGGATTATGTAGTGATGTTATTACGACTTGACTGAGTATTTGTGTTTACTCAGTACTTAGACTACAGCTTCGTTATTATCAATCTGCACTCTCTTGATATTTTTTAACTATGCTGATGAACAGAAATTTCACAGTAAGCAAATAAGGAAATGCCTTTTAGAATGCCATACATTCCTAAGTGACATTGGTGCGTACCACTTTAACTGAGAGTAAAAAATATGGTAATATGGTATGATAAATTCTGGCTGTCACTAATGACGTCATGTTTTAGTGTTCCAGGATGTCCATGTTATGATCTTCTTCGCTTTCCCTTTCCTACTGTCCTTCTTAAAGCGGTTCGGGTACAGTGGCATCTGCACTGCCTTCTTTGGGGCCTCCTTAGCAGCTCAGTGGGCCATCATCTGCTCTGGAGTATTCACTGGGCTGATTCACGGAGAAGCGCACATTCAAGTCAACATACAATCGTAAGTAGCATAAAGGAAAATCATTCATGTTGTTGATGAAACACAGAGAACATAGGGAAACCAGGAAAACAAACACAAGGGACCTACCCCCAAAACATCAACCGCCTTTCAATGCATCATAAATAAATAATTTCTGACTAACATGATGCACAGAAACAAATCAAACACAGGGAACCCATAGGTCTAGGTCAGCACAGCCCTTTATTTCGTCGGAGCGAAAGGCAATCCCTCCATGGCTGCTGTGGCTATGTAAAGAAATGTTCTCCTCGCTGCAGGCTTTGCTTGGCAGACTACACAACTGCTGTGGTGCTGATCGCGTACTGTACTACCATGGGGTACGCCAGCCCAACCCAGCTCATAATCATCTCCTTCTTCCTGCCAATCTTCTACGGTTTGCTGGAAATGGTCCTGTTCCACTACCTTCTGGTAAGTCATTTTGTGTGTACAGTGGGATCTCCATTTAACGGACAACCTGTATAAAAAACAAACAATGTCCATAGTCCTTATCAAAAAATCAGGCCCGTACCCAGGATTTTTCTTGGGGGAGGGGGGGGGGGTTGCAAAATCCAAAAAAGGTGGACCTAATTTTTCCGTGAGGGGAGGGGAAGGGAGGGAGTTCTCTGATTAAAATCTAACCACCTCCGAAAGAACAAAAAGGGATTTTTTATGCCTTTTCAGTATCCACGGGACGTTTATTGTCGGTTTTGGCTACATACCAGAGTGATCTAGCTTATGATTTTGAGTCTTGTCTACAAATAGCACGTCTATTGAGAACCAAAAGTGGACTTCGGCCGTTGTGAGGGGTGCGTTAACACCCTCTGAAACCCCCTGGGTACGGGCCTGGCTATCTAAAGTAATCCTGTCTATACGTCTATAAATAAAACCTTTTTTAGCGGACACTTCCATGAAAGGGAGCCCTATTGTACAGAAATTTCAGGACACATTCATTACCCGGACACATTTTTTGGACTCAAGGATGTCCTCTATAAGAAGGCCCCACTAAATAATAGATAAAATAATTTAGCTGCTTTTAGCCAAGGCGAGCACTAAAAGAGAGAGAATCGATCATACAAAACGGAACAAAAATGTGGCTATATGATAGTTTTCCCAGGAAAGACATACCTAATACGACAGCAACAAGGGATATAACTTTGTATTAGAAATGGAGATTCGATAAGTGTGCTGGCCCTTGTGGGGGAGTTTGGAGAAAAATGTCAATTCGTCGATACTACAAATCCGTAAATGACAGAGGAGTACCTGCAATGCAAGCGTTACCCTGTGTTTTTGTGGCGAAAAATCAGCCTCAAGCGATTCACAAATTTAGAGGAAGGTAGAGGTGCAAGCAAGGAAAGGTGTCAGTGTTGTTTTTCTCGATAACAGTGTCCCTTTAGAGGAAGGTAGAGGTGCAAGGAAGAAAAGTTGTCTGTGTTTTTTTCTCGATAACAGTGTACCCCCCCCCCCCCCCCCGCATTTCCAAAAATTATAAGGAAATGACCAGTAAGGGCGTGGCTGTGCCCCTGTTATTTTCTGTATGTTTCTGTATCGCCCCCCCCCCCCCCCCCCCCATAGCCTGCTACGGCTATGTCGTTACAGTGGAACATTCATTTATCGGACACTCTCGTGACCGAAAAATGTGTCCGTTTATTAGAGATGTCCACTAAGTGATTTATTTATCGAGTTTGATACAGAAAAAAAAGAAAATGTGTCGTAGAATAGAGGTATCGTTTCAAAGTAGTCCTCGATTTTACGATATAAAAGAAAATTCATTGAAAATATCGTTGTAGTGAGGTCGGGTTAATTATCAACTTTTACTAAATAACAAAACTGCAACTGTAATCTGTGAAAGACTGTACAGTTACTCTTTGTAAGACCATAATCTGTATTGAACAAGACCTGTCATGTCAAAAAGAAGATTAACTGTAGTTTCCGTGTGTGGTGTCTCGAGTTTTTCTCTCTGTGTTGATGGACAAAATCAGTAATATCGTTGTATCGAGGTAAAAAATACGCTCAGGAAAACAGATTTGTATCGTAAAATCGAGAATATTGTTGTCGTTGTATCCAATATCGTAAAACCGAGTTAATTTCTTATACATTTCACTGTATTTCCGCCGGGAGAAAAGTTATCGTGAAATCCAGTATCGTAAAATCCTGGTTCCACTGTACTGTATATCCGATACTGGATATCCGATACAGAGAGATGAAATCGGGAATTTACAGGCTGTCCGCTTGATGGGGACTCGTTATATTGAGGTGAAATTGTGACTTTAAAGGCCCCGCTCCGCTGGGAGTTCGTTAAATTGAGGTGAAATCGGGACTTTAGAGGCTGTCTGCTCAATGGGGGAGTGGGGAGGGGGTTCGGCTCTATTGTGTCAACATATACCCAGGGTGCTTCACGTGCACTTGTAGTGATGTTAACTATGTATGATAACCATCAGATATACCCAGGGTGCTCCACGTGCACTTGTAGTGATGTTAACTATGTATGATAACCATCAGATATACCCAGGGTGCTTCACGTGCACGTGTAGTGATGTTAACTATGTATGATAACCATCAGATATACCCAGGGTGCTCCACGTGCACTTGTAGTGATGTTAACTATGTATGATAACCATCAGATATACCCAGGGTGCTTCACGTGCACGTGTAGTGATGTTAACTATGTATGATAACCATCAGATATACCCAGGGTGCTTCACGTGCACTTGTAGTGATGTTAACTATGTATGATAACCATCAGATATACCCAGGGTGCTTCACGTGCACGTGTAGTGATGTTAACTATGTATGATAACCATCAGATATACCCAGGGTGCTTCACGTGCACGTGTAGTGATGTTAACTATGTATGATAACCATCAGATATACCCAGGGTGCTTCACGTGCACGTGTAGTGATGTTAACTATGTATGATAACCATCAGATATACCCAGGGTGCTTCACGTGCACGTGTAGTGATGTTAACTATGTATAACCATCAGATATACCCAGGGTGCTTCACGTGCACGTGTAGTGATGTTAACTATGTATGATAACCATCAGATATACCCAGGGTGCTTCACGTGCACGTGTAGTGATGTTAACTATGTATAACCATCAGATATACCCAGGGTGCTTCACGTGCACGTGTAGTGATGTTAACTATGTATGATAACCATCAGATATACCCAGGGTGCTTCACGTGCACGTGTAGTGATGTTAACTATGTATGATAACCATCAGATATACCCAGGGTGCTTCACGTGCACGTGTAGTGATATTAACTATGTATGATAACCATCAGATATACCCAGGGTGCTTCACGTGCACTTGTAGTGATGTTAACTATGTATGATAACCATCAGATATACCCAGGGTGCTTCACGTGCACTTGTAGTGATGTTAACTATGTATGATAACCATCAGATATACCCAGGGTGCTTCACGTGCACGTGTAGTGATGTTAACTATGTATAACCATCAGATATACCCAGGGTGCTTCACGTGTACGTGTAGTGATGTTAACTATGTATGATAACCATCAGATATACCCAGGGTGCTTCACGTGCACGTGTAGTGATATTAACTATGTATGATAACCATCAGATATACCCAGGGTGCTTCACGTGCACGTGTAGTGATATTAACTATGTATGATAACCATCAGATATACCCAGGGTGCTTCACGTGCACGTGTAGTGATATTAACTATGTATGATAACCATCAGATATACCCAGGGTGCTTCACGTGCACGTGTAGTGATATTAACTATGTATGATAACCATCAGATATACCCAGGGTGCTTCACGTGCACTTGTAGTGATGTTAACTATGTATGATAACCATCAGATATACCCAGGGTGCTTCACGTGCACTTGTAGTGATGTTAACTATGTATGATAACCATCAGATATACCCAGGGTGCTTCACGTGCACTTGTAGTGATGTTAACTATGTATAACCATCAGATATACCCAGGGTGCTTCACGTGCACTTGTAGTGATGTTAACTATGTATGATAACCATCAGATATACCCAGGGTGCTTCACGTGCACGTGTAGTGATGTTAACTATGTATAACCATCAGATATACCCAGGGTGCTTCACGTGCACTTGTAGTGATGTTAACTATGTATAACCATCAGATATACCCAGGGTGCTTCACGTGCACGTGTAGTGATGTTAACTATGTATGATAACCATCAGATATACCCAGGGTGCTTCACGTGCACGTGTAGTGATGTTAACTATGTATGATAACCATCAGATATACCCAGGGTGCTTCACGTGCACGTGTAGTGATATTAACTATGTATGATAACCATCAGATATACCCAGGGTGCTTCACGTGCACGTGTAGTGATATTAACTATGTATGATAACCATCAGATATACCCAGGGTGCTTCACGTGCACTTGTAGTGATGTTAACTATGTATGATAACCATCAGATATACCCAGGGTGCTTCACGTGCACTTGTAGTGATGTTAACTATGTATGATAACCATCAGATATACCCAGGGTGCTTCACGTGCACTTGTAGTGATGTTAACTATGTATAACCATCAGATATACCCAGGGTGCTTCACGTGCACTTGTAGTGATGTTAACTATGTATGATAACCATCAGATATACCCAGGGTGCTTCACGTGCACGTGTAGTGATGTTAACTATGTATAACCATCAGATATACCCAGGGTGCTTCACGTGCACTTGTAGTGATATTAACTATGTATGATAACCATCAGATATACCCAGGGTGCTTCACGTGCACGTGTAGTGTTATTAACTATGTATGATAACCATCAGATATACCCAGGGTGCTTCACGTGCACTTGTAGTGATATTAACTATGTATGATAACCATCAGATATACCCAGGGTGCTTCACGTGCACTTGTAGTGATGTTAACTATGTATGATAACCATCAGATATACCCAGGGTGCTTCACGTGCACGTGTAGTGATGTTAACTATGTATAACCATCAGATATACCCAGGGTGCTTCACGTGCACGTGTAGTGATGTTAACTATGTATGATAACCATCAGATATACCCAGGGTGCTTCACGTGCACGTGTAGTGATGTTAACTATGTATGATAACCATCAGATATACCCAGGGTGCTTCACGTGCACGTGTAGTGATGTTAACTATGTATGATAACCATCAGATATACCCAGGGTGCTTCACGTGCACTTGTAGTGATGTTAACTATGTGATAACCATCAGATATACCCAGGGTGCTTCACGTGCACTTGTAGTGATGTTAACTATGTGATAACCATCAGATATACCCAGGGTGCTTCACGTGCACTTGTAGTGATGTTAACTATGTGATAACCATCAGATATACCCAGGGTGCTTCACGTGCACGTGTAGTGATGTTAACTATGTATGATAACCATCAGATATACCCAGGGTGCTCCACGTGCACGTGTAGTGATGTTAACTATGTATGATAACCATCAGATATACCCAGGGTGCTTCACGTGCACGTGTAGTGATATTAACTATGTATGATAACCATCAGATATACCCAGGGTGCTCCACGTGCACTTGTAGTGATATTAACTATGTATGATAACCATCAGATATACCCAGGGTGCTTCACGTGCACGTGTAGTGATGTTAACTATGTATAACCATCAGATATACCCAGGGTGCTTCACGTGCACGTGTAGTGATGTTAACTATGTATAACCATCAGATAGCGGACGCAGGTGGAAGCATCCTCATACACTCGTTTGGCGCCTATTATGGCATGGCCTTTTGTAGAATGATGTACCGAAAGGACGCGGTGGATCACCCTAAAGAGGACGCTAGCTACACCTCGGACATGTTTTCCATGGCTGGTAAGATAGCAACGTTACTTTTATACTATTAAATATGACAAAAGGGGGAAACAACAGTCCTTATAGGCTGGATTTGGGGATTTTAACAGTGGGGCAGTAAGGGTTATTTTCGTGTTCCGTGAACGGCCTTTTTTGTTTATCGTGAATCGTGAAAAGGACAAATTAAAATCCGTGATACGTGATTGCTACCTTCGCAGTGATTCGTGAATGACGAATTTGAAGAATGCTAAGCGTCTCCAGTCTCTAGTACAATGCAATGTTTTTCACATTTTCTCGTCTATCGTAAATGTTCGAACCAGTTTATCGTAAAACGTGATTTCCGGTTTTTGAAACTCGTGAAACGTGCAAGGAATCCCCCCCCCCCGCCCCGCCCTTACCGCCCCTGTTTTACTTACCGTAGCTGGCTACGGTAATGGGTTTTACTACTGCCGTTGGTCCTGTAGGCAATAATGTAGACAACTAATGCCTAACAGGGCAACCCCAAATATCGATATAAACTTTCCTTACTGTTATACCACTCTCAAATACTAGACATGTCTTTTAGGCACTCTATTCCTATGGATATACTGGCCAAGTTTTAACGGTGTGTTCGGAGCGCCTGATTACGAGGCTCAGCATCGCATTGTAGTCAACACCTACCTTGGCCTGCTCTCGGGGACTGTTATGGTTTTTATCGTCTCCTTCCTTACAAGCAAAGATGGGAAATTCACCATGGTAAGCTTAATATCATCTCCTTCGTAACTAGCAAAGACGGGAGAATTAGCATGTTGAGCTTAATATCATCTCCTTCCTTACAAGCAAAGACGGGATATTTACCATGACAAGCTTTATATAATCTCCTTCTGGCGCGTACACAGGGAGTTATTTGCGCATCCCCACCCCTTTGCGGCCAAAATATGAGTCATTTCTTATAACGAAATTTTCAAATACTATGCTTTTTCCATATGATACCTATAACTGCACCACCCCCCCCCCCCCCCCTTCGCCAATCCTGGGTAGCGCCTGTCCTTATTCCTTACAAACAAAAACGGGAGATTAACCATGGTAAGCTTTTCTTCACAAGCAAGACGGGAGATTAACCATGGTAAGCTCTTTCTCACAAGCAAGACGGGAGATTAACCATGGTAAGCTCTTTCTCACAAGCAAGACGGAAGATTAACGATGGTAAGCTCTTTCTCACAAGCAAGACGGAAGATTAACCATGGTAAGCTCTTTCTCACAAGCAAAGACGGGAGATTAACCATGGTAAGCTCTTCCTCAAAAGCAAAGACGGGAGATTAACCATGGTAAGCTCTTTCTCACAAGCAAAGACGGGAGATTAACCATGGTAAGCTCTTTCTCACAAGCAAAGACGGGAGGTTAACCATGGTAAGCTCTTCCTCACAAGCAAAGACGGGAGATTAACCATGGTAAGCTCTTCCTCACAAGCAAGACGGGAGATTAACCATGGTAAGCTCTTTCTTACAAGCAAGACGGAAGATTAACCATGGTAAGCTCTTCCTCACAAGCAAAGACGGGAGATTAACCATGGTAAGCTCTTCCTCACAAGCAAGACGGGAGATTAACCATGGTTAGCTCTTTCTCACAAGCAAGACGGAAGATTAACCATGGTTAGCTCTTTCTCACAAGCAAGACGGAAGATTAACCATGGTAAGCTCTTCCTCACAAGCAAGACGGGAGATTAACCATGGTAAGCTCTTCCTCACAAGCAAGACGGGAGATTAACCATGGTAAGCTCTTCCTCACAAGCAAGACGGGAGATTAACCATGGTAAGCTCTTCCTCATAAGCAAGACGGGAGATTTGGCATAGTAGGCTTTTTATTATCTCCTTCCTACAAACAAGGACGTGGGTTGTAAGCTACTCCTCACATTGTCCTCACAAGCTAGCAAAGACGGAAGGTTTACCATGATAAGCTTTATATAATCCCCTTCCTTAGCAAAGACAGGAGCTTTTTATCACCTTTCCTACCTCAAAAACACAGAAAGGAGATTTTCCATGGTAAGCTTTATATAAGAGACTTGTCAGCACAAAAGAAGCATAAGCACTGTATGCCAAACAGACAGCTCTAATGATCTCTTTACGGGCTCAGCATATTAGGAAAGATTTTCCTACAAACTGTTGTATTTTGTCCCCAGGCCCATATCCAGAACGCGACCCTCGCTGGGGGAGTGGCCGTGGGAACTGCTGCTAACATGATGATGTACCCATGGGGAGCTCTGCTGGTCGGTGCGATGGGGGGCACAATCAGTACACTAGGCTTTGTTTACATGTCGGTAAGTACCACAAGTACACACAGGTATCCCAAACATCTGCTATTAGAGTCACAGGTATCCCAAACATTTTCTAGTAGAGCCAAACATTTGCATGCATAGCCACAGGTATCCAAGTTATCTTGTATTATGGTATAAAATAGGGTATAAAATCTACTAAGGCTAAGTTCAAACGTCGTGTTATCCATGAGCCGTATTCAATGCAAATGCATGGAAATGAAGAAAAAAAAACAATCGACTTGATTTATTTGCATGCATTTGCACTGAATACGGCTCATGGATAATACGACGTTTTAACCTTAGCCTAACACCTTTATTACGGCGAAACGTATTGTGGCATTTAGCGTAGCCAGAGAGCACTGGTATTGCTTTTAAATACTTTATCAAAGTTATTCAGCGATAACCCCTCGGGCCACGGCCCTCATTGACGAACTTTTGGGAAATTATCACAGTGGGGTGTTATCACTGAGTTTGAGCTAGCGGTGTTAAATCTTGTAAAATACTAGCTAGAGTGTGTTAGGTACAAGGTCGAGGGTAGGTACTAAAGAAAGAAATAACACCATCGCGTTGATGCACCATTCACCATAGCAACAGCTGCATCGATATTACAAATAACTATATCAGTAACCATGGCAACTAAGGGACATCAAATGATTATCTAAGTCTATCAGTTGTTTCCACAAGAAAATACAAGCAACAGTGACCTGTTTAGCTTTTAAATGGAACTCGCTTGTCCTAGACAAATTTTTTTTTTGCGTGCGTCTTTTAAAAATATCTTGGTCGATCTTCATCGCTCTGTGGAAAATTTAGATCAGTTAGATTAGATCACTCAAATTTAGGCAAATTTGAAATGCGCTTTCAGCGTAAACATCTACAGTCTCCTCTTTGTCAAAATCAGAATCTAACGCTTATTTGTTTCAGCCCTTGCTGCTTAAATACCTGAAAATAAACGATGTCGCTGGTGTAAACAACTTGCACGGCATGCCGGGAATCCTTGGTGGCATCGCAGGCGCTGTGATATCCGCGCATGCGCAACCGGAAACATACGGGCACCAAGGGTGAGTGAAAGCTTGAGCCATTGGCTCACTCAAGAGATTATCATGAGCCATTGGCTCACTCAAGAGACCATCATGAGCCATTGCCTCACTTAAGAGACCATCATGAGCCATTGCCTCACTTAAGAGACCATCATGAGCCATTGGCTCACTTAAGAGACCATCATGAGCCATATGCTCACCCAAGAGACCATCATGAGCCATTGGCTCACTTAAGAGACCATCATGAGCCATTAGCTCACTTAAGAGACCATCATGAGCCATTGGCTCACTTAAGAGACCATCATGAGCCATTAGCTCACTTAAGAGACCATCATGAGCCATTGGCTCACTTAAGAGACCATCATGAGCCATTGGCTCACTTAAGAGACCATCATGAGCCATATGCTCACCCAAGAGACCATCATGAGCCATTGGCTCACTTCAACTTGTTTGTAAAGGAACAAATAAAGATACAACAGTGGAATCTCAACCGTAAATACAAGGGGCGTAAAAAGCAGTTTCAGTATAGCGAGGAACTCGAGCTATCCTATGGACCTTAGCATTTGATATAGATATCAAATTTTCGAGACAAAGTGAGTCGCATGAGGTTTTGACTGTTCCCTTGCCTTTTAGCAAAGATTAGTTTGTTTTAATTTTTATATTTATATATATATTTTTTTATATTTATATATATATTTTTTATATTGGCTTGCTCAAAAGATTTTAGGAATTTTGTTACTGACCCTTTAGACATAAAATAATAATTTCCTAAGACAATCAAAATCTGTTTAGAAACAAAATATAGTTTGAGTTAGTAAGGGAATTCGGAACTTTCACCTTTCGGCATACCAGTATAAAAAGATCTACTTATATCGACTTCCTTGCAGATTGTACAGCGTCTTCAGTGCGCGTGCGCCGATGGTAAACACCACTGAATACGTTCAGCTGCAAGAGATGGGCGTTGCCTTCACCCCCGGCTCAGGGCGTACCGCGAGACTGCAGGGGTGCTACCAAGCGGCAGGTCTCGCCGCGGCTATCGGAATCGCTCTTATTGGTGGACTCCTCACAGGCAAGTTATGGCTCACGTGAATGTGTGAACTTTTTCGTAGAAAAAAAAAAACAATCAACCAACCATGGGTTGGGTAGGAGTGTAGATGCCCACCAGGGTCTAAACCAAGACATTAGTATGCTCTAAAGGCCTGGCTAAACACGCAAACATGTTTGTCAAACACTGCGTTTGACGCAAATGTTTGTACGTTTAGCCACCAACAAAACATGGCACTCAATTGGCTCCCACAACACGTACAGATGTTTGAACGAGTTCAAAACATTTTCATCAAAAATTTGCGTTGGACGCAAATGTTTTATCGTTTAGCCACTCAACAAACAAAACATTGCGCGCGCTTCGTGATTTTATCCAATCACCGCTCGAAATTTCCATGGCGCCACTTTGATCTCTCGCGTAATCATAACGGAAAAAGTGCGCGCGTTCATGTTTTATGAATTTTTTTTTGTGTTTAGCCACTTCGCCAAACATGCTGGCGCGAGTGTTCGACTTCAATGTTTCACAAACATGTTTGCGTGTTTAGCCAGACCTTAAGCCTGCTACCATGGCTTCGAGAAGTTTTTGCTTAACGAGGGAGACAATTATATGAACCATGTTGACAAATTGCCGCCTTTTTAAAAAAGGCTAGTTTAACCGTGCGGTACTGGAACTAGCTTCGTATCTTCAAGCTATGTGTTTCAAAACAACAGCTTTAGGGATTACTAGGGCAAACAACACGAAAAATACCTATATTACTTTGGTTTTCGGTACCTCCCCCTCCCCCCCCCGACGATTTTCAACGGCTGAATCGTCTTCTGGCTTTCCAACTGGTTTCCAACACCTTTCCGCAAGACTCTAATGAATAAATGCAATTCCTATAGTTTGAATGACGAAAGCCAAGGGGTGGTATGCCAGTTGGAAATTATTGACGAGAGTAAGCTCGTCTGTTACGCCTAAGTAGTCAAGGTCACATGTCTGGTCACGTTTTATTTGCAGGCCTGGTTGCACGCTTCCGCGCCTTCAACCCCCTAAAGAAACACCAGCTTTACGACGACTTCGACTTCTATGTTGTGAGTATGAGTGTTAAGAGAGCGTTCCCAAAGGGTACGGGGTGTTAGAGGTACAAGTTGTTTTTTTCGAGTCCCTTTTGTGGATAAATCAAACTTACATATCAAACGTAAGGACATAAATCAACACTTCGTTGTTTTACGCCTCTGTAAAAACAGAGTTGTTTTGCTGACGGTTCGAGCGTTGCCCCCTTCTCATTTCAGCACGCCTTCGCAGACCACCTAGTTTTTTTACAGCTTGTCTGTTAACTTTCTAAAGTCATAAAATGACATACACAAGGGTAAACAAAAAGATTTTCATATACATCGAGTTCTTTGGAGAGACCATTCGTAGGCTAGATTGCAAGCTGTTTGTGTGAGCCCGTAGTGCCTGACGATGCGAAGCGACGGAGGAAGCCTACATAGTCGTTGCAATAATTATTTTGGTGATCTTTTATTCTGTCCTCGTTGTAGTTACCTGATAGTAACGAGTCGTACTCCGCGATGGAGTTTATCATGTCATCGCTGGGGATGGACGACGAAAAGAAAGAAAAAACAGCCAAACAGGACAACAACAAGAACAAAGAGTCGGAGGAAGTGCAACTGATGAAGGACAAATGAGGTTGCCTACCAGTGCGACGCGTGCTATCGTGGCCACCTTGACGGTTTCGTGAAATAAGACAATAAGGATACAAGAAACGTGCTATCTGATACGACTCGCGCTATCGAGGCTACCTTGACGGTTTCGTGAAATAAGCCAATAAGGGTACAAGAAACGTGTTATCTGATACGACGCGCGCTACCGTGTACATCTTGACGGTTTTGTGAAGTAAACCAAGGAGGGTCCGAGCTGACATGAACTTCGCTAGTAAACAAGGGTGGAAAAGAAATACCTTTATGCGGATCAGAACACGACGGAATTCGTTCCAGTCATGAAGCGCTCGTCGCACTATAATATTTTGTATAATCCGTAGGTGATGGCTCAAGTATTTTATATTATTATCTGATATTTACATTTATTTTGTATTCTCTATTTACTTGTATCCTTTATGTGCCTGCTGTGTGTTGTATTGGCCTTAAAATCTCAAATTTTTATATAAGGTGTTTTCTATACGTGCGGCGGTGAAATAAGTGGAGGATTTTGCTGTATACGTTTATAAAAACAATGCACCAAAAACTGGTGCATTTCGTCTTTAATAAGACTTCTTCAGGGAAGACTGAAGATTGTGAATCGTTACAAGCATATTTACATCAGAATAGTGGCGCGAGACGCAAAGACATTACAACTGTCTGACGCACAAGTTCGAGAATAACTCCCCTCTGAACTCGGAACCCGACGGAATTTTTTTGGCCTAACCGACGAGCTTTTAACCTCCCCGGCACCCGGTGAAATTTCTAAATCAAGCCGAACAGTTTCTTTCTTACCCTGTGAGCAGCTTGAGTGACTGGCGGTAAATAAAAATTAGCTGACCCGGTGGAAGTTTCAAACCCGGTAAGTTCCCCGAAAAAAACTAGGTTTCGCCGGGTCTGTTACAGAGGGGTATAGAATAGCGCGCGCTATAGTTAAAATAACTTACACATCTCTGCCTGGGTTTCTACTACAAAAAAGAGCCCGCGATCATGTCAACCTTTGTTTCTAAGGCTATAGCCGCTTTAGCTTACTGCGAAAAGCGCTATTCTTTAATTTACTAAATCGACTAAACCAATATAAAATAATCGCGAGATATAATAGCGGAGAAAAGGGTTTCCGAAGTCCGTTGGTCTGTTTTTTTTTTTTTTTTTTCATAAATTTGTTGCTTCGCTTACTGAGGAAATTACCGATTAGATTGCATGCTCTAATAAGGAAACATCAAAGAGGGTGACTTGGGACAAGTCTATACTTCTACCTAAATCAGACTCGGGTCCAGTTCCCTGATTTTTGTCAGAATCCCGGCCAGAACCAGAGTACTGTACAGGACCCGAAACGATCCCAGGACCCGAAACGATCCCCAAAAGTAACCCAACTGATCCCGGGACCCGAAACGATCCCCAAGAGTCCCCGAAATGAACCCCAAGGAATTACAGTAATGGACAACTAAAGGAATGTGTTAGGATTGGCTTTCAGTTTTAAAAACATATGAAAAACATATGAAACATTTAGCTTTGTTTGTGTTATTAAAAGGAAATTTTCATTAACTAAAACTACAGTATTAAGATTTTAACATACGACTGAGGGGGAAATACAGTGGTTGAGTCAGAAATTGGGGTCAACTAACAATTCCTGTGATAGTAATTTGAAGAACCCGGCGTGGATAAATCATTTTTACATAACAAGCCATAAAAGAAAGTCTTTACAGATAGGACATGCTGCTTTTCACATGTTTGTTTTCGGTGAATGAAAGACCTATCATATCATGAGATCATGCCGGGGTGTACGCCAACTGACATGAGGAAATCCAAAACTTACATAATATTGCTGTCAACAAAAGCCACATCCTTTTGATATTTTGCATAGGTAGTAGAAGGGTTGTTCGAGTGTATTACTCAGCATGCTTTTATCTTTCCATCATCTCGGTCAAACCGGCTGCCTAAAATGTGTCGGTAAATATACGCTCGTGTGAACAAGGATTTCGTGGTGAAATACATGTTTGGTTGTCAAATGAATATTAATTTTTAGGGGTGTTATTTACCGGAAATGAGATTTATAGTGTCAGAGTCATGTGTCGGAACCGCAAAATGTTAAGAGTGTGATGGAAGTTCAAATGTTTGGTTGATCTGAGCAAAGCTGTTCTTATGCTGTATTCCTTTCAGTAGAAATTTAAAGTTGTGTATTTGTTTTCGACTCTGTTTATGGGTTTAACGCCGGGCAATGTAATTAAATAGAAGTATTGTGTTGGAATTTAATATTTTTAAGCCACGTTGTTTAGAAATCGAGTCGCTGTTAACCCTTAATTATGCTTCAAGAATTGCAAGTATTGCTTCTGCTTTCCCTTTGTCCATTACCGCAATTCCTTGGGGTTGATTTCGGAGACTCCTCGGTATCGTTTCGGGTCCGAGGATCAGTTGGGGTACTTTTGGGGATCATTTCGGGTCCTGCGATCGTTTCGGGTCCTGGGATCATTTCGGGTCCTGTACAGTACCTTCACTAATAATACCAATACAGTACGCTCAGCCTAGTCCCAGGTGTTGTTACTTGGCTTCCTGTGCTCGGATATGAACCCTGAGGTAGCCTGGGACGAGCTCACAACTCTTACCATCCACAGGAAACCCAACCACAGGAGAGCCGATAAGAACGCCTGGGACTATGCTGCAGTACCCTCACTAATAATAGAGCATCCTCACTAATAATACAGCATCCTCACTAATAATACAGCATCCTCACTAATAATACAGCATCCTCACTAATAATACAGCATCTTCACTAATAATACAGCATCCTCACTAATAATACAGCATCCTCACTAATAATACAGCATCCTCACTAATAATACAGCATCCCCACTAATAATACAGCATCCTTACTAATAATACAGCATCCTCACTAATAATACAGCATCCTCACTAATAATACAGCATCCTCACTAATAATACAGCATCCTCACTAATAATACAGCATCCCCTCTAATAATACAGCATCCTCACTAATACAGCATCCTCACTAATAATACAGCATCCTCACTAATAATACAGCATCCTCACTAATAATACAGCATCCTTACTAATAATACAGCATCCCCACTAATAATACAGCATCCTTACTAATAATACAGCATCCTCACTAATAATACAGCATCCCCACTAATAATACAGCATCCTCACTAATAATACAGCATCCTCACTAATAATACAGCATCCTCACTAATAATACAGCATCCTCACTAATAATACAGCATCCTCACTAATAATACAGCATCCTCACTAATAATACAGCGTCCTCACTAATAATACAGCATCCTCACTAATAATACAGCATCCTCACTAATAATACAGCATCCTCACTAATAATACAGCATCCTCACTAATAATACAGCATCTTCACTAATAATACAGCATCCTCACTAATAATACAGCATCCTCACTAATAATACAGCATCCTCACTAATAATACAGCATCCTCACTAATAATACAGCATCCTCACTAATAATACAGCATCCTCACTAATAATACAGCATCCTCACTAATAGAGCATCCTCACTAATAATACAGCATCCTCACTAATAATACAGCATCCTCACTAATAATACAGCATCCTCACTAATAATACAGCATCCTCACTAATAATACAGCATCCTCACTAATAGAGCATCCTCACTAATAATACAGCATCCTCACTAATAATACAGCATCCTCACTAATAATACAGCATCCTCACTAATAGAGCATCCTCACTAATAGAGCATCTTCACTAATAATACAGCATCCTTACTAATAATACAGCATCCTCACTAGTAATACAGCATCCTCACTAATAATACAGCATCCTCACTAATACAGCATCCTCACTAATACAGCATCCTCACTGATAATACAGCATCCTCACTAATACAGCATCCTCACTAATAATACAGCATCCTCACTAATAGAGCATCCTCACTAATAATACAGCATCCTCACTAATACAGCATCCTCACTAATAATACAGCATCCTCACTAATAATACAGCATCCTCACTAATAATACAGCATCCTCACTAATAATACAGCATCCTCACTAATAATACAGCATCCTCACTAATAATACAGCATCCTCACTAATAATACAGCATCCTCACTAATAATACAGTATCCCCACTAATAATACAGCATCCTCACTAATAATACAGCATCCTTACTAATAATACAGCATCCTCACTAATAATACAGCATCCTCACTAATAATACAGCATCCTCACTAATAATACAGCATCCTCACTAATAATACAGCATCCTCACTAATAATACAGCATCCTCACTAATAATACAGCATCCTCACTAATAATACAGCATCCTCACTAATAATACAGCATCCTCACTAATAATACAGCATCCTCACTAATAATACAGCATCCTTACTAATAATACAGCATCCTCACTAATAATACAGCATCATCACTAATAATACAGCATCCTCACTAATAATACAGCATCCTCACTAATAATACAGCATCCTCACTAATAATAGAGCATCCTCCCTAATAATACAGCATCATCACTAATAATACAGCATCATCACTAATAATACAGCATCCTCACTAATAATACAGCATCCTCACTAATAATACAGCATCCTTACTAATAATACAGCATCCTCACTAATAATACAGCATCCTCACTAATAATACAGCATCCTCACTAATAATACAGCATCCTCACTAATAATACAGCATCCTCACTAATAATGCAGCATCCTCACTAATAATACAGCATCCTCACTAATAATACAGCATCCTCACTAATAATACAGCATCCTCACTAATAATACAGCATCCTCACTAATAATACAGCATCCTCACTAATAATACAGCATCCTCACTAATAGAGCATCCTCACTAATAATACAGCATCCTCACTAATAATACAGCGTCCTCACTAATAATACAGCATCCTCACTAATAGAGCATCCTCACTAATAATACAGCATCCCCACTAATAATACAGCATCCTCACTAATAATACAGCATCCTCACTAATAATAGAGCATCCTCACTAATAATACAGCATCCTCACTAATAATACAGCATCCTCACTAATAGAGCATCCTCACTAATAATACAGCATCCTCACTAATAATACAGCATCCTCACTAATAATACAGCATCCTCACTAATAATACAGCATCCTCACTAAAAATACAGCATCATCACTAATAATACAGCATCCTCACTAATAATACAGCGTCCTCACTAATAATACAGCATCCTCACTAATAGAGCATCCTCACTAATAGAGCATCCTCACTAATAATACAGCATCCCCACTAATAATACAGCATCCTCACTAATAATACAGCATCCTCACTAATAATACAGCATCCCTACTAATAATACAGCATCCTTACTAATAATACAGCATCCTCACTAATAATACAGCATCCTCACTAATACAGTATCCTCACTAATACAGCATCCTCACTAATAATACAGCATCCTCACTAATAATACAGCATCCTCACTAATAATACAGCATCCTCACTAATAATACAGCATCCTCACTAATAATACAGCATCCTCACTAATAATACAGATTCCTCACTAATAGAGCATCCTCACTAATAGAGCATCCTCACTAATAATACAGCATCCTCACTAATAATACAGCATCCTCACTAATAATACAGCATCCTCACTAATAGAGCATCCTCACTAATAGAGCATCCTCACTAATAATACAGCATCCTCACTAATAGAGCATCCTCACTAATAATACAGCATCCTCACTAATACAGCATCCTCACTAATAATACAGCATCCTCACTAATACAGCATCCTCACTAATGATAGAGAATCCTCACTAATAATACAGCATCCTCACTAATAGAGCATCCTCACTAATAATACAGCATCCTCACTAATAATACAGCATCCTCACTAATAATACAGCATCCTCACTAATAGAGCATCCTCACTAATAATACAGCATCCTCACTAATAATACAGCGTCCTCACTAATAATACAGCATCCTCACTAATAATACAGCATCCTCACTAATAATACAGCATCCCCACTAATAGAGCATCCTCACTAATAATACAGCATCCCCACTAATAATACAGCATCCTCACTAATAATACAGCATCCTCACTAATAATACAGCATCCTCACTAATAATACAGCATCCTCACTAATAATACAGCATCCTCACTAATAATACAGCATCCTCACTAATAATACAGCATCCTCACTAATAATACAGCATCCTCACTAATAATACAGCATCCTCACTAATAATACAGCATCCTCACTAATAATACAGCATCCTCACTAATAATACAGCATCCTCACTAATAGAGCATCCTCACTAATAATGCAGCATCCTCACTAATAATACAGCATGCTCACTAATAATACAGCATCCTCACTAATAATACAGCGTCCTCACTAATAATACAGCATCCTCACTAATAATACAGCATCCTCACTAATAATACAGCATCCTCACTAATAATACAGCATCCTCACTAATAATACAGCATCCTCACTAATAATACAGCATCCTCACTAATAATACAGCATCTTCACTAATAATACAGCATCCTCACTAATAATACAGCATCCTCACTAATAATACAGCATCCTCACTAATAATACAGCATCCGCACTAATAATACAGCATCCTCACTAATAATACAGCATCCTCACTAATAATACAGCATCCTCACTAATAATACAGCATCCTCACTAATAATACAGCATCCTCACTAATAATACAGCATCCTCACTAATAATACAGCATCCTCACTAATAATACAGCATCCTCACTAATAATACAGCATCCTCACTAATGATACAGCATCCTCACTAATAGAGCATCCTCACTAATAATACAGCATCCTCACTAATAATACAGCATCCTCACTAATACAGCATCCTCACTAATACAGCATCCTCACTAATAATACAGCATCCTCACTAATACAGCATCCTCACTAATAATACAGCATCCTCACTAATAGAGCATCCTCACTAATAATACAGCATCCTCACTAATACAGCATCCTCACTAATAATACAGCATCCTCACTAATAATACAGCATCCTCACTAATAATACAGCATCCTCACTAATAATACAGCATCCTCACTAATAATACAGCATCCTCACTAATAATACAGCATCCTCACTAATAATACAGTATCCCCACTAATAATACAGCATCCTCACTAATAATACAGCATCCTCACTAATAATACAGCATCCTTACTAATAATACAGCATCCTCACTAATAATACAGCATCCTCACTAATAATACAGCATCCTCACTAATAATACAGCATCCTCACTAATAATACAGCATCCTCACTAATAATACAGCATCCTCACTAATAATACAGCATCCTCACTAATAATACAGCATCCTCACTAATAATACAGCATCCTCACTAATAATACAGCATCCTTACTAATTATACAGCATCCTCACTAATAATACAGCATCATCACTAATAATACAGCATCCTCACTAATAATACAGCATCCTCACTAATAATACAGCATCATCACTAATAATACAGCATCATCACTAATAATACAGCATCCTCACTAAAAATACAGCATCCTCACTAATAATACAGCATCCTTACTAATAATACAGCATCCTCACTAATAATACAGCATCCTCACTAATAATACAGCATCCTCACTAATAATACAGCATCCTCACTAATAATGCAGCATCCTCACTAATAATACAGCATCCTCACTAATAATACAGCATCCTCACTAATAATACAGCATCCTCACTAATAATACAGCATCCTCACTAATAATAGAGCATCCTCCCTAATAATACAGCATCATCACTAATAATACAGCATCATCACTAATAATACAGCATCCTCACTAATAATACAGCATCCTCACTAATAATACAGCATCCTTACTAATAATACAGCATCCTCACTAATAATACAGCATCCTCACTAATAATACAGCATCCTCACTAATAATACAGCATCCTCACTAATAATGCAGCATCCTCACTAATAATACAGCATCCTCACTAATAATACAGCATCCTCACTAATAATACAGCATCCTCACTAATAATACAGCATCCTCACTAATAATACAGCATCCTCACTAATAATACAGCATCCTCACTAATAGAGCATCCTCACTAATAATACAGCATCCTCACTAATAGAGCATCCTCACTAATAATACAGCATCCTCACTAATAATACAGCATCCTCACTAATAGAGCATCCTCACTAATAGAGCATCTTCACTAATAATACAGCATCCTTACTAATAATACAGCATCCTCACTAGTAATACAGCATCCTCACTAATAATACAGCATCCTCACTAATACAGCATCCTCACTAATACAGCATCCTCACTGATAATACAGCATCCTCACTAATACAGCATCCTCACTAATAATACAGCATCCTCACTAATAGAGCATCCTCACTAATAATACAGCATCCTCACTAATACAGCATCCTCACTAATAATACAGCATCCTCACTAATAATACAGCATCCTCACTAATAATACAGCATCCTCACTAATAATACAGCATCCTCACTAATAATACAGCATCCTCACTAATAATACAGCATCCTCACTAATAATACAGCATCCTCACTAATAATACAGTATCCCCACTAATAATACAGCATCCTCACTAATAATACAGCATCCTTACTAATAATACAGCATCCTCACTAATAATACAGCATCCTCACTAATAATACAGCATCCTCACTAATAATACAGCATCCTCACTAATAATACAGCATCCTCACTAATAATACAGCATCCTCACTAATAATACAGCATCCTCACTAATAATACAGCATCCTCACTAATAATACAGCATCCTCACTAATAATACAGCATCCTCACTAATAATACAGCATCCTTACTAATAATACAGCATCCTCACTAATAATACAGCATCATCACTAATAATACAGCATCCTCACTAATAATACAGCATCCTCACTAATAATACAGCATCCTCACTAATAATAGAGCATCCTCCCTAATAATACAGCATCATCACTAATAATACAGCATCATCACTAATAATACAGCATCCTCACTAATAATACAGCATCCTCACTAATAATACAGCATCCTTACTAATAATACAGCATCCTCACTAATAATACAGCATCCTCACTAATAATACAGCATCCTCACTAATAATACAGCATCCTCACTAATAATGCAGCATCCTCACTAATAATACAGCATCCTCACTAATAATACAGCATCCTCACTAATAATACAGCATCCTCACTAATAATACAGCATCCTCACTAATAATACAGCATCCTCACTAATAGAGCATCCTCACTAATAATACAGCATCCTCACTAATAATACAGCGTCCTCACTAATAATACAGCATCCTCACTAATAGAGCATCCTCACTAATAATACAGCATCCCCACTAATAATACAGCATCCTCACTAATAATACAGCATCCTCACTAATAATAGAGCATCCTCACTAATAATACAGCATCCTCACTAATAATACAGCATCCTCACTAATAGAGCATCCTCACTAATAATACAGCATCCTCACTAATAATACAGCATCCTCACTAATAATACAGCATCCTCACTAAAAATACAGCATCATCACTAATAATACAGCATCCTCACTAATAATACAGCGTCCTCACTAATAATACAGCATCCTCACTAATAGAGCATCCTCACTAATAGAGCATCCTCACTAATAATACAGCATCCCCACTAATAATACAGCATCCTCACTAATAATACAGCATCCTCACTAATAATACAGCATCCCTACTAATAATACAGCATCCTTACTAATAATACAGCATCCTCACTAATAATACAGCATCCTCACTAATACAGTATCCTCACTAATACAGCATCCTCACTAATAATACAGCATCCTCACTAATAATACAGCATCCTCACTAATAATACAGCATCCTCACTAATAATACAGCATCCTCACTAATAATACAGCATCCTCACTAATAATACAGATTCCTCACTAATAGAGCATCCTCACTAATAGAGCATCCTCACTAATAATACAGCATCCTCACTAATAATACAGCATCCTCACTAATAATACAGCATCCTCACTAATAGAGCATCCTCACTAATAGAGCATCCTCACTAATAATACAGCATCCTCACTAATAGAGCATCCTCACTAATAATACAGCATCCTCACTAATACAGCATCCTCACTAATAATACAGCATCCTTACTAATAATACAGCATCCTCACTAATAATACAGCATCCTCACTAATAATACAGCATCCTCACTAATAATACAGCATCCTCACTAATAATACAGCATCCTCACTAATAATACAGCATCCTCACTAATAATACAGCATCCTCACTAATAATACAGCATCCTCACTAATAATACAGCATCCTCACTAATAATACAGCATCCTCACTAATAATACAGCATCCTTACTAATAATACAGCATCCTCACTAATAATACAGCATCATCACTAATAATACAGCATCCTCACTAATAATACAGCATCCTCACTAATAATACAGCATCCTCACTAATAATAGAGCATCCTCCCTAATAATACAGCATCATCACTAATAATACAGCATCATCACTAATAATACAGCATCCTCACTAATAATACAGCATCCTCACTAATAATACAGCATCCTTACTAATAATACAGCATCCTCACTAATAATACAGCATCCTCACTAATAATACAGCATCCTCACTAATAATACAGCATCCTCACTAATAATGCAGCATCCTCACTAATAATACAGCATCCTCACTAATAATACAGCATCCTCACTAATAATACAGCATCCTCACTAATAATACAGCATCCTCACTAATAATACAGCATCCTCACTAATAATACAGCATCCTCACTAATAGAGCATCCTCACTAATAATACAGCATCCTCACTAATAATACAGCGTCCTCACTAATAATACAGCATCCTCACTAATAGAGCATCCTCACTAATAATACAGCATCCCCACTAATAATACAGCATCCTCACTAATAATACAGCATCCTCACTAATAATAGAGCATCCTCACTAATAATACAGCATCCTCACTAATAATACAGCATCCTCACTAATAGAGCATCCTCACTAATAATACAGCATCCTCACTAATAATACAGCATCCTCACTAATAATACAGCATCCTCACTAATAATACAGCATCCTCACTAAAAATACAGCATCATCACTAATAATACAGCATCCTCACTAATAATACAGCGTCCTCACTAATAATACAGCATCCTCACTAATAGAGCATCCTCACTAATAGAGCATCCTCACTAATAATACAGCATCCCCACTAATAATACAGCATCCTCACTAATAATACAGCATCCTCACTAATAATACAGCATCCCTACTAATAATACAGCATCCTTACTAATAATACAGCATCCTCACTAATAATACAGCATCCTCACTAATACAGTATCCTCACTAATACAGCATCCTCACTAATAATACAGCATCCTCACTAATAATACAGCATCCTCACTAATAATACAGCATCCTCACTAATAATACAGCATCCTCACTAATAATACAGCATCCTCACTAATAATACAGATTCCTCACTAATAGAGCATCCTCACTAATAGAGCATCCTCACTAATAATACAGCATCCTCACTAATAATACAGCATCCTCACTAATAATACAGCATCCTCACTAATAGAGCATCCTCACTAATAGAGCATCCTCACTAATAATACAGCATCCTCACTAATAGAGCATCCTCACTAATAATACAGCATCCTCACTAATACAGCATCCTCACTAATAATACAGCATCCTCACTAATACAGCATCCTCACTAATGATAGAGAATCCTCACTAATAATACAGCATCCTCACTAATAGAGCATCCTCACTAATAATACAGCATCCTCACTAATAATACAGCATCCTCACTAATAATACAGCATCCTCACTAATAGAGCATCCTCACTAATAATACAGCATCCTCACTAATAATACAGCGTCCTCACTAATAATACAGCATCCTCACTAATAATACAGCATCCTCACTAATAATACAGCATCCCCACTAATAGAGCATCCTCACTAATAATACAGCATCCCCACTAATAATACAGCATCCTCACTAATAATACAGCATCCTCACTAATAATACAGCATCCTCACTAATAATACAGCATCCTCACTAATAATACAGCATCCTCACTAATAATACAGCATCCTCACTAATAATACAGCATCCTCACTAATAATACAGCATCCTCACTAATAATACAGCATCCTCACTAATAATACAGCATCCTCACTAATAATACAGCATCCTCACTAATAATACAGCATCCTCACTAATAGAGCATCCTCACTAATAATGCAGCATCCTCACTAATAATACAGCATGCTCACTAATAATACAGCATCCTCACTAATAATACAGCGTCCTCACTAATAATACAGCATCCTCACTAATAATACAGCATCCTCACTAATAATACAGCATCCTCACTAATAATACAGCATCCTCACTAATAATACAGCATCCTCACTAATAATACAGCATCCTCACTAATAATACAGCATCTTCACTAATAATACAGCATCCTCACTAATAATACAGCATCCTCACTAATAATACAGCATCCTCACTAATAATACAGCATCCGCACTAATAATACAGCATCCTCACTAATAATACAGCATCCTCACTAATAATACAGCATCCTCACTAATAATACAGCATCCTCACTAATAATACAGCATCCTCACTAATAATACAGCATCCTCACTAATAATACAGCATCCTCACTAATAATACAGCATCCTCACTAATAATACAGCATCCTCACTAATGATACAGCATCCTCACTAATAGAGCATCCTCACTAATAATACAGCATCCTCACTAATAATACAGCATCCTCACTAATACAGCATCCTCACTAATACAGCATCCTCACTAATAATACAGCATCCTCACTAATACAGCATCCTCACTAATAATACAGCATCCTCACTAATAGAGCATCCTCACTAATAATACAGCATCCTCACTAATACAGCATCCTCACTAATAATACAGCATCCTCACTAATAATACAGCATCCTCACTAATAATACAGCATCCTCACTAATAATACAGCATCCTCACTAATAATACAGCATCCTCACTAATAATACAGCATCCTCACTAATAATACAGTATCCCCACTAATAATACAGCATCCTCACTAATAATACAGCATCCTCACTAATAATACAGCATCCTTACTAATAATACAGCATCCTCACTAATAATACAGCATCCTCACTAATAATACAGCATCCTCACTAATAATACAGCATCCTCACTAATAATACAGCATCCTCACTAATAATACAGCATCCTCACTAATAATACAGCATCCTCACTAATAATACAGCATCCTCACTAATAATACAGCATCCTCACTAATAATACAGCATCCTTACTAATTATACAGCATCCTCACTAATAATACAGCATCATCACTAATAATACAGCATCCTCACTAATAATACAGCATCCTCACTAATAATACAGCATCATCACTAATAATACAGCATCATCACTAATAATACAGCATCCTCACTAAAAATACAGCATCCTCACTAATAATACAGCATCCTTACTAATAATACAGCATCCTCACTAATAATACAGCATCCTCACTAATAATACAGCATCCTCACTAATAATACAGCATCCTCACTAATAATGCAGCATCCTCACTAATAATACAGCATCCTCACTAATAATACAGCATCCTCACTAATAATACAGCATCCTCACTAATAATACAGCATCCTCACTAATAATAGAGCATCCTCCCTAATAATACAGCATCATCACTAATAATACAGCATCATCACTAATAATACAGCATCCTCACTAATAATACAGCATCCTCACTAATAATACAGCATCCTTACTAATAATACAGCATCCTCACTAATAATACAGCATCCTCACTAATAATACAGCATCCTCACTAATAATACAGCATCCTCACTAATAATGCAGCATCCTCACTAATAATACAGCATCCTCACTAATAATACAGCATCCTCACTAATAATACAGCATCCTCACTAATAATACAGCATCCTCACTAATAATACAGCATCCTCACTAATAATACAGCATCCTCACTAATAGAGCATCCTCACTAATAATACAGCATCCTCACTAATAGAGCATCCTCACTAATAATACAGCATCCTCACTAATAATACAGCATCCTCACTAATAGAGCATCCTCACTAATAGAGCATCTTCACTAATAATACAGCATCCTTACTAATAATACAGCATCCTCACTAGTAATACAGCATCCTCACTAATAATACAGCATCCTCACTAATACAGCATCCTCACTAATACAGCATCCTCACTGATAATACAGCATCCTCACTAATACAGCATCCTCACTAATAATACAGCATCCTCACTAATAGAGCATCCTCACTAATAATACAGCATCCTCACTAATACAGCATCCTCACTAATAATACAGCATCCTCACTAATAATACAGCATCCTCACTAATAATACAGCATCCTCACTAATAATACAGCATCCTCACTAATAATACAGCATCCTCACTAATAATACAGCATCCTCACTAATAATACAGCATCCTCACTAATAATACAGTATCCCCACTAATAATACAGCATCCTCACTAATAATACAGCATCCTTACTAATAATACAGCATCCTCACTAATAATACAGCATCCTCACTAATAATACAGCATCCTCACTAATAATACAGCATCCTCACTAATAATACAGCATCCTCACTAATAATACAGCATCCTCACTAATAATACAGCATCCTCACTAATAATACAGCATCCTCACTAATAATACAGCATCCTCACTAATAATACAGCATCCTCACTAATAATACAGCATCCTTACTAATAATACAGCATCCTCACTAATAATACAGCATCATCACTAATAATACAGCATCCTCACTAATAATACAGCATCCTCACTAATAATACAGCATCCTCACTAATAATAGAGCATCCTCCCTAATAATACAGCATCATCACTAATAATACAGCATCATCACTAATAATACAGCATCCTCACTAATAATACAGCATCCTCACTAATAATGCAGCATCCTCACTAATAATACAGCATCCTCACTAATAATACAGCATCCTCACTAATAATACAGCATCCTCACTAATAATACAGCATCCTCACTAATAATACAGCATCCTCACTAATAGAGCATCCTCACTAATAATACAGCATCCTCACTAATAATACAGCGTCCTCACTAATAATACAGCATCCTCACTAATAGAGCATCCTCACTAATAATACAGCATCCCCACTAATAATACAGCATCCTCACTAATAATACAGCATCCTCACTAATAATAGAGCATCCTCACTAATAATACAGCATCCTCACTAATAATACAGCATCCTCACTAATAGAGCATCCTCACTAATAATACAGCATCCTCACTAATAATACAGCATCCTCACTAATAATACAGCATCCTCACTAAAAATACAGCATCATCACTAATAATACAGCATCCTCACTAATAATACAGCGTCCTCACTAATAATACAGCATCCTCACTAATAGAGCATCCTCACTAATAGAGCATCCTCACTAATAATACAGCATCCCCACTAATAATACAGCATCCTCACTAATAATACAGCATCCTCACTAATAATACAGCATCCCTACTAATAATACAGCATCCTTACTAATAATACAGCATCCTCACTAATAATACAGCATCCTCACTAATACAGTATCCTCACTAATACAGCATCCTCACTAATAATACAGCATCCTCACTAATAATACAGCATCCTCACTAATAATACAGCATCCTCACTAATAATACAGCATCCTCACTAATAATACAGCATCCTCACTAATAATACAGATTCCTCACTAATAGAGCATCCTCACTAATAGAGCATCCTCACTAATAATACAGCATCCTCACTAATAATACAGCATCCTCACTAATAATACAGCATCCTCACTAATAGAGCATCCTCACTAATAGAGCATCCTCACTAATAATACAGCATCCTCACTAATAGAGCATCCTCACTAATAATACAGCATCCTCACTAATACAGCATCCTCACTAATAATACAGCATCCTCACTAATACAGCATCCTCACTAATGATAGAGAATCCTCACTAATAATACAGCATCCTCACTAATAGAGCATCCTCACTAATAATACAGCATCCTCACTAATAATACAGCATCCTCACTAATAATACAGCATCCTCACTAATAGAGCATCCTCACTAATAATACAGCATCCTCACTAATAATACAGCGTCCTCACTAATAATACAGCATCCTCACTAATAATACAGCATCCTCACTAATAATACAGTATCCCCACTAATAATACAGCATCCTCACTAATAATACAGCATCCTTACTAATAATACAGCATCCTCACTAATAATACAGCATCCTCACTAATAATACAGCATCCTCACTAATAATACAGCATCCTCACTAATAATACAGCATCCTCACTAATAATACAGCATCCTCACTAATAATACAGCATCCTCACTAATAATACAGCATCCTCACTAATAATACAGCATCCTCACTAATAATACAGCATCCTCACTAATAATACAGCATCCTTACTAATAATACAGCATCCTCACTAATAATACAGCATCATCACTAATAATACAGCATCCTCACTAATAATACAGCATCCTCACTAATAATACAGCATCCTCACTAATAATAGAGCATCCTCCCTAATAATACAGCATCATCACTAATAATACAGCATCATCACTAATAATACAGCATCCTCACTAATAATACAGCATCCTCACTAATAATGCAGCATCCTCACTAATAATACAGCATCCTCACTAATAATACAGCATCCTCACTAATAATACAGCATCCTCACTAATAATACAGCATCCTCACTAATAATACAGCATCCTCACTAATAGAGCATCCTCACTAATAATACAGCATCCTCACTAATAATACAGCGTCCTCACTAATAATACAGCATCCTCACTAATAGAGCATCCTCACTAATAATACAGCATCCCCACTAATAATACAGCATCCTCACTAATAATACAGCATCCTCACTAATAATAGAGCATCCTCACTAATAATACAGCATCCTCACTAATAATACAGCATCCTCACTAATAGAGCATCCTCACTAATAATACAGCATCCTCACTAATAATACAGCATCCTCACTAATAATACAGCATCCTCACTAAAAATACAGCATCATCACTAATAATACAGCATCCTCACTAATAATACAGCGTCCTCACTAATAATACAGCATCCTCACTAATAGAGCATCCTCACTAATAGAGCATCCTCACTAATAATACAGCATCCCCACTAATAATACAGCATCCTCACTAATAATACAGCATCCTCACTAATAATACAGCATCCCTACTAATAATACAGCATCCTTACTAATAATACAGCATCCTCACTAATAATACAGCATCCTCACTAATACAGTATCCTCACTAATACAGCATCCTCACTAATAATACAGCATCCTCACTAATAATACAGCATCCTCACTAATAATACAGCATCCTCACTAATAATACAGCATCCTCACTAATAATACAGCATCCTCACTAATAATACAGATTCCTCACTAATAGAGCATCCTCACTAATAGAGCATCCTCACTAATAATACAGCATCCTCACTAATAATACAGCATCCTCACTAATAATACAGCATCCTCACTAATAGAGCATCCTCACTAATAGAGCATCCTCACTAATAATACAGCATCCTCACTAATAGAGCATCCTCACTAATAATACAGCATCCTCACTAATACAGCATCCTCACTAATAATACAGCATCCTCACTAATACAGCATCCTCACTAATGATAGAGAATCCTCACTAATAATACAGCATCCTCACTAATAGAGCATCCTCACTAATAATACAGCATCCTCACTAATAATACAGCATCCTCACTAATAATACAGCATCCTCACTAATAGAGCATCCTCACTAATAATACAGCATCCTCACTAATAATACAGCGTCCTCACTAATAATACAGCATCCTCACTAATAATACAGCATCCTCACTAATAATACAGCATCCCCACTAATAGAGCATCCTCACTAATAATACAGCATCCCCACTAATAATACAGCATCCTCACTAATAATACAGCATCCTCACTAATAATACAGCATCCTCACTAATAATACAGCATCCTCACTAATAATACAGCATCCTCACTAATAATACAGCATCCTCACTAATAATACAGCATCCTCACTAATAATACAGCATCCTCACTAATAATACAGCATCCTCACTAATAATACAGCATCCTCACTAATAATACAGCATCCTCACTAATAATACAGCATCCTCACTAATAATACAGCATCCTCACTAATAGAGCATCCTCACTAATAATGCAGCATCCTCACTAATAATACAGCATGCTCACTAATAATACAGCATCCTCACTAATAATACAGCGTCCTCACTAATAATACAGCATCCTCACTAATAATACAGCATCCTCACTAATAATACAGCATCCTCACTAATAATACAGCATCCTCACTAATAATACAGCATCCTCACTAATAATACAGCATCCTCACTAATAATACAGCATCTTCACTAATAATACAGCATCCTCACTAATAATACAGCATCCTCACTAATAATACAGCATCCTCACTAATAATACAGCATCCTCACTAATAATACAGCATCCTCACTAATAATACAGCATCCTCACTAATAATACAGCATCCTCACTAATAGAGCATCCTCACTAATAATACAGCATCCTCACTAATAATACAGCATCCTCACTAATAATACAGCATCCTCACTAATAATACAGCATCCTCACTAATAATACAGCATCCTCACTAATGATACAGCATCCTCACTAATAGAGCATCCTCACTAATAATACAGCATCCTCACTAATAATACAGCATCCTCACTAATACAGCATCCTCACTAATACAGCATCCTCACTAATAATACAGCATCCTCACTAATACAGCATCCTCACTAATAATACAGCATCCTCACTAATAGAGCATCCTCACTAATAATACAGCATCCTCACTAATACAGCATCCTCACTAATAATACAGCATCCTCACTAATAATACAGCATCCTCACTAATAATACAGCATCCTCACTAATAATACAGCATCCTCACTAATAATACAGCATCCTCACTAATAATACAGCATCCTCACTAATAATACAGTATCCCCACTAATAATACAGCATCCTCACTAATAATACAGCATCCTCACTAATAATACAGCATCCTTACTAATAATACAGCATCCTCACTAATAATACAGCATCCTCACTAATAATACAGCATCCTCACTAATAATACAGCATCCTCACTAATAATACAGCATCCTCACTAATAATACAGCATCCTCACTAATAATACAGCATCCTCACTAATAATACAGCATCCTCACTAATAATACAGCATCCTCACTAATAATACAGCATCCTTACTAATTATACAGCATCCTCACTAATAATACAGCATCATCACTAATAATACAGCATCCTCACTAATAATACAGCATCCTCACTAATAATACAGCATCATCACTAATAATACAGCATCATCACTAATAATACAGCATCCTCACTAAAAATACAGCATCCTCACTAATAATACAGCATCCTTACTAATAATACAGCATCCTCACTAATAATACAGCATCCTCACTAATAATACAGCATCCTCACTAATAATACAGCATCCTCACTAATAATGCAGCATCCTCACTAATAATACAGCATCCTCACTAATAATACAGCATCCTCACTAATAATACAGCATCCTCACTAATAATACAGCATCCTCACTAATAATACAGCATCCTCACTAATAATACAGCGTCCTCACTAATAATACAGCATCCTCACTAATAGAGCATCCTCACTAATAATACAGCATCCCCACTAATAATACAGCATCCTCACTAATAATACAGCATCCTCACTAATAATAGAGCATCCTCACTAATAATACAGCATCCTCACTAATAATACAGCATCCTCACTAATAGAGCATCCTCACTAATAATACAGCATCCTCACTAATAATACAGCATCCTCACTAATAATACAGCATCCTCACTAAAAATACAGCATCATCACTAATAATACAGCATCCTCACTAATAATACAGCGTCCTCACTAATAATACAGCATCCTCACTAATAGAGCATCCTCACTAATAATACAGCATCCCCACTAATAATACAGCATCCTCACTAATAATACAGCATCCTCACTAATAATACAGCATCCCCACTAATAATACAGCATCCTTACTAATAATACAGCATCCTCACTAATAATACAGCATCCTCACTAATACAGCATCCTCACTAATAATACAGCATCCTCACTAATAATACAGCATCCTCACTAATACAGCATCCTCACTAATAATACAGCATCCTCACTAATAATACAGCATCCTCACTAATAGAGCATCCTCACTAATAGAGCATCCTCACTAATAATACAGCATCCTCACTAATAATACAGCATCCTCACTAATAATACAGCATCCTCACTAATAGAGCATCCTCACTAATAGAGCATCCTCACTAATAATAGAGCATTCTCACTAATAATACAGCATCCTCACTAATAGAGCATCCTCACTAATAATACAGCATCCTCACTAATACAGCATCCTCACTAATGATAGAGCATCCTCACTAATAGAGCATCCTCACTAATAATACAGCATCCTCACTAATAGAGCATCCTCACTAATAATACAGCATCCTCACTAATAATACAGCGTCCTCACTAATAGTACAGCATCCTCACTAATAATACAGCATCCTCACTAATAGAGCATCCTCACTAATAATACAGCATCCTCACTAATAGAGCATCCTCACTAATAATACAGCATCCTCACTAATACAGCATCCTCACTAATAATACAGCATCCTCACTAATACAGCATCCTCACTAATGATAGAGAATCCTCACTAATAATACAGCATCCTCACTAATAGAGCATCCTCACTAATAATACAGCATCCTCACTAATAATACAGCATCCTCACTAATAATACAGCATCCTCACTAATAGAGCATCCTCACTAATAATACAGCATCCTCACTAATAATACAGCGTCCTCACTAATAATACAGCATCCTCACTAATAATACAGCATCCTCACTAATAATACAGCATCCCCACTAATAGAGCATCCTCACTAATAATACAGCATCTCCACTAATAATACAGCATCCTCACTAATAATACAGCATCCTCACTAATAGAGCATCCTCACTAATAATACAGCATCCTCACTAATAATACAGCATCCTCACTAATAATACAGCATCCTCACTAATAGAGCATCCTCACTAATAATACAGCATCCTCACTAATAATACAGCGTCCTCACTAACAATACAGCATCCTCACTAATAATACAGCATCCTCACTAATAGAGCATCCTCACTAATAGAGCATCCTCACTAATAATAGAGCATTCTCACTAATAATACAGCATCCTCACTAATACAGCATCCTCACTAATAATACAGCATCCTCACTAATAATACAGCATCCTCACTAATAATACAGCATCCTCACTAATACAGCATCCTCACTAATAATACAGCATCCTCACTAATAATAGAGCATTCTCACTAATAATACAGCATCCTCACTAATACAGCATCCTCACTTATAATACAGCATTCTCACTAATAATACAGCATCCTCACTAATAATACAGCATCCTCACTAATAGAGCATCCTCACTAATAATACAGCATCCTCACTAATAATACAGCATCCCCACTAATAATACAGCATCCTCACTAATAATACAGCATCCTCACTAATAATACAGCATCCTCACTAATAATACAGCATCCTCACTAATACAGCATCCTCACTAATAATACAGCATCCTCACTAATAATAGAGCATTCTCACTAATAATACAGCATCCTCACTAATACAGCATCCTCACTAATAATACAGCATCCTCACTAATAATAGAGCATTCTCACTAATAATACAGCATCCTCACTAATACAGCATCCTCACTTATAATACAGCATCCTCACTAATAATACAGCATCCTCACTAATAATACAGCATCCTCACTAATAGAGCATCCTCCCTAATAATACAGCATCCTCCCTAATAATACAGCATCCTCACTAATAATACAGCATCCTCACTAATAATACAGCATCCTCACTAATAATACAGCATCCTCACTAATAATACAGCATCCTCACTAATAATAGAGCATCCTCCCTAATAATACAGTATCCTCACTAATAATACAGCATCCTCACTAATAATACAGCATCCTCACTAATAATACAGCATCCTCACTAATAATACAGCATCCTCACTAATAGAGCATCCTCACTAATAATACAGCATCCCCACTAATAATAGAGTATCCTCACTAATAATACAGCATCCTCACTAATAATACAGCATCCTCACTAATAATACAGCATCCTCACTAATAATACAGCATCCTCACTAATAATACAGCATCCTCACTAATAATACAGCATCCTCACTAATAGAGCATCCTCACTAATACAGCATCCTCACTAATAATACAGCATCCTCACTAATAGAGCATCCTCCCTAATAATACAGCATCCTCCCTAATAATACAGCATCCTCACTAATAATACAGCATCCTCACTAATAATACAGCATCCTCACTAATAATACAGCATCCTCACTAATAATACAGCATCCTCACTAATAATAGAGCATCCTCCCTAATAATACAGTATCCTCACTAATAATACAGCATCCTCACTAATAATACAGCATCCTCACTAATAATACAGCATCCTCACTAATAATACAGCATCCTCACTAATAATACAGCATCCTCACTAATAATACAGCATCCTCACTAATAATACAGCATCCCCACTAATAATACAGCATCCTCACTAATAGAGCATCCTCACTAATAATACAGCATCCCCACTAATAATAGAGTATCCTCACTAATAATACAGCATCCTCACTAATAATACAGCATCCTCACTAATAATACAGCATCCTCACTAATAATACAGCATCCTCACTAATACAGCATCCTCACTAATAATACAGCATCCTCACTAATAATACAGCATCCTCACTAATAGAGCATCCTCCCTAATAATACAGCATCCTCCCTAATAATACAGCATCCTCACTAATAATACAGCATCCTCACTAATAATACAGCATCCTCACTAATAATACAGCATCCTCACTAATAATACAGCATCCTCACTAATACAGCATCCTCACTAATAATACAGCATCCTCACTAATAATACAGCATCCTCACTAATAATACAGCATCCCCACTAATAATACAGCATCCTTGCTAATAATACAGCATCCTCACTAATACAGCATCCTCACTAATAATACAGCATCCTCACTAATACAGCATCCTCACTAATAATACAGCATCCTCACTAATAATACAGCATCCTCACTAATAATACAGCATCCTCACTAATAATACAGCATCCTCACTAATAGAGCATCATCACTAATAATACAGCATCCTCACTAATAATAGAGTATCCTCACTAATAATACAGCATCCTCACTAATAATACAGCATCCTCACTAATAATACAGCATCCTCACTAATAATAGAGTATCCTCACTAATAATACAGCATCCTCACTAATAATACAGCATCCTCACTAATAATACAGCATCCTCACTAATAATAGAGTATCCTCACTAATAATACAGCATCCTCACTAATACAGCATCCTCACTAATAATACAGCATCCTCACTAATAATACAGCATCCTCACTAATAATACAGCATCCTCACTAATAATACAGCATCCTCACTAATAATACAGCATCCTCACTAATAATACAGCATCCTCACTAATAATAGAGTATCCTCACTAATAATACAGCATCCTCACTAATACAGCATCCTTACTAATAATACAGCATCCTTACTAATAATACAGCATCCTCACTAATAATACAGCATCCTCACTAATAATACAGCATCCTCACTAATAATACAGCATCCTCACTAATAATACAGCATCCTCACTAATAATACAGCATCCCCACTAATAATACAGCATCCTTGCTAATAATACAGCATCCTCACTAATACAGCATCCTCACTAATAATACAGCATCCTCACTAATAATACAGCATCCCCACTAATAATACAGCATCCTCACTAATAATACAGCATCCTTACTAATAATACAGCATCCTCACTAATAATACAGCATCCTCACTAATAATACAGCATCCTCACTAATAATACAGCGTCCTCACTAATAATACAGCATCCTCACTTATAATACAGCATCCTCACTAATAATACAGCATCCTCACTAATAATACAGCATCCTCACTAATAATACAGCATCCTCACTAATAATACAGCATCCTCACTAATAATACAGCATCCCCACTAATAATACAGCATCCTCACTAATAATACAGCATCCTCACTAATAATACTGCATCCTTACTAATACAGCATCCTCACTAATAATACAGCATCCTCACTAATAATACAGCATCCTCACTAATAATACAGCATCCTCACTAATAATACAGCATCCTCACTAATAATACAGCATCCTCACTAATAATACAGCATCCTCACTAATAATACAGCATCCTCACTAATAATACAGCATCCTCACTAATAATACAGCATCCTCACTAATAGAGCATCCTCACTAATAATACAGCATCCCCACTAATAATACAGCATCCTCACTAATAATACAGCATCCTCACTAATAATACAGCATCCTCACTAATAATACAGCATCCTCACTAATACAGCATCCTCACTAATAATACAGCATCCTCACTAATAGAGCATCCTCCCTAATAATACAGCATCCTCCCTAATAATACAGCATCCTCACTAATAATACAGCATCCTCACTAATAATACAGCATCCTCACTAATAATACAGCATCCTCACTAATAATACAGCATCCCCACTAATAATACAGCATCCTCACTAATAATACAGCATCCTCACTAATAATACTGCATCCTTACTAATACAGCATCCTCACTAATAATACAGCATCCTCACTAATAATACAGCATCCTCACTAATAATACAGCATCCTCACTAATAATACAGCATCCTCACTAATAATACAGCATCCTCACTAATAATACAGCATCCTCACTAATAATACAGCATCCTCACTAATAATACAGCATCCTCACTAATAATACAGCATCCTCACTAATAGAGCATCCTCACTAATAATACAGCATCCCCACTAATAATACAGCATCCTCACTAATAATACAGCATCCTCACTAATAATACAGCATCCTCACTAATAATGCAGCATCCTCACTAATAGAGCATCCTCACTAATAGAGCATCCTCACTAATAATACAGCATCCTTACTAATAATACAGCATCCTCACTAATACAGCATCCTCACTAATAATACAGCATCCTCACTAATAATACAGCATCATCACTAATAATACAGCATCCTTACTAATAATACAGCATCCTCACTAATAGAGCATCCTCACTAATAGAGCATCCTCACTAATAATACAGCATCCTTACTAATAATACAGCATCCTCACTAGTAATACAGCATCCTCACTAATAGAGCATCCTCACTAATAGAGCATCCTCACTAATAATACAGCATCCTTACTAATAATACAGCATCCTCACTAGTAATACAGCATCCTCACTAATAATACAGCATTCTCACTAATAATACAGCATCCTCACTAATAGAGCATCCTCACTAATAATACAGCATCCTCACTAATAGAGCATCCTCACTAATAATACAGCATCCTCACTAATAATACAGCATCCTCACTAATAATACAGCATCCTCACTAATAGAGCATCCTCACTAATAATACAGCATCCTCACTAATAATAGAGCATCCTCACTAATAATACAGCATCCTCACTAATACAGCATCCTCACTAATAATACAGCATCCTCACTAATAATACAGCATCCTCACTAATAATACAGCATCCTTACTAATAATACAGCATCCTCACTAATAATACAGCATCCTCACTAATAATACAGCATCCTCACTAATAATACAGCATCCTCACTAATAATACAGCATCCTCACTAATAATACAGCATCCCCACTAATAGAGCATCCTCACTAATAATACAGCATCCCCACTAATAATACAGCATCCTCACTAATAATACAGCATCCTCACTAATAGAGCATCCTCACTAATAATACAGCATCCTCACTAATAATACAGCATCCTCACTAATAATACAGCATCCTCACTAATAGAGCATCCTCACTAATAATACAGCATCCTCACTAATAATACAGCGTCCTCACTAACAATACAGCATCCTCACTAATAATACAGCATCCTCACTAATAGAGCATCCTCACTAATAGAGCATCCTCACTAATAATAGAGCATTCTCACTAATAATACAGCATCCTCACTAATACAGCATCCTCACTAATAATACAGCATCCTCACTAATAATACAGCATCCTCACTAATAATACAGCATCCTCACTAATAATAGAGCATTCTCACTAATAATACAGCATCCTCACTAATACAGCATCCTCACTTATAATACAGCATTCTCACTAATAATACAGCATCCTCACTAATAATACAGCATCCTCACTAATAGAGCATCCTCACTAATAATACAGCATCCTCACTAATAATACAGCATCCCCACTAATAATACAGCATCCTCACTAATAATACAGCATCCTCACTAATAATAGAGTATCCTCACTAATAATACAGCATCCTCACTAATAATACAGCATCCTCACTAATAATACAGCATCCTCACTAATAATAGAGTATCCTCACTAATAATACAGCATCCTCACTAATACAGCATCCTCACTAATAGAGCATCATCACTAATAATACAGCATCCTCACTAATAATAGAGTATCCTCACTAATAATACAGCATCCTCACTAATAATACAGCATCCTCACTAATAATACAGCATCCTCACTAATAATAGAGTATCCTCACTAATAATACAGCATCCTCACTAATAATACAGCATCCTCACTAATAATACAGCATCCTCACTAATAATAGAGTATCCTCACTAATAATACAGCATCCTCACTAATACAGCATCCTCACTAATAATACAGCATCCTCACTAATAATACAGCATCCTCACTAATAATACAGCATCCTCACTAATAATACAGCATCCTCACTAATAATACAGCATCCTCACTAATAATACAGCATCCTCACTAATAATAGAGTATCCTCACTAATAATACAGCATCCTCACTAATACAGCATCCTTACTAATAATACAGCATCCTTACTAATAATACAGCATCCTCACTAATAATACAGCATCCTCACTAATAATACAGCATCCTCACTAATAATACAGCATCCTCACTAATAATACAGCATCCTCACTAATAATACAGCATCCCCACTAATAATACAGCATCCTTGCTAATAATACAGCATCCTCACTAATACAGCATCCTCACTAATAATACAGCATCCTCACTAATAATACAGCATCCCCACTAATAATACAGCATCCTCACTAATAATACAGCATCCTTACTAATAATACAGCATCCTCACTAATAATACAGCATCCTCACTAATAATACAGCATCCTCACTAATAATACAGCGTCCTCACTAATAATACAGCATCCTCACTTATAATACAGCATCCTCACTAATAATACAGCATCCTCACTAATAATACAGCATCCTCACTAATAATACAGCATCCTCACTAATAATACAGCATCCTCACTAATAATACAGCATCCCCACTAATAATACAGCATCCTCACTAATAATACAGCATCCTCACTAATAATACTGCATCCTTACTAATACAGCATCCTCACTAATAATACAGCATCCTCACTAATAATACAGCATCCTCACTAATAATACAGCATCCTCACTAATAATACAGCATCCTCACTAATAATACAGCATCCTCACTAATAATACAGCATCCTCACTAATAATACAGCATCCTCACTAATAATACAGCATCCTCACTAATAATACAGCATCCTCACTAATAGAGCATCCTCACTAATAATACAGCATCCCCACTAATAATACAGCATCCTCACTAATAATACAGCATCCTCACTAATAATACAGCATCCTCACTAATAATACAGCATCCTCACTAATACAGCATCCTCACTAATAATACAGCATCCTCACTAATAGAGCATCCTCCCTAATAATACAGCATCCTCCCTAATAATACAGCATCCTCACTAATAATACAGCATCCTCACTAATAATACAGCATCCTCACTAATAATACAGCATCCTCACTAATAATACAGCATCCCCACTAATAATACAGCATCCTCACTAATAATACAGCATCCTCACTAATAATACTGCATCCTTACTAATACAGCATCCTCACTAATAATACAGCATCCTCACTAATAATACAGCATCCTCACTAATAATACAGCATCCTCACTAATAATACAGCATCCTCACTAATAATACAGCATCCTCACTAATAATACAGCATCCTCACTAATAATACAGCATCCTCACTAATAATACAGCATCCTCACTAATAGAGCATCCTCACTAATAATACAGCATCCCCACTAATAATACAGCATCCTCACTAATAATACAGCATCCTCACTAATAATACAGCATCCTCACTAATAATGCAGCATCCTCACTAATAGAGCATCCTCACTAATAGAGCATCCTCACTAATAATACAGCATCCTTACTAATAATACAGCATCCTCACTAATACAGCATCCTCACTAATAATACAGCATCCTCACTAATAATACAGCATCATCACTAATAATACAGCATCCTTACTAATAATACAGCATCCTCACTAATAGAGCATCCTCACTAATAGAGCATCCTCACTAATAATACAGCATCCTTACTAATAATACAGCATCCTCACTAGTAATACAGCATCCTCACTAATAGAGCATCCTCACTAATAGAGCATCCTCACTAATAATACAGCATCCTTACTAATAATACAGCATCCTCACTAGTAATACAGCATCCTCACTAATAATACAGCATTCTCACTAATAATACAGCATCCTCACTAATAGAGCATCCTCACTAATAATACAGCATCCTCACTAATAGAGCATCCTCACTAATAATACAGCATCCTCACTAATAATACAGCATCCTCACTAATAATACAGCATCCTCACTAATAGAGCATCCTCACTAATAATACAGCATCCTCACTAATAATAGAGCATCCTCACTAATAATACAGCATCCTCACTAATACAGCATCCTCACTAATAATACAGCATCCTCACTAATAATACAGCATCCTCACTAATAATACAGCATCCTTACTAATAATACAGCATCCTCACTAATAATACAGCATCCTCACTAATAATACAGCATCCTCACTAATAATACAGCATCCTCACTAATAATACAGCATCCTCACTAATAATACAGCATCCTCACTAATAATACAGCATCCCCACTAATAGAGCATCCTCACTAATAATACAGCATCCCCACTAATAATACAGCATCCTCACTAATAATACAGCATCCTCACTAATAGAGCATCCTCACTAATAATACAGCATCCTCACTAATAATACAGCATCCTCACTAATAATACAGCATCCTCACTAATAGAGCATCCTCACTAATAATACAGCATCCTCACTAATAATACAGCGTCCTCACTAACAATACAGCATCCTCACTAATAATACAGCATCCTCACTAATAGAGCATCCTCACTAATAGAGCATCCTCACTAATAATAGAGCATTCTCACTAATAATACAGCATCCTCACTAATACAGCATCCTCACTAATAATACAGCATCCTCACTAATAATACAGCATCCTCACTAATAATACAGCATCCTCACTAATAATAGAGCATTCTCACTAATAATACAGCATCCTCACTAATACAGCATCCTCACTTATAATACAGCATTCTCACTAATAATACAGCATCCTCACTAATAATACAGCATCCTCACTAATAGAGCATCCTCACTAATAATACAGCATCCTCACTAATAATACAGCATCCCCACTAATAATACAGCATCCTCACTAATAATACAGCATCCTCACTAATAATACAGCATCCTCACTAATAATACAGCATCCTCACTAATAATACAGCATCCTCACTAATACAGCATCCTCACTAATAATACAGCATCCTCACTAATAATAGAGCATTCTCACTAATAATACAGCATCCTCACTAATACAGCATCCTCACTAATAATACAGCATCCTCACTAATAATAGAGCATTCTCACTAATAATACAGCATCCTCACTAATACAGCATCCTCACTTATAATACAGCATCCTCACTAATAATACAGCATCCTCACTAATAATACAGCATCCTCACTAATAGAGCATCCTCCCTAATAATACAGCATCCTCCCTAATAATACAGCATCCTCACTAATAATACAGCATCCTCACTAATAATACAGCATCCTCACTAATAATACAGCATCCTCACTAATAATACAGCATCCTCACTAATAATAGAGCATCCTCCCTAATAATACAGTATCCTCACTAATAATACAGCATCCTCACTAATAATACAGCATCCTCACTAATAATACAGCATCCTCACTAATAATACAGCATCCTCACTAATAGAGCATCCTCACTAATAATACAGCATCCCCACTAATAATAGAGTATCCTCACTAATAATACAGCATCCTCACTAATAATACAGCATCCTCACTAATAATACAGCATCCTCACTAATAATACAGCATCCTCACTAATAATACAGCATCCTCACTAATAATACAGCATCCTCACTAATAGAGCATCCTCACTAATACAGCATCCTCACTAATAATACAGCATCCTCACTAATAGAGCATCCTCCCTAATAATACAGCATCCTCCCTAATAATACAGCATCCTCACTAATAATACAGCATCCTCACTAATAATACAGCATCCTCACTAATAATACAGCATCCTCACTAATAATACAGCATCCTCACTAATAATAGAGCATCCTCCCTAATAATACAGTATCCTCACTAATAATACAGCATCCTCACTAATAATACAGCATCCTCACTAATAATACAGCATCCTCACTAATAATACAGCATCCTCACTAATAATACAGCATCCTCACTAATAATACAGCATCCTCACTAATAATACAGCATCCCCACTAATAATACAGCATCCTCACTAATAGAGCATCCTCACTAATAATACAGCATCCCCACTAATAATAGAGTATCCTCACTAATAATACAGCATCCTCACTAATACAGCATCCTCACTAATAATACAGCATCCTCACTAATAATACAGCATCCTCACTAATAATACAGCATCCTCACTAATAATACAGCATCCTCACTAATACAGCATCCTCACTAATAATACAGCATCCTCACTAATAATACAGCATCCTCACTAATAGAGCATCCTCCCTAATAATACAGCATCCTCCCTAATAATACAGCATCCTCACTAATAATACAGCATCCTCACTAATAATACAGCATCCTCACTAATAATACAGCATCCTCACTAATAATACAGCATCCTCACTAATACAGCATCCTCACTAATAATACAGCATCCTCACTAATAATACAGCATCCTCACTAATAATACAGCATCCCCACTAATAATACAGCATCCTTGCTAATAATACAGCATCCTCACTAATACAGCATCCTCACTAATAATACAGCATCCTCACTAATACAGCATCCTCACTAATAATACAGCATCCTCACTAATAATACAGCATCCTCACTAATAATACAGCATCCTCACTAATAATACAGCATCCTCACTAATAGAGCATCATCACTAATAATACAGCATCCTCACTAATAATAGAGTATCCTCACTAATAATACAGCATCCTCACTAATAATACAGCATCCTCACTAATAATACAGCATCCTCACTAATAATAGAGTATCCTCACTAATAATACAGCATCCTCACTAATAATACAGCATCCTCACTAATAATACAGCATCCTCACTAATAATAGAGTATCCTCACTAATAATACAGCATCCTCACTAATACAGCATCCTCACTAATAATACAGCATCCTCACTAATAATACAGCATCCTCACTAATAATACAGCATCCTCACTAATAATACAGCATCCTCACTAATAATACAGCATCCTCACTAATAATACAGCATCCTCACTAATAATAGAGTATCCTCACTAATAATACAGCATCCTCACTAATACAGCATCCTTACTAATAATACAGCATCCTTACTAATAATACAGCATCCTCACTAATAATACAGCATCCTCACTAATAATACAGCATCCTCACTAATAATACAGCATCCTCACTAATAATACAGCATCCTCACTAATAATACAGCATCCCCACTAATAATACAGCATCCTTGCTAATAATACAGCATCCTCACTAATACAGCATCCTCACTAATAATACAGCATCCTCACTAATAATACAGCATCCCCACTAATAATACAGCATCCTCACTAATAATACAGCATCCTTACTAATAATACAGCATCCTCACTAATAATACAGCATCCTCACTAATAATACAGCATCCTCACTAATAATACAGCGTCCTCACTAATAATACAGCATCCTCACTTATAATACAGCATCCTCACTAATAATACAGCATCCTCACTAATAATACAGCATCCTCACTAATAATACAGCATCCTCACTAATAATACAGCATCCTCACTAATAATACAGCATCCCCACTAATAATACAGCATCCTCACTAATAATACAGCATCCTCACTAATAATACTGCATCCTTACTAATACAGCATCCTCACTAATAATACAGCATCCTCACTAATAATACAGCATCCTCACTAATAATACAGCATCCTCACTAATAATACAGCATCCTCACTAATAATACAGCATCCTCACTAATAATACAGCATCCTCACTAATAATACAGCATCCTCACTAATAATACAGCATCCTCACTAATAGAGCATCCTCACTAATAATACAGCATCCCCACTAATAATACAGCATCCTCACTAATAATACAGCATCCTCACTAATAATACAGCATCCTCACTAATAATACAGCATCCTCACTAATACAGCATCCTCACTAATAATACAGCATCTTCACTAATAGAGCATCCTCCCTAATAATACAGCATCCTCCCTAATAATACAGCATCCTCACTAATAATACAGCATCCTCACTAATAATACAGCATCCTCACTAATAATACAGCATCCTCACTAATAATACAGCATCCCCACTAATAATACAGCATCCTCACTAATAATACAGCATCCTCACTAATAATACTGCATCCTTACTAATACAGCATCCTCACTAATAATACAGCATCCTCACTAATAATACAGCATCCTCACTAATAATACAGCATCCTCACTAATAATACAGCATCCTCACTAATAATACAGCATCCTCACTAATAATACAGCATCCTCACTAATAATACAGCATCCTCACTAATAATACAGCATCCTCACTAATAATACAGCATCCTCACTAATAGAGCATCCTCACTAATAATACAGCATCCCCACTAATAATACAGCATCCTCACTAATAATACAGCATCCTCACTAATAATACAGCATCCTCACTAATAATGCAGCATCCTCACTAATAGAGCATCCTCACTAATAGAGCATCCTCACTAATAATACAGCATCCTTACTAATAATACAGCATCCTCACTAATACAGCATCCTCACTAATAATACAGCATCCTCACTAATAATACAGCATCATCACTAATAATACAGCATCCTTACTAATAATACAGCATCCTCACTAATAGAGCATCCTCACTAATAGAGCATCCTCACTAATAATACAGCATCCTTACTAATAATACAGCATCCTCACTAGTAATACAGCATCCTCACTAATAGAGCATCCTCACTAATAGAGCATCCTCACTAATAATACAGCATCCTTACTAATAATACAGCATCCTCACTAGTAATACAGCATCCTCACTAATAATACAGCATTCTCACTAATAATACAGCATCCTCACTAATAGAGCATCCTCACTAATAATACAGCATCCTCACTAATAGAGCATCCTCACTAATAATACAGCATCCTCACTAATAATACAGCATCCTCACTAATAGAGCATCCTCACTAATAATACAGCATCCTCACTAATAATAGAGCATCCTCACTAATAATACAGCATCCTCACTAATACAGCATCCTCACTAATAATACAGCATCCTCACTAATAATACAGCATCCTCACTAATAATACAGCATCCTCACTAATAATACAGCATCCTCACTAATAATACAGCATCCTCACTAATAATACAGCATCCTCACTAATAATACAGCATCCTCACTAATAATACAGCATCCTCACTAATAATACAGCATCCTCACTAATAATACAGCATCCTCACTAATAATACAGCATCCTCACTAATAATACAGCGTCCTCACTAATAATACAGCATCCTCACTAATAATACAGCATCCTCACTAATAATACAGCGTCCTCACTAATAATACAGCATCCTCACTAATAATACAGCATCCTCACTAATAATACAGCATCCTCACTAATAATACAGCATCCTCACTAATAATACAGCATCCTCACTAATACAGCATCCTCACTAATAATACAGCATCCTCACTAATAATACAGCATCCTCACTAATAATACAGCATCCTCACTAATAATACAGCATCCTCACTAATAATACAGCATCCTCACTAATAATACAGCATCCTCACTAATAATACAGCATCCTCACTAATAATACAGCATCCTCACTAATAATACAGCATCCTTACTAATAATACAGCATCCTCACTAATAATACAGCATCATCACTAATAATACAGCCTCCTCACTAATAATACAGCATCCTCACTAATAATACAGCATCCTCACTAATAATACAGCATCCTCACTAATAATACAGCATCCTCACTAATAATAGAGTACTCTCAGAAATCTTCTGATCTTTTGAAATACCTAGACTTTGTCGGGTAAGTCAGTTTTGACAATTTGATGTAAACAATTTTTAGACAAAAGGCCAATATATATAATATATAGATTTAGGCACTGCCTAAAAGCGGAGCCAGCATTGAACACCTTTTGTGTATCGAGGTATTTTTGGGGGATCTAGGATCCTGCTCTTTACTGAGATTTATTTATTGTACCAACCAAATGGATCCAGGCCTCATTCAATAATTTAAATTATGCAGTACATCAAAGTTAACAAACACAATTCCTGGTGTGAATATGGCTGTGAAAGTTGTCAAGAGTCTAATGGTAAATTCTTATGTCCCATCATAGAAGTTCCATTATAAATATTTTTTTTAATCAAAACATTACTCTGACAAGCTTTGCCCTTGTGCAGAAAATGTTATGGATGTAACAGCATTCCAAAGATTCAAAATAATATATTTAGACTGTTTAGATGCCATACTGTAATTTTTATGTATTGATTTAGAGGCGTTCTCTCCTTTATTGGACCGAATATTCAGAAAAATGTCTGGAAATTAAAATCCAAAAATATATCTCCTTTCATGCATTACATATTGGTGCAACCCCCTTTACCTTATAGTGGCCTTGTTGTTGGTGGCCTACTCCCAAATGAATGCAATGAAGAAAAAACAGATTGATTTTGGAAGCAAATCCTAAAAAAAACATCCAAGGCATCACTGACAGTGCTAAAAGGCTAACTTCTAATTTCAAACCAAACCCTTTCATTGATCTATGTTTGGGGTAGAGAGGAAGCAAAGAATATCAATTGACTAAAAAATAGTCGACGGGAGAGGAGATATAAAGTAAATTGACTCAACTTGAAAGGTTTGGTGAAAAAAATATAACAGTAATGAAAATAATGTGATTGAGCATTTCTTGACATTTCCCTTTTCCCATTATCTTAACCCTTTTACCACCACAGGCCTCTAAAGAGGCCATGTCTATGCTATCCAAGCTATGTGAACAGAATTCTATAATTGAAAAAAAAACAAGGTTGTTGCTAGTGTTATAAAGTTTGAGTATCTTGCCCTAAAAAACCCTTCCCCTTAATAAAAGTTCCATTAATGTACATTTTTAAAGCTACATTCTCACAAGCTTTGTCCTTGCGAAGAATAATGGATGAATCAGGATTTCAAAGATGGAATATAGTGTCATACACAATTTTAGATAAGATGCAATACTGAAGTTTTAAAATGCACCATTTTAAGTGGTGATTTTCCATCCCCATGGGAATTAATATCTACAAATATACATCCAGTAATGCATTATATTTTGGTGTTTTGAGAAACCCTGGATCCAACTATTCCAATGAAATAAATCTAAACCTCTAAAATAAATGTAATGGGAAAGAGACTTGGAAAGGAAATCATAAAAAGGAGATATAAGTGAGAGTACTAAATGAAAATTACTAATTTAAAAATCAAATCTGTTCATTAATTTATTTTTGGTGTAGAGGGGAAATAGCAAAGAGCATCAATTGCATAAAAATAGTCAACAGGGAGAAGAAAAAGGAAGAAATATGACTCTTCTTTAAATGTTTGAAAAGAAAATATAATAACAATAATGTGATAATTATATTCAGTACTTTTCTAAAATATCACCTTTCCCATTATCTTTAGGTTGATATAAAACTGTTTTCTTTACAGATTTATTATTTAAAAAGCAAAAGTTTGTTTTTAGTTTTATATAATATAAGTATCTTGTTCTAAAAAAAAACTATTGAGTGTGTACTGCTGAATCACATAGTAATGAACTAGTCATTTGCGCCCCCTCCCTTATGGTCCCACAGAAGTCAGGGGTTTTAGACCACTTTTTAACCAGAATATGTCAAGAGGGGTGGTGGTATTGACTGTTTTTGACTCTTAACTTGGAAACAGGCTTTTATTAAAGTTTAATCCCCCACCCTTCCCTGGGACCATGGGTGTGGTGTTATCAAATGACTAGTAAATAAGAACATCCTACTGTTCTCTTCAAGACATGGTTTTTAATTCGCATGTCTTCCAGTCTTTAGCATTCATCTTGGCCCTCAGGTAGTTCCTGGTTCATAAAAGAGTGAAAACAATTATTTATTATTTCTTTCAAAACAATCTTTTCATCAAGCCATTTATAATCTAACTAATTTTCCACAACTATTTGAAAAAAAATAAACACATGAGATGCAAGATGCAGACAATACATATTAAAAATAGGGGTTGATTTTTTTTTATCCTCAGTAAGGAAAATTTCTCTTGTAAGTTGAAAAAGTTGCTGTATCTTCTAAGGATATGTATCTTCTTAGTACTAAGAGCACAGGATTAAAGACAAGAACGGTCTTCTTTAGCAGTATTTGACAAATGCAACACGATATTGGTTAGCCTTTATGAAATATCTCAACACAATCAATCTGCCCTGAAGAAGTCTTATTAAAGACGAAAATTTGGCAGAGTCGAATTCCAGTTTTTGGTGTATTGTATTTTATTCATCACAATCAAGAATATAGATAAAACGAAGAATGCCTAAACGAAAGTTGTTATGCTCAATTAATTTGATTACTAAGTTAAGCACTCGCATTCTCAAAGCATACAAAAGGACAACAAAAAGCCTAATAACTGTCATATCCTCAATAGACAATACAAATCGTCGTCCGAAACTCACCTTGCATTATTTTTGTCGCTTTCTTGTGGTTCTGTTCGCTTTTTAATGTGAACTGTTATTTGCTTAAATTCACTAGCTAAAACCAGATAAACCTTGACGTGAATGAATGTTAGTAGATCTCCTCTAGTTGAATTTATCCTCAAGTCACAAAATTTGAGGCAAAATAAATAATCATCGCATCATCGACAAGAACTTTTTCCCTTGCTCCGTGCTTGTATTTAGTCGCCATTTCGGGGCCGAGTGGGGCCTGGGAGTCGCGCGGCTGGCTGGCTGGCTGGCGAGTGACACCACAGGGTACCCGCGCGATGACCACAAAAACCAAGTCGCATACCTATACCATATTTCTATGCCTATGGAGCTACGCGCGCTGGCTCCGCTATTACATATTGCGCAAAATAATACCTGTATCTCATGATATCTGTGGGAGGGGCTTCAGTTATTGTACTAGCTATGGGAGAAACGCTTATATCTTTCATACCTGTTCTAGTAACTTCTCAAGATTGCGACACATGGATTGAGCTGAGCTAAAGACAAAGACAAATAATAGAACTTAGCGGGAGATGATACTGACCCAGACAACAAATTCATTAAACATTAATTGCTTCACCTTGCTTTCTGTTTACATTCCTATATAGAGCGCCGCCCGCCGAGTTCTGACTTGGCTCATCTATAACATTATTTGTTTCATCGTTTTTGGGGGACCATTTTAAAACCAATGAAAATTCTTTGACGAAATTCTGAACGCCATCTTTCCGTAAGGCCTGAGAGAAAGCCTGAAGGTCAGTTGGAAATTATTAACCCCCTCCCATAGCGTCATTATGAAATGACGCTATGACGTCATTTAAGGACATACGGTTATAAATATCAATAAAAACTCGGTAGCAAAATCTAAAGCTTTTTGACAATATTTAATCTTTGTTTCAAGTTGTATTATTGATTTCAAGTGGATATGAATGCTGTTTGTTATTTTTACAAGCACTATTTCAAGAATGTCAAAAATTGACAAAAAAACACTGCCCCTCCTCCCCTAAAATAGAGATGTAAATTTTTATTGTTTTTTTTTAAACTTGGTATAAAAGTTTATATGACATGTTCTGCCCAATTTGTAATTGCTATGGTTACCAGGTACACATATTAAAATGTTGTTTTCAACAAACTGATCCCAGATTTTTAGGAAAAGTCATCAAATTTTGATGCTCTACCCCTAAAAGGTGTGCGTTTGTGCTCGCTCATTTGTGTTTGCCTCCTAGTTAAAAACAACGTTTTCGTAGTGCCATACATATTATTCATATATTCCTATACCAGTATACGGATATTTTGTTTCCGTCTGGTAGCCGGCGGCATTTGTTTCCCCGATCTTTTTTTTTTTTTCAACGCCTAGTTCTCCAGACAACTGTTAATGTAATCTAATTTATGTCCACAGATATTCCTATATTGTACAACTTTACTAGGAATTGTCCTCTTTAAAACGGTCTAAAAAAGCTTGGCAAATGCCAATGTTCGGGTGGTATACTCAGTGGGATACCTAAAAACTGTCGCAAATAGTCGAATAACGAATTCGAACGTTCTAGAAAACCAATAGATTGCCATATAGCCAGCATATACAGACAACAGTAAATTACAGACCCTGGATCTAAGGACAACTCATTTATATGAGTCTAATATGGGCGATGGTTACGTTAGCTTGGTGAAAGGTGTGAGATTTTTGTTTCAACATTCGTCTTGCTTATGTGGTGATCGTAGGAATGACAATGAAGCAAAGCTGTTTGGTCTCATGCTGTGGCAGCAACACTGATTCAGTGAGTGATCTCAGGCTATAGGGAGAGGGGTGGGGATAGAAGCGAGTGTATAACTATTGAGAACCCGCACCAACTTTCATACAGAGACGAAAGACGGAAAGTCATCCCTACGAGCTTGCTTGCTGCTAGAAAAAAGCTCAGCTTGTTAAGTAAGCCATAGGGCAATGTGGAGGCTGGAGATAGTGAAAGGGTGTTGATGCATGCAGTATGCACCAGTAAACAGCGCAAGCTGTGATAGTTAAACAAGTTATTACCAGAGAAACGAGAAAAAGGACAACAAAATGCATCACGTACGAACTGCACCAACCACTGTGCTCTCTTGAATTAACGCGCTAACCCTTGCGCAAGAAAGATTGACGGCTCAAAGCCCCGCCTTTTCACGGTTCAGCCTCATATTTGATATTGAGTAACGAGCAGAAAGACTGGACCACTTGGCGCGTGTAGGCTAGCAGGCCGGAGTATTTTCGCTGCCCCGAGTTAGTGTAAGCCGGAACATGGGAAGAGTCACGTTCACCGTATTTGCGCTGTGCATGCAAGCTCTACTCATTATTCTATTTGGAGTACTCGTGAAGTATGGTGACGACGCGACACCGCTCAAAAAGGGTAGCATTCCTTCTTCACCAAACGGAGTCTCCGTCTACTATTCCAGTAAGTATCCGTGCTCGTTTTTTGCAAGCACATGGCTGGTTACTTAGATTCAGCCACGTGTAGCTGCTTCCAAATGCACCTTAGGCAAGAGCTTAAAAGATCGCCTTTTTACCGGAACTCAAAAACCTAGAATGGTCCTTGAGTTCAAATCCCAAAAGTGCCTGTGAACAATTTTTAATCATCTCATAAATTATAGTGGCATTTATTCTCCTCATAGCAATATTTATCATCTCAAAAGCATATTTGACAAATTCATAGCGCAAAATTTGATACAATCAGTTAAAAACATAACGGCATATCCAAATGATATAGTATGGGGTCATCTTGTAGAGCTCATCTGAGAACACTGTATCATAGTTGTCCACCCAACTTGGACAGTTTGAAATCGGGTGAAATACAGTAAATATCTGTAAAAACCCACGAGAGCCAATGCTTGCGAATATAGATAATGTATGAACATTCTCACAATATTTAGGCTTGTGGAAGAGGTCCAAAATCTTGTGACACCCGCCTTATACGGGCGAGTTGACATCTATGCTAAATACTATAATTTAGTACAATACACCAAAAACTGGAAATCGACTCTGCCAAATTTTTGTCTTTAATAAGACTTCTTCAGGGCAGACTCAAGTTTGAGTCTGAAAAATTGGCAGAGTCGATGTCCAGTTTTTGGTGTATTGTATTCATTGTTCTGGTACGAGATCGCGACAGTTTGGGCTTTTTGATTCTATAATTTAGTAAATATACAAGACATTATAGTAAGTACTACATACATTAGGTGTCATGAGATTATTAATTGCCGCATTATATTTTGTATCAGAAGAAAAAATGCAGATATAATTATGCATTCCATAGTTGGGTCGGCAAATGTCTTCTCGATTTGATAACACTTAAAGACAAAACAAACGCAACTGAGCATAGAGCTCAACCTTCGACACACCCTCAAATCACACCATGGCAAATAAACACAACGCGTTGCCGTTAGGATATTCAGAGAGAATGGTTTAAGAAAACCTGTAAAGATGGGAATATAGCGACGGAAAGGACGGATTTTGCGTATATACCGTTTTGCCCAAAACTATCACAAAATTAAGATTTGTTTATTCAGAGTTTTTTAGGGAACCTGAGCTTGTCGTCAATCTATTTGAAGTAAATATTCCTTTTCCAATCGCTCTCTCGTTATTGTTTGAATCTTCGCGAAAGATAACGACATTGTAGTTCTTTGTTAGTAAATATACTTGCATATAGAATATATTGTTGACGATGTTGTCATCGTAATTATTTTGTTATTTTGCTAATGTACAACATACCATACATTCCTTGCTTTTTCTTGGCACATTCTGCTCTGTAATTAGTATTTCTTAATTTAATAGCTGATTTGGATTGATTCATTAGCAAAAGTAGCTGTTGCTTAAGTCAGACGTTTATCGCTCGGATGGCTTTTTGGTTTGTCGAGGGCAGTAACGAGGCCAAACACTCGCCCACAGGAGAGTATTTTGCCTCAGTTGCTCGTGTCTTCATTTGTATACGTTTTTAGCCTTGCGTGGCACTGACCAAAGTGCACTCTTGAATAGTTCCTCACCGTTGAACCCATAGCCAGAGGGTTGGTGGTTTGTTCGTGGCTTTTCTAGTCACGGGTTATAAGCTGAAAGGGATTCTGCGTCTTCGTTATTTTGTAACTAGATAGATAACTAGATGGGGGGAGGGGGCGTCTATAGATCTAAAGTATTAGTACAAACGATTTCTTTTCTTTTGGCGCTTGGAAACTAATTGGTATTTTCCCAAAAGCCATATGTTGCGCATTCTCCTTCAAACACATCTTTAAACGCTCTCAAAAATAAACACTGGAGTCAAGACAGAGAACCATGCTTTTCCTGTTTGTTTCACGGATAAGTGAAGTGATAAAAACAGACATGAGAAAGCTCTGCTCAGACAGGCCGTGATAATAAAAAATATATATATGAAAATCAAAATTTAAAAAACATTTTTTTAAGTATGACAAACAGGCTGAAGGAATGAGATCCAAAATAAGACTGTAGGTCGGCGCGCTCTTTGTGAACCAGTAGCAGCATCGCGTTCTTGACGAAGCAAGATGGACACATCGCTGACTCACACCCGCCATCAATACAGACGGCTCATCAATAAAAAGTTTTAGGTTTTTTTATTGAGTTCTTGTGTTTTTATGGCATTGAAGTCTGCTGGTTGAAAAGTTGTTGAGCTTTTGTCCGCGTTTGTGCGCGTCAGAGATTTTTTGTTCACTAACATCTCGGTTCATTGCAAACCCTTGACATCACGAAACATCAATAACCGCTAACTTGGAGTGATTTCAGGGCTCTATCGGAGTGTCCGAATTGTGATTTCGTAAAAATGTGCGGATCACAGTTGGGGTCCAAGAAAAAGCGGAGTTTCCAAAGTACGCGTTGGGAAGTTGCGGATATTTCCATTTGTACAAAATTTAAACGAATAATGGGGGGATAAAAAGTTTTAGTGGTACTGTTCAGGAGCTTGGTACCTTTTCTTTTCTGGTCAACGTTATGCATTGTATACGATATTGCAGTGTTGTAATTTCGAATGCAATAAAGCGCTGTTTGATATTTCGAGGGCCCACTTCCCCCAATTGTCTCTAAACTCAAGAAGCTGATTAACAAAATATTTTTTCCGTGAACGAAGCCAAGCGTAACTCAGCCCAAGTCGGTTAAAAAAAGCGGAGAAAGCGGAGACTTTTCGGATCCTCCATTCTTTCTCTTCCTTTTTTTTCGACATTCCGGCATCCTAAAGTTAGTTTCCCGCGTGGTCGTTTTAGTGTCGGTCTGAAATCCAATCGTGGGGAGGGATTTGATTTCGACACTAAACTGCCAAAAGCTCGTTCTTTGTGGGACGCAAGAGCAAAAGCAAACGCAGCACACGTGGGAATCAGTTAAACACAAGCGCAAGAAAATCAAGCTGTTGCGTTCCCTTACGCTTGCCGCTTTGCCGCTTTTGCGTTCCAGTGAGAATCGGGAATAACTTGCGCCCTACGCTCGTGCTCTTACTTCTTATTGAGAGTTCAGGAGACTAACCTATGGCACTATAATGTCCACTATGATAATCACTTAAGATTGGATTTATCCCATTACGGAGGTCAACCACACACAATTGCCTATGAGAAAAACAACACAGGCTATGAGATGAACTACTTGAGACACACAAGATTTGTACAAGTGTTACACAAGAGTTACACATGAAATCCTTGGCATCTTGACACCTTCAATAAAAACAAACATCTCCACAAATAACCAACATCAAGTACATTAGTGTCTGTAGTGGTGGTTTGGCGTCCGTGATATTTAGATGTTGGTGCCCGTAATATTTAGATGTTGGTGCCCGTAATATTGAGGTGTTGTTGCCCGATATATTGAGGTGTTGGTGCCAGCCATTGTTAGGAGCTTGATGTGAGCTACACGAGTTGTATGGAAACATCATGACAAGGGAATCCAGTTGTCAAGTATCATATTGAATTCCGTAAATGTGTATGGTGTACGATTACACAAATTCAGTGTGACTCTGACACGGTGTAAGTAGAGCGGTGTAGGTAGACCGAACCCAGGATTCCCGGGAGGCGGATGGGGTAAAAGTAAAGTAGAGTAAAACTAATAGGGATGCTCGTCGGGAAATTCGAGAAATACCCCTAAAAAATACCTGCACACCAAAAATTGCTGCCCTTAAAATACCTCATAAGCCTTAAAAATACCATTTCTAAGAGAAAATGCCATTTTTTATCAGAAACCCCTTAAAAAAATACCCGAGGCCCAATTTTAACCCCTAAAGATACGACGAGCATTCTTATCAGGTCGACATGGGAAGACCCCGGGCCAGGATTCTAAGGAAGAGGAGGCTCACACCGATCAATTCCCGTTCCTTATTTCTTTATTTTGCTATTTCAAAAGAAATCTTTGGAAATGTAAAAGAGGAAAGGTGACGACTACTATGATGATGATGTTTATTGGTACCATATAACTTTACATAACGTTATATACTACCTAGAGGGCGTTCGTCCCCGGGGGGGGAGGGTTCTTCCCATGTCGACCTGATAGGGATGATTGTCGTATTTTTAGGGGGCATCCGAGAAAAAAAGGCTTTTCTCTTAGATAATTGGTATTTTTCTAGGGCTTCTGGGGGTATTTTTAGGATAGCAACTTTTGGTGAGCAGGTATTTTTCGAATCTCCCGACGAGCATCCCTATCACTTTTACACTGAAGAACCACACCCCCCCCACCCCCCCCCCCCCCCCCCCCCCTTGCGGGAACGTTCGTCGAAAATCTAGCCTTCTGGCTATTGTAAATCGTGAAATATGATACATCTATTTGGTGGGTTGTTGATAAGTTGTGCGCGTCGCTTACATCTCAGAGCGTCCCAGACTGAGAGCGTCCTGTCGTGTCTTGGAGAGGAGCATTCACGAAGTGCTCTCGTATCCCGGTCCCACAAACTCCGGCCCCAATGGCAGGCGAACCGACATTCACTGTTATCTGTTTGTCTTTTCAAATACTTTTGATTGTGCTCTACGCTCCTTTGGTCGACTACGGCGATCATGCGTTGCCCCCACACAAGAGCTCGGATAATTCTTTCTACTGGCAAAACAGATTGCCGGGAAGTGGGATCCTTACTATTAACCACTCGTACACTACAGAACTTAAACAACTAGCCAAAAACGACATCACAGTCTATTACCCAAGTAAGTCAGGCTACAAGATTTAGCGTGCATGCGAATTGTTCATGTTGGCTTAAATTTCAGAATAATTTTATTATTGACTTTTTTTATATTCTCGCATGACGACATAACTTTAAAGCTTAGCAGTGAGCTTCGTAAAGATAATACTAAGATTACTCATTCTGAGATGATAATCTATGGAATTAATCATGTCCTACATTTAGAGGAATGCCCAGTCCCAGTAGCGTGAACGCGGGATACCTAGCGATATGGGATTCGCATCGCACCATATTGAGCGCATGTTGAGTGACAGGATCTGTGTTGAGTTGTTATCGATAATTGAGGTTGTAAAGAAATGGGAATAAGGGTTAGCAAGTGGCATTACCTGAGATTAAAAATTTACAAAAATTCATCTTGGCCCGAGTTAATAATCTCCAAAAGCACAATTTAAGTGGTATGCATACTTAGCATACTTTGTGTTCGCGTCTGACAAACACAGTAGAGCGGGATCAAGTTGGACCAATCAATCGTGAGACCGGAGACACCTATGACAACGCGTGTTTTTCAGATGGTCAACATTTTTCTTCTGATATTGGAGACGGGCTAGACCATAAATTAACCTATTAGGTTAATTTAGAGGCTGGAAAAAAATTTCAAAACTTTAGGGCGAGCTTAAAGCACTAATTGCATGTAAAAAGCATTCAACTCAACACAACACATAAATTATCAGGCAGAAAAAATTCTATCAGGCAGAAAAAAATTTTATCAGGCAGAAAAAAAGTTTCTAATGTCCGTGTCGTGACCATAAGTGGTGTCATTTTTTTTTATCGAATTGCGTAATGTACATCATGTATCATCATGTGCCCCGGGGGGACGAAATGCCCTGTACCATGGGTGGACGAAGGGTCCTGTACCCTGGGTGGACGAAGGGTCCTGTACCCTGGGGGGACGAAGGGTCCTGTACCCTGAGGGACGAAGGGTCCTGTACCCTGGGGGGACGAAGGGTCCTGTACCCTGGGGGGACGAAGGGTCCTGTACCCTGGGGGGACGAAGGGTCCTGTACCCTGGGGGGATGAAGGGTCATGTACCCTGGGGGACAAAGGTTCCTGTACCCTGGGGGGGACGAAAGGTCCTGTACCCTGGGGGGACGAAGGGTCCTGTACCCTGGAGGGGGAGGGGACAAAGGATCCTGTACCCTGAGGGACGAAGGGTCCTGTACCCTGGGGAACGAAGGGTCCTGTACCCTGGGGGGACAAAGGGTCCTGTACCCTGGGGGGACGAAGGGTCCTGTACCCTGGGGGGGACGAAAGGTCCTGTACCCTGGGGGGACGAAGGGTCCTGTACCCTGGGGGAGGGGGAGGGGACAAAGGATCCTGTACCCTGGGGGGACGAAGGGTCCTGTACCCTGAGGGACGAAGGGTCCTGTACCCTGAGGGACGAAGGGTCCTGTACCCTGAGGGACGAAGGGTCCTGTACCCTGGGGGGACGAAGGGTCCTGTACCCTGGGGGGACAAAGGGTCCTGTACCCTGGGGGACGAAGGGCCCTGTACCCTGGGGGGACGAAGGGTCCTGTACCCTGGGGGGACAAAGGGTGCTGTGTCCTGGGGGGACGGAGGGTCCTGTACCCTGGGGGGACGAAGGGTCCTGTACCCTGGGGGGACAAAGGGTGCTGTGTCCTGGGGGGGCGAAGGGTCCTGTACTCTGGGGGGACGAAGGGTCCTGTACCCTGGGGGGACGAAGGGTCCTGTACTCTAGGGGGGGGGGGGGGGGGGGGCGAAGGGTCCTGTACCCTGGGGGGACAAAGGGTCCTGTACCCTGGGGGACGAAGGTTCCTGTACCCTGGGGGAGACGAAAGGTCCTGTACCCTGGGGGACAAAGGGTCCTGTACCCTGGGGGGATGAAGGGTCCTGTACCCTGGGGGGTTGAAGGGTCATGTACCCTGGGGGGACAAAGGGTCCTGTACCCTGGGGGGACGAAGGGTCCTGTACCCTGGGGGACAAAGGTTCCTGTACCCTGGGGGGGACGAAAGGTCCTGTACCCTGGGGGGACGAAGGGTCCTGTACCCTGGAGGGGGAGGGGACAAAGGATCCTGTACCCTGAGGGACGAAGGGTCCTGTACCCTGGGGAACGAAGGGTCCTGTACCCTGGGGGGACGAAGGGTCCTGTACCCTGGGGGGACAAAGGGTCCTGTACCCTGGGGGGACGAAGGGTCCTGTACCCTGGGGGGGACGAAAGGTCCTGTACCCTGGGGGGACGAAGGGTCCTGTACCCTGGGGGAGGGGACAAAGGATCCTGTACCCTGGGGGGACGAAGGGTCCTGTACCCTGAGGGACGAAGGGTCCTGTACCCTGGGGGAACGAAGGGTCCTGTACCCTGGGGGGACAAAGGGTCCTGTACCCTGGGGGACGAAGGGCCCTGTACCCTGGGGGGACGAAGGGTCCTGTACCCTGGGGGGACAAAGGGTGCTGTGTCCTGGGGGGACGGAGGGTCCTGTACCCTGGGGGGACGAAGGGTCCTGTACCCTGGGGGGACAAAGGGTGCTGTGTCCTGGGGGGGCGAAGGGTCCTGTACTCTGGGGGGACGAAGGGTCCTGTACCCTGGGGGGACGAAGGGTCCTGTACCCTGGGGGGACGAAGGGTCCTTTACTCTGGGGGGGGGGGGGGGGGGGCGAAGGGTCCTGTACCCTGGGGGGACAAAGGGTGCTGTGTCCTGGGGGGACGGAGGGTCCTGTACCCTGGGGGGACAAAGGGTGCTGTGTCCTGGGGGGACGAAGGGTCCTGTACCCTGGTGGGATGAAGGGTCCTGTACCCTGGGGGGTTGAAGGGTCATGTACCCTGGGGGGACAAAGGGTCCTGTACCCTGGGGGGACGAAGGGTCCTGTACCCTGGGGGACAAAGGTTCCTGTACCCTGGGGGGGACGAAAGTTCCTGTACCCTGGGGGGACGAAGGGTCCTGTACCCTGGAGGGGGAGGGGACAAAGGATCCTGTACCCTGAGGGACGAAGGGTCCTGTACCCTGGGGAACGAAGGGTCCTGTACCCTGGGGGGACGAAGGGTCCTGTACCCTGGGGGGACAAAGGGTCCTGTACCCTGGGGGGACGAAGGGTCCTGTACCCTGGGGGATGACGAAAGGTCCTGTACCCTGGGGGGACGAAGGGTCCTGTACCCTGGGGGAGGGGGAGGGGACAAAGGATCCTGTACCCTGGGGGGACGAAGGGTCCTGTACCCTGAGGGACGAAGGGTCCTGTACCCTGGGGGGACGAAGGGTCCTGTACCCTGGGGGGACAAAGGGTCCTGTACCCTGGGGGACGAAGGGTCCTGTACCCTGGGGGAACGAAGGGTCCTGTACCCTGGGGGGACAAAGGGTGCTGTGTCCTGGGGGGACGGAGGGTCCTGTACCCTGGGGGGACGAAGGGTCCTGTACCCTGGGGGGACAAAGGGTGCTGTGTCCTGGGGGGGCGAAGGGTCCTGTACTCTGGGGGGACGAAGGGTCCTGTACCCTGGGGGGACGAAGGGTCCTGTACTCTGGGGGGGCGAAGGGTCCTCTACCCTGGGGGGACAAAGGGTGCTGTGTCCTGGGGGGACGGAGGGTCCTGTACCCTGGGGGGACAAAGGGTGCTGTGTCCTGGGGGGACGAAGGGCCCTGTACCCTGGGGGGACGAAGGGTCCTGTACTCTGGGGGGGCGAAGAGTCCTGTACCCTGGGGGGACTAAGGGTCCTGTACCCTGAAGGGACTAAAGGTTGCCCTTTTTGTTTCATATGTTAATATAAATTTCGTTCAAATCTTCGTTTCAATTCCCTTGAATTACACCCCTTCTTCATTGATGTGGTTTGCCATATAATTTCTTTGCTGTGAACTTCACCTGACAATTGGTAGCAAAAAGACTTCCGATTTAAAAGCCTAAAAGCCGTTGCTCATATTGGTAGAAAAAAAATTGTTCGTTTTTTTGTGTTGAAAATGCTCTCTTTTCCCAGACACCAAGAAATAACAATAAACCTGAAGCATACTCACCAGACCATTTACTTCCCCTGTAATTGCCCACACCCCTACCCCTAGATTGTAATATTAGATGCTTGCTTGCAAAGCACTTGTCTTACATCCGGTCTACACTACCTATACAGTGTTAAGTGTAAACTAAAACTGCCACTCTTGTTTGCAGTGTTCCAAGATGTACACGTGATGGTCTATATTGGCTTCGGCTTCTTGATGACGTTCCTCCGCAAGTACAGCTTTGGCGCGCTCGGTTACAACTTCTTCATCGCAGCGCTGGTTTGCCAGTGGGCGACGATCGTGACGGGTGTGTTCAACCAGATCATCGGAGAAGGGCACAGCCATATCAAGGTCAACGTTCAGACGTGAGTACCTCAGGGGGTGGGGGTGGGGATACACCACGCCTACAATAGAAACGGGGTATGGGGTGAGCAAGCATTTTTTGTCTTTTTGTGTGAGCCTGTGCTCGGTACTTCACTTTATTTTTTTAGAATTTTTGTGCCCTGGGGGTCGTTTCTCAAAAATCCCGATAAACCCGGAAACACGGAAAGTCACCCGGTAAGCCCCCAATAAACTTTACGGGTGTTTCTCAAAACGCCCGTTATTGTCGGGCCCGGAAAAAATCCCGGTAACTCGCCCGGTAACTAACGGGAGCTCAAGAGCTCCCGTTAACTTACCGGGAATTACTTTAAATGCGAAAATTGATACCCAAAACGTTGTTTTTCCTTAATATTTTTAGCTGAATTTATAGATCAACTATTCATCTAGAATTGGCCAAGTTGAACTATCCAATTTGGTGCTTTTTTCCGATTAAATCTCGCCATTTTCAAGTTGTGTCGAGTTGTAGTGAATTTTCATCACTTGAGAAAACTATATCACTGCCCGGAAAGAAGTGGACCAATCACGGCTAACATCATTTTATGGGATTCCCTACCAGCCAATCAGGTTTGTTTTCTGTCAAATGATTTGACATTTAGCTGTCACCGTGCGCCTAAATAAATGTAAACAACTTTGTGAAGGTATTGGAAGTTTGCTACAAAATGAGACTTTATCTACTTGTTCTTTGTCTTTTTTTCGAAAAGTGCCGATGCCACAGCAGTGTTCGGGGTACCAGTTGTCTACAGACATCGACAAATCTACGATTTTTATTGATATTCAATAATTATTTAGCCAATCTATTTATTGACTCTGAAAATTATAATTTACTTATCGGGAACCCGTAAACAACCGGGACGCTACCGCAAGCTTTGAGAAACGCTCTTCCTCGCCCGGAAAAGTATCCCGAAAACTCTCCCGTTACCCAAACGGGCCCGGTAATTACCTGGAGTTTTGAGAAACGACCCCCAGAACAACAAAAGCAAGCTACCTTTTGAAATGCACGCAATCTGTGATCTTAGGGTTTAAAAAGTTAAATCTCTCATAACCTACTCACTACTCTCCTCGAATGTCTTGGAGCATTTCAGATTCTAGAGTTCAAATTTTACTTTGCACTTTGAAATATGGCGCCTCCGCAATAAGATACACCAAAAATCTAGGTAATCTCTTTCATACTCAAAAGTTTGCTTGAAAAGCATATGTATAATAATTAGCTCTATAACTAAATTCTTTATAATATTACGTTCTCGGTTTTTCGGTCAAATCCATGTAATGCTTGCTTTCCCATGCGACTGGAAGCAAAAGTAAAAAACGTAACTCAGTTCCTATTCCAGGCAAACATATCAGGTCAACACAAAGACATAAGTACCCCCATGATGACGGGTGTGCGGACATTTGAAAGACCGTTGCTTCTTCCCCTTTTTCTCTCTCTAATAATCCCGATATTCTTGTGTAGTATGACCGGCGCCGAGTTCACGGCTGCTGCAGTTCTCATCTCGTTTGGGGCGGTCCTTGGCAAAGTCAGTCGGCTGCAGCTTCTTGTCATCGGATTCTTTGAGGTCATCTTCTTCGCCATCAACGAGTTCATCGCCGTCCATTACTTTAAGATTGCCGACGCCGGTGGCTCTATCATCATCCACGCTTTTGGCGCGTATTTTGGTATCGCCATCGCACGAGTGCTTTACGAAAAGGCGAACGACGAGAGCGACAAGGAGGGATCTGTTTATCACTCGGATCTGTTCTCTATGCTGGGTAGGTAGACGTTTCCCCTACCCACTGCTACGGCCCTGCAGACGATACTATTAGAAGATAAGTGAGAAAGGATATGCCGGACTTGCTGAAAGTCAAACCTCAAAATAAAACCACTTGAGTTATCGGCAGATTACAAAATGCATTTTTATTTGAAACACTTCTACTTCGAAAATCTAAAAATGCGTACTCCTTGATACTCTCTCATACCTATGTCATTCCAGGCACGCTGTAACTCTTGTTGTTGTCCGGCTGTGAAATGTTACGCCCTCATGCCTATGTTATATTCCAGGAACGTTGTTTTGTTGTTGTCCGGTTGTTAAATGTTACGCCCTCATGCCTATGTTATATTCCAGGCACGCTGTAACTCTTGTTGTTGTCCGGTTATGAAATGTTACGCCCTCATGCCTATGTTATATTCCAGGCACGCTGTTGTTATTGTTTTCGGGTGGTGACATGTTACGCCCTCATGCCTATGTTATATTCCAGGCACGCTGTTGTTATTGTTTTCGGGTGGTGACATGTTACGCCCTCATGCCTATGTTATATTCCAGGCACGCTGTTGTTATTGTTTTCGGGTGGTGACATGTTACGCCCTCATGCCTATGTTATATTCCAGGCACGCTGTTCTTATTGTTTTCGGGTGGTGACATGTTACGCCCTCATGCCTATGTTATATTCCAGGCACGCTGTTCTTATTGTTTTCGGGTGGTGACATGTTACGCCCTCATGCCTATGTTATATTCCAGGCACGCTGTAACTCTTGTTGTTGTCCGGTTGTGACATGTTACGCCCTCATGCCTATGTTATATTCCAGGCACGCTGTTCTTATTGTTTTCGGGTGGTGACATGTTACGCCCTCATGCCTATGTTATATTCCAGGCACGCTGTTCTTATTGTTGTCTGGTGGTGACATGTTACGCCCTCATGCCTATGTTATATTCCAGGCACGCTGTAACTCTTGTTGTTGTCCGGTTGTGAAATGTTACGCCCTCATGCCTATGTTATATTCCAGGCACGCTGTTGTTATTGTTTTCGGGTGGTGAAATGTTACGCCCTCATGCCTATGTTATATTCCAGGCACGCTGTTCTTATTGTTGTCTGGTGGTGACATGTTACGCCCTCATGCCTATGTTATATTCCAGGCACGCTGTTCTTATTGTTTTCGGGTGGTGACATGTTACGCCCTCATGCCTATGTTATATTCCAGGCACGCTGTTCTTATTGTTGTCTGGTGGTGACATGTTACGCCCTCATGCCTCATACCTATGTTTTGTTTCAGGCACGCTGTTCCTATGGCTGTTCTGGCCTAGCTTTAACAGCATCCTGGTCGCCCCTGATTATGTCGCTCAGCATCGTGCCGTTATCAACACCTACTACTCCCTCGCGGCCGCTTGTGTCGTGACGTTCGCTCTGTCGCCGCTATTCCAGAAGGGCTATAAGCTCAACATGGTAAGCCGTGAAGGACTATGGATTCAGTACGCCCCTTTTTATATTTCAATGGCTGACAGGGTCACTAGGGCGAAGAAAGAGGGTGTTCTTGGGTCTCTCATTAATCATTATAAAACAAGATGGGGAGGGTGGGGAGGAGGGGGTTCTCTATGTCAAAAGTTATACCAGGGTATTATCCCCTCCCCCCCTCAAGTTGATGTAGCTTAATCTATGCATTTACATGAGGTCATGTTGAAAATACTGGGTTGTTTTTGAAGTGAAGTTATTACACTATGCGACCTCTTGTAAAATTGTCCACTCAAAGTATGCACTCTTTTACAGGTCCATATCCAAAACGCTACTTTGGCTGGAGGTGTTGCCATAGGAACGGCGAGTAACATGGTGATCTATCCGTGGGGTGCGCTGCTGGTTGGCTCTATCTCTGGTACCATCAGCACCCTGGGATACGCCTACTTGACAGTGAGTTTTTCCTGTATTTTTACAGGCTAGATGTTTTTAAAAGAACGATCGCCTATTATATGAATAGGGGGATATGACAAAGAAATCAATAAGGCAGGTGACAATCTAGCCTGTGAAACAGGCTCTTGAAAAGCGTCACAGAAACGCTACCGGAAAAGCCTTTCTTCCGGACGTAGCGCTCGGCCAAAAAATTGGGAGGCTGGGGCGACAACGGAGATCCTGTTTCGAAGGGTAAACTAAGCCCGGCTTTTCCGTCTGTCGCGCAACTGTTGAATAGGCTAGTGAGAATCGTGGAAAGTTATTCCAGCAAATAGAGATCAACGATTCTTCAACGACCTTTCTAATTTTGGTGTTGTTGTTATTTATTGTTGTTATTTACATCTTAATGTTGTTATAGCCTTTCCTAACCAACTACCTGAAGACCCACGATACTTGCGGAGTGAATAACCTGCATGGCATGCCGGGAATCATTGGCGCCATTGTTGGAGCTGTCGCCGCTGCGAACGCCGACCCAGACACATATGGCTACGATGGGTAAGAACACATACATGACGCAATATGGCTACACATATGGCTACGATGGGTAAGAACACATACATGACGCAATATGGCTACACATATGGCTATGACGGGTAAGAACATACATGACGCAATATGGCTACACATATGGCTACGATGGGTAAGAACATACATGACGCAATATGGCTACACATATGGCTACGATGGGTAAGAACACATACATGACGCAATATGGCTACACATATGGCTACGATGGGTAAGAACATACATGACGCAATATGGCTACACATATGGCTATGACGGGTAAGAACATACATGACGCAATATGGCTACACATATGGCTACGATGGGTAAGAACATACATGACGCAATATGGCTACACATATGGCTACGATGGGTAAGAACACATACATGACGCAATATGGCTACACATATGGCTATGACGGGTAAGAACACATACATGACGCAATATGGCTACACATATGGCTACGATGGGTAAGAACACATACATGACGCAATATGGCTACACATATGGCTACGATGGGTAAGAACACATACATGACGCAATATGGCTACACATATGGCTACGATGGGTAAGAACACATACATGACGCAATATGGCTACACATATGGCTACGATGGGTAAGAACACATACATGACGCAATATGGCTACACATATGGCTACGATGGGTAAGAACACATACATGACGCAATATGGCTACACATATGGCTACGATGGGCAAGAACGCATACATGACGCAATATGGCTACACATATGGCTACGATGGGTAAGAACACATACATGACGCAATATGGCTACACATATGGCTATGACGGGTAAGAACATACATGACGCAATATGGCTACACATATGGCTACGATGGGTAAGAACATACATGACGCAATATGGCTACACATATGGCTACGATGGGTAAGAACACATACATGACGCAATATGGCTACACATATGGCTATGACGGGTAAGAACATACATGACGCAATATGGCTACACATATGGCTACGATGGGTAAGAACATACATGACGCAATATGGCTACACATATGGCTACGATGGGTAAGAACATACATGACGCAATATGGCTACACATATGGCTATGACGGGTAAGAACATACATGACGCAATATGGCTACACATATGGCTATGACGGGTAAGAACATCCATGACGCAATATGGCTACACATATGGCTACGATGGGTAAGAACATACATGACGCAATATGGCTACACATATGGCTACGATGGGTAAGAACATACATGACGCAATATGGCTACACATGGCTACGATGAGTAAGAACATACATGACGCAATATGGCTACACATATGGGTATGACGGGTAAGAACATACATGACGTAATATGGCTACACATATGGCTACGATGGGTAAGAACACATACATGACGCAATATGGCTACACATATGGCTACGATGGGTAAGAACACATACATGACGCAATATGGCTACACATATGGCTATGACGGTTAAGAACATACATGACGCAATATGGCTATGATGATATGTGCGATTATACATGACGCAAAAAACAGTTAAAGAATGTCGATCAACCACTCCTTTGTTATTGTTTACAATTAAAAATACAGTGGTTCATTTGCAAAAAAAACTTCAAAATAACCATCTGCAATTGAAGTCTGATACTCTATTAATGATATTTGATTGATTGATTTCTCAGTTACTTGCTTGAATTAAACGATGGAAATGAATTATTTAAGTCACCTGGTATTTTGCGGAAGGGTACAATTGCGGTGTTTTTGACTGTTTGCGCAATACACATTGATCGTACTCTTTGCTTTGTTCACATATATACAAAATAGTGTTAGTGGTGAGTATAGCGAATTAACTGTTCCTATTTATTTCCTGACGCAGCTTGTACAACGTGTGGAGTGCCGTTGCTCCCAAGGTAAACTCTACAGAGTACGTGAAGCTTAAGAACATGAACGTCCAGTTCACCCCTGGTGATGGGCGCAGCTACAAGGAGCAGGGAGGCTACCAGATGGCGGCACTTTTCCTGGCTATCGCCATTGCTCTGGTCGGTGGTGCCATTACAGGTACTAGCCCAGGGAGAATACTTCCCCGCAGCCATTATTTGTTTATTATTTTTATTTTGCTTAATTAGATGAACGGCTGAAGGTTAGAGAAGGGGGAGTTAAAAGCTCCTACTTAGTCTTTTATAACAGGGCCTTAGCAGGGGGTGGGGCACTGGGGGCACGTGCTCCCCCCCTACCCAAATATATTAATATATATATATAAGGTAATGACCAGTAGGGGCGTGTCTGTGTCCCAATATTTTCTTAATGTCTCTGTATTGTGCCTCTCCAATACTCTGGAGCCTACAGTCTTAAAATCCTTTGTATGCGCACGAAATCTAGATTGGTGAATCGTTTCATTTACTTTACCTCAAAGATGGTCCAAATCGTTACCCGCATACTCGATCTCTCTTTCTGTGATTTAACTTCATTCTAAAGGCAAATTTCATATTGCTCGCAATATTGTTAGTGGCTCGTCTATCACAGAATTGATTTCTGTATAAAGAGAGTAACATATTTATCTCAAATCCCTTCCTCTTGTGTTGAGGCTTCATCTGTAAGGTGAGCATCTTCGAGCCGCCAGCCGGGTATCAGCTGTATGACGACAAAGACTTCTGGGAGGTACGACGACATTTATAGCCAATCACCATTGAGCATTTTATGTCACATTATTCTTAATACATTTTACGTTGCAAAAGAATTCTATGATTTCTCTGTTGAGTATGCTAATCCATGTTATTATTGACGTGTTATTCTTGCATATATTATATTTCATAATATTTCTGTACATGTCTACATGTGATTTCTAAAGCCGGATTTTTCCTGGCTAAGTAAACAGCGACGGAAAAGGAAGAGGAGATGTCAGAGCGTGATTCAGCGCGAAGAAGACGCAGTTGGAGGAGGAAAAAATAACCGATTCATTTCTTCCTTCTCTGCTTGCGCCCCCTTTGCATGAATTTTACACCGCGTTATAAGCAGCCTAGGTCCTTCTTTACTTCGCTAAGTAAAAATAAGCCTTAAATGATCAAGGCAATGCTAACACTTAAGTCGTTATGTCACCAGTGTGCACCAAGCTTCATTGCATACACTGCACTTGGGCGCACTAATAACTAAGCAAATAAACCATCAGATTTAATAAAGCTTGAAACTGAGAAGCAAAACAATTGACCAATGATCAATTACGCTCAAATCGGCATCTGTAGCACGATTTTCTATACAAAAAACACATACAGTTAACAGTCTCCTTGACTAGCAACAAAAGGGTCAACATGGTCACATGAGCTGGGTGGGGTCCGTACCCCTCGGACCCCCCCCCCCGCTTCCCTCTCGACACACGCCTGCAAAGGAAGCATAAAACTAAACGTAACCTGCACTTAATCTTGGTTGACATTAAATAGCTAAGAAACCAACCATTACTTATCTGACGGGTCGTTAACAGAAGTCCCCCGAAAAGTTGGGCAAGCTGAATTCTCTAGATAAAGAAGCAAGTAAATATTGGCTAAGAGGTTTGGGGAAATTCCAGAGAAAAAATGTCCCAGAAAAAGTATGCCTCCCAGTCAAATATCAAATGGTCGGGCACTAATTCCATGTAATGATCAGATTACACGTGAGCGTGGGCAGGCGTTTTTATCTATTTATTTTTAAATTTGGTTTGTTTTCTTTTTGCTCGGCCCCCTCCCTTCTGACTGTGATGTTGAATCCGTTCTATAGACCAGCCCCATGGCGGTGGCCGACAGCCCGGGTTACTATGGTGTAAATCAGAATGAAAACACGCCTATCCCATTAGAGCAGCCTTAGCTACCATGAGGTACACTTAAACCTGTTTGACATTCTAAAGCGTGATAAATAAAGCATGGTAAATTATGATAAATAAAATCAAGATAAATCATTTTCCATCGACAATGGAATAAACGTGATTTGATGATTATTTGTGATCAGATGTGAATACTAATAGTTATCTGCTCTGCCACCGTGTCATAACATCAGGCTATCATCAAGTCAAAAAACCGACTACCACTATCGCTAGCACATCGTCACCACCACCACTCACCACCACCATTATCATTCACATCGTCAACACCACCACCATTATCATTTACATCGTCAACACCACCACCATTATCATTCACATCGTCAACACCACCACCATTATCATTCACATCGTCACCACCACCACCCACCATTATCATTCACATCGTCACCACCACCACCATTATCATTTACATCGTCAACACCACTACGTCACCATTATCATTATCATTCACATCGTCACCACCACCACCATTATCGGTCACATCGTCAACACCACCACCATCATTATCATTTACATCGTCAACACCACCACCATTATCATTCACATCGTCAACACCACCACCCACCACCACCCACCACCACCATCATCGTTCACATCGTCAACACCACCACCATCATTATCATTTACACCACCACTCACCACCACCATCATCGTTCACATCGTCAACACCACCACTATCATTGTCACATCGTCAACACCACAACGTCACCACCACCATCATCACCACCCACATGAATCACCACAACCACAACCATTATCATCATCACCATCATCACACTACCACAGTCATAACCAACACATCCGCAGGAGCCCAGGGCGTCGAGGTCACAGGCGCGAGAATGTGGTGGAACAAGGCCGTAAGAGGGGTAGGGGGCGGGAAAAAATTCCCCCCTTCGCCGCCTCGTTCTCGCGCCTCGTTACGCTGACCGCGACGCCCTGGGTACCCGGGGATGTAACCAACATATCTGCACCAGAACCATTGTCAATAACCGTCATCATCAATAACCTCAACACCAACACATGTCTTGCATGGCGCAGGTTCCATCGGAAAGCATTCATGTCGTCATCAAGGACACTTCCAGCGGCGAGCAAGGTCACGAGGAGCACAAGTTTTAATCACGTGTTGTTCACGTGTAGACCACGAGCAGCAACAACCTTAACCGCGTGTCGTTCCTCCAGGAATACGCCATTTTCAGGCCAGTAGGCTAGATTTGTGTGTGTACTCTTTTAATATACTGTAGTCGATAAAAGGAATTAGTCAATAATAGGAATTGCACGGAATTAGAAGCACGTAAGATTTTAGATTATTTCATCCTTTTAACTTTTTCAACCTGCACATTTCACCATATTACAGAGCTGTAGCAGGGGGGAGTGAGGCTTTGGGGGGCACGGGGGCTCTTGGGGCACGTGCCACACCCCAAAATTATGCCGTGCACCACCACTCCCCCCCCAAATACTTCGGGGCCTGCTACAGCTCTGTATCGAGTTGATATAATGCACAGTATAACAACCTTATTGTTACAAGGTCTTGAGTTTGGCATTATCATGTCTGATTTAGTAGATTAGCATGTTTTAATTCATAAGTAGGAAGCTCAATCGCCAGTTTGATTTCCATTGCATTATGTATATCCCCATTAGACAACAAAATAAAGAAAAAGTCGATATCCTTTCCTGTTTATGTTTGCAATTTTTAGAGGTTTTATAGGATATCATATATGACCAAGTAAGGGAATCAATCATTGGATGTCGTTTTTCCAATGATCTGGGCACTTTTTTAAGATTAATGCTAGCGAAATTGTAATTAACACAATTACTGAAATTTCACGAGGTAATTCGTGACGTATACAGCTCTAAGGCGAAAAAATAACGAAAAAGGGACGCTCATTTAAAACCCAGAGGGGCGAGGGAAGGTTTTTACTCAAGACACAAATTTTAATAGCCCCCGTTTAATTGTTGTGTAAATAATAGGAGGGTCAGTTATACACACATCCTTAAACATCCTGGAAATCTAAGTATACTTATACATTCACTATTAAAATATTTTTTTCAGAGAAACCCCACCCCCATAGAACATAAAAGAATCTCACAATAAGGGTGGGGGGGGGATTAGGAATGCGGGCAAGACGCTGTCTCAAACGGGCGACTCAAACAAGGACATTTAAAATCAGTTGCAAATATACATATCCTTAAAAACAATAAAAAAGTACTTTTACAATGACTAGAAACTGGACCAAGCAACGATGGATGGCGAAGGCCCTTGTTGCCTACCACCCCCCCCCCCCCTCCCCCTCGTGCCTGGTGGCACATGGGCTTCCACAGGGTTTTCCCACTTCTAGCAGTGAGCCGCGTTTACCCCGCAACTCCTCCCAAGTCTCCCACCCTGACTAGTCCCCATACTTCTCCGCGGTCCTTCTCCTAGCTGTTTTAAATCTTGCTCGCTTTCTTGCCTCTTGGATTTCTATGTCATGGCTTCATCACAAATACATTCTTGATCTTGTCTAAGCACATAACGGATCTTCTCCTTAAACTTCCCTTCACAAATTAGCTTTTTTAGGACTTGCTCATTGCTTATTTGGTCTTTCCAGCAAATTGCAATCTTGCAATGTGAAAGGTTATGGCATCGACTTGATTGCCCTTTGACATCCCCTTCTAGCAGTTGAGCTTGTTCTCCTTGGATCAAGGACCGACACCTTTAGATTCTTGGTGGGGGGGGGGGGGGGGGCTTCAGCTGACTGACTATTTAATAAAAGCAATATTCTTTCGTTTATTTAATACATGCATTAGAGTTATATTGTTGTCCATGAACGGGTAAATCACACTTATAATACAACTAACTGTATTATAAATGACTTTGTTCTCTTTTGTGTTTGTTTACCTTTGTTATTTGGATACTTCCAAAAAAACTATGTTCATTTACAAACATCACCAATGTCAAACCTGTTAACAGACCTTAATTATAACAATCTCCTAACGAGAAATAACTACAATAGATGCAAAACAGGAAAACATGGCAAACAGATCTTCTAGATAAGGCATTCTATTATTGTAATGACCTCCACATGCTACCCAATATTTGTGGTTACCAAAGCACAGCCTACTTATTAAAATGTCGAAATCACCAGTCTTACAGTCTTAGCCTAGTTGAGATAATATTATTTGTAGTCAAGGAAACTAGAAATGTCTATATAAGACAACAAAACCTAGTAACTTGGGTTAAAAAAGCTAGAAGTTGACTTGTTTACCCAAAAAGTGCTCTCTGATCAAAATAGTGCTCCCAAACCCAAATTGCGCTAAAATAGTGCCGAGCACAATCTAGAAAGCCCTAGTCCAGAGGGGGTGTGGTCGTTTCCCTTCACTTCCAAAGCATGTTACGATCTTGATTGGTTTAAATGTAAAGGATTCCAATGTTATTGTTATGAGACTTTTGTAAGGCCCAAAAAACTATAGGAAATAAGAGCCTTTAAATGTGTCTGAATGAGCTTTTCAATCACCTGGTCGGCGGAGAGCTGTGGCCCGGTTGCCATGGTTCCCTGGGTATCGCTTGGTCGGGCGACCAGCACGCGCTCCGATACCTAACCCCAACTTATCTGAGGATGAGTTTAAATGTGTCTGAATAAAATTTAAACGAAGTTAAACCGAGTCACGGTCGCGCGCCCTGGGGCCGAATAGCTGGCCCCTGGTCAGGAGAAGGACCACCCCGCGCCTTTCTTGCACTGGCAGCGTTTCGAGTGAGACAAACAACGCTCACCTAAGATCCACGGATTTCAGTCCCCACCCACCCTTCCAAGGCTTATGGTTAGTATATTCCACTGAGAAATCAGTATGACGCGTATCCCTTGTGGCGGGGAGCTGTGGCCCGGTTGCCATGGTTCCCTGGGTAGCGCTTAGTCGGGAGACCAGTACGCACTCCAATACCTAACCCTAACTAATCTGACAATGAGTTTAAAGTATTTGAAATATATGATATAAACCTCAGTTGCTGGCTTGACGTTATCGCCTGATATTTGTCCAGTGAAAATGTACACGTGACCCGTATTGACCAATGAGCGCGCGTGAAAATTCATCAATGGAATGAACGTCCAGCCAAACTGATATCTGTCCTGACAGCACATTTTGTGCTGTCAATACTCGCTTTTCAGTCTGCTCAATAACTCTTCAAACAAACACCAAGGTTTCCAAAACGCTATGAAGGCACGCTATGATTTCTTATAGAATTATCATCAATATAACTTTATAGAATTTATCTATAGAATCTAATAAATATTAATAATAATTATTTATAGTGGGGAGAACACTCAGTAACCCTGTGAAATCCCTGAATGGCTTCAAACTCGGTCGAGTAATAAACGACACAATAAGTTGAGTCATTGCGAGTCATTTTATTCATAAATACACAATTTTGAAGTTTTTGAATCTGACCGTCAAATAACGTACGAGACAAGAACTCAGCGGGAACATCAAATCTGGTAAGAATTTGCCAAAAATGGCATGAAAATAACAGCTAGCTTTTTATTTAATTATATTTCCATATTCTCTATCAAGTAAACTTTATTTACTGATGCTAAATCGGAGTTTTAGAGTACAAATTGATCTATGAAATGTTGTTTATCTCGAAAACAGTGAAATTTTGAATCAGACTATTTTTCGTGAGTGTTGGTTGCATTGAACTTTCCCCTTCTAGATAATCAAGGGGTACAAAAAGCTATTTGGCATGTATTTTTTTTGTTTCGACTATTCACATATTAGAAATGACAAGTTGACAAACGTTTTATTAAGAGAATTTATGCTTATTTTACATGTCAAGGTCCTCACAAATGTTGAACAATTTTTACTATTGTTTCAGAAAGCACCTTCGAAGCTTATTTCTTTCCCTCTATTATTGCCAAATAACTTGTCTGTCCGCAAAAGGCTCAGTTCATTGCACCACACTGCTGTCAAATTATTTTTCTCTCGCATCATATTTTGAATTGAAGGTAAAAAATAAACGTTTACTTACTGGTTTACTAAAAAAAAAATGTCAAAACAAAATAAAAGTTACGTCCCCTTTGGCCTCTCACAAAATAGCCGTAGCAAGCCTCGAATTATGGGGGGCAAGGTACGGAAACCTTAAGAAAACAATGGGGGGCACAGCCACATTCCTATTGGTCATTTTCTTATAATTTTGGAAAATATTGGGGGGGCACGTTCCCCCAGTGCCCCACCCCCTGCTACGACCCTGCATATTTCCAAAGTCAAGGAGAAAATTCAGACATACAATAGTTGTTTGTTCAGATGTGTATTACCTATGAGCCATATTTAATGCAAATAACCATGAAACAATATTAACTTGATTTATTTGTATACGTCTGCATTGAATACGGCTCATAGATAATATGACGTTTAAACTTAGTCTTAGGAGATACCTGTTAGCATGTCTCTTTTCTTTTATTGATACTCATCCGACAGAGGCTAGGTGACTAGTCAAAAAGGCCACCGACAGCAGAGTGTATAACTTTTAATATATTGAATGTCAAATGAAGGTATGGTACTCAGGGAGCAATTATTATACTTATCATAAACATTTTATTTTCCTTCTTCGGTGCAAAAATGTTAATATAGTTTTATGATATTGCCACAGAAATGGATAGCAGCGAGAGTGTTACGGAGAGCTGGTGCTGGAAACAGACCGCTCAAACTTCCTCGTCCACATCATCGTTGGAGGAGTGGCTAAAGAACAAACTCCTGAACCATGAACTGCATAAAGGAATATCAGCCACTGTATAAACCTTGCATGTGTCACCAATCTTCAATCCCACAGAAAGAGTAACACAGCACCTTTTGGTATTGGTCTTTCTTTTACGATAAAAAGCAAAAGAAGGGGACAATAGAAGGAGTGGCTAATGACCAGAAATTGAAGGAAAAGAGAGAACAGCCTTGTCCTCAGAAAATTGTGATAAGAAAGATTATGGAGGCATCTTCAAAGAAGGAATCGGAAATTGACATTAATTTGGATGATATCGAAAGAAAGCTTTTCAGAGTTAATGAAATCATTGGTGAAATGACAAAGTTGTGCCCTTATAGGAAGACAGAGTAATCCTCAAAATCTTGTAAAAGTTATTCTAGTAAAAGTGTCAATATATCTCTTATATATCTCTCTATATAATTTAATGATTTTGTATTTGCAAATATATTAAACAATTTGATATCTTTGTATTTGAAAGATGGTCGCTACTTGATATTAGAAATAAGATTCCAAAGAATAAAAAATGAGATTCAAAACAATGAAATAATATCCAAAAATACAATGTCTTATATGTGTTGTCGTACAATATATATGATAATTTACTTAATGTTGTAACATACAAATAGATATTCTGTTTAGATCGAACCTTTGTTGTGATAATACTTTGATACTGGATCCTATACTATCCTAATGATTTGCATCAATCAGTGCATGGGTTACAATCGATCAATCAATCGGTTAGTCAATCATAGGATCAATCAATCAATCAATAGCTCAATCTGTCTATCAGTCAGGTCCATCCCAAATGGCCTTGTGTAGGACAGCTGTACCCCCTCCATCCAGCATGTAGCTTTTGCATCCAGCTTAAGGGTGGTGGGTTCTACATATGAATGGGTTCTGCAACTTGTCAGGTTTTACATTTTCTACTCTTATAACAAAATAAAAAAAAATTATTCCAAAGCCATTTTTCTCCTCCTTCAACAAGAATATAAAACAAACCAATTTTCACTTTCTTACTAACTAAATATATTATCTCCTCTCTAACATATCTATAATTTCTCATACTAATACCAATACCTTAACTTATCTCTCTATTTAATCCATCAATAATATAATCCATCAATCATCTACATGGGCGGCAGAATTGGGGGGAGGAGGGGGGTTCGAGGGGCAATGCCTCCCCTTAGACAGAGGGGTGGGGGGTTGAAGATAAAAACATAACAATTTGTGTTGTGCCCCCAAAATATCTTTTTACTTCTGCCGTCCATGATCTAATATAATCCATCACCAATCATTAAAACTAACTTATTTTTTCTATCTCTCTCAATTATACTCTTCCTATCCACCTAAATAACCTTGCAAAAAAAGTGAAAAATAGTTTACTTAAATTAACATTGTTTCCTATATTAAACAAAGGTCAGATCTTTTGAAACAAACAAAAGTATACACTGTAATTTCTAGTAAACAAACATGAGTGCAGAATGCAAAACAAAACAAGTTCCGTATGTAGTTAATAGTAATGCACTAATCATTTGAAACCCCCACCCCCATGGTCCTGGGGAAGTGTGGGGTTAAGGTGGGGGCTTAGAGCACTTTTGAACAAGAATCTGTCCCAAGGGGGTGGGGGAGTTTACAGTTTTTGACTCTTAGTCTTGTCCCCACCATGGGGCCTTGGGGACAAATGACTAACATCACAAATGTATTTTGCAAAAGACATGTTAGTCTGGTTTGAAACACTTCCTCTTCTGTAGCAAGCAATTCCATGTATCAGTGTGAGGCAAGCTGCATTACAGAATGTGCAAAAACAAATATGAATGACAACTAATGCCAGATAAAGGTAATTTAATTTTCCATTTTTTTGGTAATTGTTATCTTCAAAGGGGGGAGGGGTGAATAGGGGTATGTCAATCCGCCAATCTACTACATTTTTAGGACAAATCCGTGGATCCGCAGATATTTTTAGATCTGCATGGTTTGACAGATAAAACAAAAGCTCGATTGAAATTCATTTAAAATCCGAAACTCTACTGTCAAGGCAGTCAAAATCCGAGATCTGCGCCCAAATTGTCAACAGATCTGTGATCCGCCGTTTTTCCAAAATCCCCCAATCCGCTAAAATAATCATCAAAACCCGTAATCTGTGAGAATTTCGGGGCTGAATCTGCCGAACCTGTTCACCCCCCCCCCCCCTTCATAGTAATTAGTACAAATGTACTTGCTGAAGTGTACTTGCTTTGAATATAAAGGCTTTTTTCAGATGACTTGTTGTTGGGTAGTTGCCTTATAGTCTACATCCCGAGGGGTAGGCGCATTTGACTGCAGTTTTGTCTCTGTTTTGTACAGGGTCAAAGTCTAATCCCCCACCCTTTCCCGGGACTATGGGGGTTTCAATTGACTAGTGCATAATGAGATGGGGTAAAGGGTTGTGCAAAATCAAATAAGATATACTGAAATTATTTAGTACTCAAACAAGCTAGTATTCAGGAAGCAGGATCGGGCCAATTACAGTTATAAATTCAACAACAAGTATCTTACAACATTAGACATCGTAATCAATTCATTCTAAGCAAAATTTGAAATAAAATCTACTGGTACCGGTAAAACGTGTCGGCCACTAGTACGTTACCAAATATCAGTCAAGCGTTCCTCGACGGCATAAAACGACGGTAAAGTCACTCCATTCCGATAAATAATTTGAAAACTACTACCTACCTCTGTTAACTGTAAACATTTCTATTGAGTTGTAAAGAAATTTCGTTCGACAATACGCGAAAAAGGCGTAAACCCGGAGAAAAAAGCTGTAAACAAATTCACAGAACGAGGGTCACATGACCGCCATTCAAAGGACATTTCCATATTAAGCCTCGTTTTCATGATCAAAAACCGTGCGCGCGCTCTTGCATTTATACAGACTAGTAAACACTGGATATGCAAATTATTATGAAACCAGAATCGAACCGGAATTGAAGACTAAATTGAAGAATGAATGTTCTTAGCACACGACATGTGACTATGACAAGAAAAATACTTGTTTGTCTAGTTGGTCTTGAACTGCGTCTGCAGAATAAGCTTGCGAATAACAAGACTGGAGCACAAGTTTTCACTTCATAAATAGAATAATTATGATAACACATTTAGGTTTCATTTGCTAAAAAAAATAATTATGATAACACATGAGCCGTTATATTATTCTCTAGGTTCTATCTCCTTTAGATTTTTTTCTTGTTGCACGGATCCTAGTTTGGAAGGAAAACGAGTGGAAAAAGCTCTGTAAGGAAATGATATTGTAATAATTAATAGCCTGGATTTTAGCATTCTCTTTTATGCTCGAGGCACAGGCGATTGGAACTACACAAATCTTTAATACTTGCCGAAAAGAACGAAATTCAAGCAGGCAAATGAATTTGGACAGTAATTTATTGTAGAGCCTTTGTTGATACGGAACCATTTGTCACACTATTATCGATTGCGTGACACTTCTCTGAGGTCTGAGGTCTTTGATCTTGTTTTAAAAACAAGTTTTAGTATATCTGGTCTAGGATAAATTCTGGTTAGGAAAGCAGGATAGCAAAACTGGCTAGAAAAACCAGTAGAACCGGTTTACAGTACTACTATATACGAAAGGAAGCTCAGAGCAGCTGCATTCGTCCTTCAAGAAGCGAAGAATACAAGTGAAGAGGAAGAAAGCTCTAAATCTTTGCAAAAAAATAATCAAGATGTCTGGAAAAGACGGTAAAGGAATACTCTTAGACTGCAAGAAGAGGTCTCTTTTCTTTGCATTTCGGCTTGCTAAGTGCGTTCGCAAGTAAAAGAATTCCCATGCCCAGCAAAATACAAAGAAAAGAGGCCTCTGCTTGGAAGGAAGGCAAAATATTGAGGCGAGGCTAGAATTCTTAATTCAACTTATTCTTCTCTTTATATATTTAGACAAAAAGAAGCCAGCTGCCCCCAAACCAGCCGAGAAACAGAGCAAAGACGAGGTAAATATTATTTTCAAATGTGCTTGCGTTGTCGTTCGCCGACCGTTCGTTCTTTCTGGCGTGAGGCCCGTTTTTATTCATCAACCCCGCTCTTCACGATTTTCACCTTCTGAATTTATTTGTTATAGCACAAAGAGGAGGAGAAAGGCAAGAAAGGAGGTAAGCCTGACTTTTTTTATTTATCTTAACGTCGGCAGTGTCTAGAATTTAGAATGATGAGGTACCAAAAATCAAAGATAAATTAGAAACGCAGCGTATTTCTGGAAACCCGAAGACTGGCCCCTTATAATTATAACCTGAAGCTAACTCGACAGATTGTTGTACCTGAAAACACCCTCCACAACTCAAAATATCGGTTTCAACTCGTGCATGCTCGCAATGATGTGTTTAGGCCCTGTTTTACCTGAAAACACCCTCCACAACTCAAAATATCGGTTTCAACTCGTGAATGCTCGCAATGATGTGTGTAGGCCCTGTTTTACCTGAAAACACCCTCCACAACTCAAAATATCGGTTTCAACTCGTGAATGCTTGCATTGACTCGTTTAAGGCCCTGTCTCACGAACGCTTTTTTCTGTCTCGCATAAAAAACATTGCAACGCGCACGCGCATTTCTAAGTGTGACACCCTTTTGCAACTTGTTTTGCATTTCTCAAAGTCGCACGAAAAGTAGAACTCTCTTCTACTTTCTGCACCAAATTGCTTCATGTCGCTGCGAAAAACACGTGTCAGGGCGCGTGCGACCTGCAACATTTTTTGCTATACAGTTGCAGCCGAAAAGTCTTGTTGTAACAGGGCATTGAAAGTTTTTGTATTTTAATATCCCAACCTTTTATATGTTCCAGGTCGTGGTGGTGGCAAAAAAGCAGGATCTAAAAAATAGTACAGGGCGTCGGGCACCGTTTATTAGATGAACAGTGCTACACCTAAGTTATGTAATTATATACAAGAAAATAATACCAAGATCTCACCGACTTCAAGACTAACTTACAGGCGCCAGTCTGATGTTACCAACCCTACTAGCTGTGCCGATGTTTTTGTACTTACGTGAACTCGTTGATGTTTTCAATAAAATATTTATATGATTATCACAATAGTTGTTGTTTCTTCAGAGAGGGTGGAACTTACGCTTGCACAGCGCATGTCGAGAGCCCTCCATACTTCTCTTGCCCAGTGAAGGGGGGGGGGGGGGTAGGGTAAAATTTAAACAGTTAAAAAAGCACTGATTACTTCCCTCTTGACTAAATCTGTTTTTTTATTTTATTTTATTCGGCAAATAAGGATGGGCTTTCAAGAAAAAAGCGGTATAACCCCGGCGAAAAATCGGGAGGGTTGGCCAGAGTGGCCCAGTAGCAACCGCCGTCTTTGAATGGCCCTATCCATCTTTAATGCATCTTTGCATGAATAAATTACACTAAAGTCCCATTTACACGCGCCAGCGCTTACGTTTCCACCGAAAGGCTCGCTGTAAACAAGGCGCGGGCGCATAGCGTAAATCGCGGCAGCACAATCCAAGATGGCGCTAACAATACGGCAAGAAAAAAAAAAAATGCAGCGATTTTTGCCTTTCATTCATGGCGAGAAACAACGAGAGAGTAGAAAGGAGGTGGTGGGTGAGTCCTTGGAAGACCGAGGAGTAAAGGCAGGCCCAAGGTTTTGGTGCAAATTTGATTCACGGGCTACGCAACACGGACCAAGCAGGTTTCAGAAACCTTTTCAGGTGAGACAATTGTTGCCTTAGGCCTAGTACAAACGCCGCTCTTATCAAGAGCTGTTCCTAAATGCAAACAAACCTAGATAATTTGATAAGAGCGGCGTTTGTACGGTGGCCCACTAGGGTCACGGCAAATTAAAAAAAGCCACGGCAAATTAAAAAAAGCCACGGCAGAACAAAGCAAACGCACGGCAAAAGAAAGCGATCTCACGGCAAAATAAATCAAACTCGCGGCAGAACAAAGCATCTCACGGCAAAGAAAGCAATCCCACGGCAGAATACAACGAACTCACGGCAGAACACAACGAACACGGCAGAACACAACTACGACCTGGCCCACAAGGGTCACGGCAAATTAAAAAAAGCCACGGCATAAAACAAAAAATTACGGCAGAACAAAGCAGACTCACGGCAAAAGAAAGCAACTCCACGGCAGAATACAACGAACTCACGGCAGAACACAACGACAGAATCCAAGCCACGGCGGAAGTGAGCTTTCATTTTAAACCTGTGAAGTAAAAGTTAATACTGTAATAGTCAAATAGACACAAAAGAAAAAGTAATAAATAGTCAAATATGTATTTCACCGGTTCATTGCGTTCACTCTATCGAAGTTGAATTTGGTTCAAGTATATCAGCGCTCACTCAAGCAGAAAGGTCGAAAATGCGAGGAGGTAAGGGGGACCTGGTTCAAAACCTCATTTGTTTAGCGGTGAAACACCAGCTGAAACATAATGTAAAAATTGGTCCTGGCCATATTGAAATTTGGGTAGTTACACTGAACAGATTTACTGAACAAATTGATTTTGTGATTTCATAATGCTTCAATATGAAAGTTAACAGCTAAGTACTGTCTTGCGACACTGCCTAATCAGTATTTCCTTTATAATTATCTTTAATAAACAAGTGCATATACAGGACACTTAGGCTATTTCAGGGATGCCGGAGCATTTTTTTGATGGGGGCGAGGGTGTGGGCTAAGCTATGCATTTGTAGTTTTTCTATATATGTTTAGCTATATTTTGCTTTTTATCTGTATTTTTCTTTTTAAATCTTAAAGTAATTCAGAAGAAATCAAAACTTATTGAGGCAGCTCTAGCACCCCCAACCCCGGTTCCGGCACCCCTGTATTTGGCCTTGTTTATACAGATTGTGCACAGAAAGATATATGAGCTAATTTGATGAGCCTTGATGAATGCTTTATCTGTTATTGTTGTTTGTTCCTGTTCTTAATTTAGAAGTTGCAAATTATGATTTAGTTGTAATGATATTTGATTAGAGTGGGCATACTCCATCCATGAAACACATAGTACTGATTACAGCTAAAATAGTACTGATTAGATTTTTGAAGAATAAAAGAATATTGTTTTTAGTAATACTTGTCTATTTCATTATCCATTATCTGTAATTCATGAAGTATTATAAGAAATCATAACCTTTTTGACACATGCACAATAATAGTGTTGAGGCTGGTGCCATTCCGATTAAGGCATTAACTTATAAACAGATTTTTAAATCATGGGAATTATTCAGTGTTGCAAGGCCTTGATGTCACATTTGTGAACAGTAACCTTTAAATTGTAAATCATGTGACAGTATATACCTATTTTCAAAAAAGCTGCAATATAAAATGGCAATTGTCACATGGTGATTGCATGGTTAAAAGCAGTCATTTCTATGAAATAATGACAAGATAGTATGTGGTTAACCTTAACCTCTTTTTAGTGTTCATTTTCGTGCAATTTCAAGAAGCTCAAATTTGTGTGTCGAACAGCTTTTAAGTGGTTGTAACCTTTTGGTTATGCAATCTCCTCTGACAACCATTTTTGAAATGGGCATGTTTTCCTTTTGCTAACATAACCTAATGTTTCATTTACAGTCAACTTGATCTTGACACCCTTTATATGAGAACCTCAGTGACTTATAATTCTTTTTCTGGCCTAGTGCTTTTTAATCAACTGGTTGAATCTTGCAAGTGGGTTTTTACTGAATTGTTTCCTTTATGGAGGGGACTGGGAAGGAGGGGTTCGACCTTGTTTTACGTAATGTTTAAAGGCCGACAATGAGGACTTGACGGGGTTTCAAAGTCCGCGCAATTAGTTCCAGTCCGAGGCGCTAGCCGAGGACTGGAACTAATTGCAAGGACTTTGAAATCCCGTCAAGTCTGAATTGGAGGCCTTTGAACGACTTCAAAAACTCATTAATTATTCGGGAGGGAAAAGAAGCGAAGGAAATACATATAACAGAAATATATTGATTTATTGCATCTCCACTAAGGTTTTCAGTTTTCATAATTTTGAATGCATGAAGCACCGTTTGTTGTTCTTCAATTCCCGGACGGCTTTCTGAAACAAAAGCTATTCAAATTGTCTTTGTCTGCTATTCATGGCATTCCTAATGAGTCTAATTCATAAGTTTTATAAGTATGTTATCTTCCGAGGAATCGCATCAGAAACTCGGTGGCGTAATGGTATAAGACGGCGCATATAGACTGGACGGTAGGGGATCGAGTCGTGATGGAGTCATGTATCAAAGACCTTTTTTCACTAAATTAATGTTAAACTGATTATTTCTAATAATTTGATTATCATTAGCTAGTAGTAGTTGGAAACATGGTAGAAGTAACTGGAAATAAGGTAGAAGTAACTGGAAATAATGTAGAAGTAACTTGAAAAAGGTAGAAGTAACTGGAAATAAGGTAGAATACAAGGTACGAGTACTTCCTCTGGTTTCAAGTTACTTCACGTGGTACAAATTACAAACAGGGATTGGTTGAATACCTCATGAATAATTAATGAGTTTTTGAAAGTTGTTTCTCAATCGTTCCTTATAAAATAATGTAACTTAACAACCATTAACTGCAATGTGCAACAACTCTTCATACATCTGTAATGCTTCTCTCCAGTGTTCAGGTTTCTTTTTATTGAGACTGTGAAGAACATAACGAAAATATTCTTGGTATTCATCATCTTCGTCCTGTTGTACAAGATGAGTGTAAGCATAACTCATATCATGTTGTGAAACTGGTACAAGTAAATTATCAATACCCCCGTAACTTTCAGGAAGGTGGAAAATTGCATCAGGTCTTCCTGCTACAGTATCATGGCGGGATTTCCTTATATAGTGAGTATTCCATGAATCACCCACTCTTTTCAGATCGTTTTGAAGTAGTTCAGCAAAACAAAACCAAAGACACTCTAAATGAAGCTTGTCTGCTGTGTTGAGTACTGCTTTCTCTATCATGTCTTTGAAAAGATTCATCCACCATGTTGACCAATTTTTTCTAAGAAAGCTCCACCAGCATTCAATTCTTTGATTTCGTGGAGATGCAACATATCTATGAGAGTTGGGATCATCCAAAAAAAAAGAATGTATACCGGCCATAGTACCATTCTCAGTTCCAAGGTCTGTGTCTAGTTCTTTGGGACAGCCACCAAGTTGTTTGACGGCGTCCAGATAATAGGAAGCAATGTTGTCAGGATAATTATTTGATCGAGTTACATACAACCAAATGACTTTGCGACTGAAACCATCGATACACGCATGCATCGGAAAACCGTATGGCTTAAGTTTATCGTAGCCATCAGCATGCCAAGTACTATTTGGCCCTAAGCTACGATAAACTCTTCTTTTCAGCTTATGGGCCTTTCTCAATTCAACTCCATTTGGGTCGATTTCTTTCAGCATTTCTTGAACAACTACACGTGGTACCAGTATACCCTTCATTCGAAGATTATGCCAAACTGACCGATATCCAACAATCGAATTTGGTCCATCCAAAAGTTCTGTAATAGCAGATCTAACGGTATTTGGATCATACTCAAGATATCTTCTTGACATCCCCCAATCTTTAAGACGTCTTTTCAGCGTTCTGACGCTGATATTTATCCCATGACACTTCGACAGTAGTCCAACAATGTCATCATAACTATGCCCAAGGTGAAATAATTGTGTTATGATGGTTCTTTCCTGATCTTCGCTTTCGCTGTCCGCCATTTTGAATTTGCAAATGGAGGAAGACTGGGCGGTCTACTGTGTATTTCACTTCCGCCGTGAAATTCACTTCCGCCGTGGCAATTTACTTTTGTTTGTTCTGCCGTGGAGTTGCTTTCTTTTGCCGTGAGTCTGCTTTGTTCTGCCGTAATTTTTTGTTTTATGCCGTGGCTTTTTTTAATTTGCCGTGACCCTTGTGGGCCAGGTCGTAGTTGTGTTCTGCCGTGTTCGTTGTGTTCTGCCGTGAGTTCGTTGTATTCTGCCGTGGGATTGCTTTCTTTGCCGTGAGATGCTTTGTTCTGCCGCGAGTTTGATTTATTTTGCCGTGAGATCGCTTTCTTTTGCCGTGCGTTTGCTTTGTTCTGCCGTGGCTTTTTTTAATTTGCCGTGGCTTTTTTTAATTTGCCGTGACCCTAGTGGGCCACCGTACGTTTGTACTAGGCCTTACAAAGTTTATTAAAGCCGCATTGTCACCAGTTTACTTCCGGTCGATTACGTTACAATCTCCGATGATTTTTAACGGAAACCGCAAAAAATATTTCAAAATATTGAAAGCAGTGTGTATATTGCAAGTTTCTTTTAGGGTGTGATTGATAATTTAGAGCGGATGGCATGTTAAATATTTCGGATTCTAATAGATTCTTTTGTCTTTTAACGGTTGAGGTTTCTGTCGGACCTCCGGAAGTGAACTGGTGACAATGCGGATTTAATCATGCATACATCAAGGGGGGGGGGGGGGGGGGGGGGGTTGTATAATTTTTTTTTTGGAGTTGGATGTATAATTTTTTTTTTCAGCACATTTATTATACTGTGGCTGGAGATTTTCTGGAGTAGAAGTCAGGTTCTTTGAATGGATGAATCAGTAACAGTTCAACTGGAATGTAACAGATTTGCTGGAATGAAATCACATACTTGAATAAAAGCACACCCTCAATTAAATGCATCTCCCCCCCCCCCCCCTTGTTACCATACAGCACAAACAAAACTTATGTACCCAAAGGAACTAGAACGAATATTTCACATCCGCATCTACTAGGGGGGCTGGGGCCATGAACCCCTAAAAAGAAGGAAATTTGAATTTTGTGTTCCCAGAGGTGCCATTTCCTGCAGTGTCTCGAAGGGATATTCATCATCCACATTATAGTAGGGGGCTTGGGTGGGCATGCAACACCAAGAACAAAATGTGAATTTTATATTATTACCAACATTTTCTCATCCAATATGTCATAGTGGTTGCATGTGGTGAGGCTCCTTCAAGAATACAGAGGGATCCAGCCCCTCTTATTTACAGCTGATTTCTCACAGTGAACTCTAACAGTGAATATACTGATTATCTATTTTTTTCAGGATGGATGCCACCCTTTTTGAGGAAAGTCTTGAGAAGGTCACCCCGCTGGTTAAAAGGGAGTCAAAGCAATTTCTGCTCATCACAGACTATGTATAATGTTGCATTTTCTGGCCACGGGCTGTTCGTATCATACCCGAGGTATGTGATGCTATGTTCCAAGTACTGAAGGATGAATATCTCACTACGCTACAGAAGATTGGGTTAAATTAGCCGAAGAATTTGAAGATAAATAGAACTTCCCTCCTGCCGTGGGTGCTATTGACGGTAAGCATATAATTAAATATGCAAGCACTGCCAAACACAGGATCAGAGTAATTCAACTACAAGAAACAATTTAGTATTGTTCTCCTTGCTATTGCTGATGCCAATGCTAAATTTATAGCATTTGAGCTTGGATCGCCTGGGAATCAATCAGGTGTGGGAATTTTCAAGGATGGTAAATTAAAAGACAGAAATGGAAATCAGATATTTTCCCCTGACCCAAACATATTGGCCAAAGAGTGTAACCAATACCATACTACATCCTTGGTTTTGGCTTACTCTGTGCTAGATTTAGGGTGCTGCTGAAGACAATGGAGCTAGATGTAGAGAATGCAAAGATTTCTTGTGCATGTATTGCGCTTCACAATTTCTTAATCAGTAAGAAAGGCAAGTCATACTTAGAATAACAGGGGATATAGTGCTCTGTGTGTCATTTTCTGTGGTGCACTTTAGTGCTTTATTAGATTATTCTGAAAACATATTGATTACATTTCCCTTACATGGCATCTGTGAAACAGTTTTTTAAAAGTTGGGGATTCCTTGTACCTAAGCTGTAAGATCTTGATTTTAACCACCTTAACGATTTCAAAACAATGCAAGGCACCCTGAATTTATCAGTATTTTTACAATATTTTAGCTGGTAAATGACATACAAATAAACATATGTAGACAGATCAATCAACACCAATATTAGAGATGATCCTTTATGATAACTGCATAAACACATATCAGAACTGGTAAAATAAATTAATAGAAAAAAATATATCTGTATCCATCATACTGTTGCACATGTTTAGTCAAACAATATACCCAGCAATTTTTAGTATAGATTATAGCTCTATATTTTTGGTTTACAATGTTCTAGCCCATCAAACAATCTGCAGCTTTGGGTATTGTCTTCCAGTTTTTTTTGTCATAAAATGTTTGTTTGCAAGGAATGACGTTTATGATGTCTTCTGTTATAAATAGTTGTTTTCAAAGAATTGAAGGGTATGGTCCAGCTGTACACCTTAATAAAAGCTTAATCTTCACCATTACAAGAGACTGGATTTGAATATTTTTATTTAAGTTAGAAGGGAAGATTTTCCCAAATAATGTTTGAATTAGATTTATTGAGAGATTCAAGTAAAAATGCTTTCTTGATAAATCATTTACAGTAAATGTATTATTTGCAATAAATAGAAATATGATTGTTTATTATAAATATACATGTATCCAAAACGGATTTATCTGTAAATAACTGGATTACAAAGTTTCTTCAAGTAGATCAATAACTATGAAAAGTCAGAAGGGAAGATCTTTCCCAAGAATGTTTTTTTTGATAAAAATAAAATATTTGCAATAAAAAGAAATATGATTGTTTTATTTAAATTGATCATTTGAAGCCTCCAGCTTATCTAAAGCCACTTATCTTTGCGCCCGCAAAGTACGCTGGATCCTCAAGCATGACAATTCTCGTGATAGTAATTTTTGAAGATCCAGGCGTGAATAAACACACACATCATCGGCCCCACTTCTACTTTTTTGGCTTTTCTTTATTTTTCAGACTTCTTCTCTGCAAGTGCCTCTTAGGCTCTGGTACTTGCCTATAGAAAAGGGTTAACGATATCAAAATATGCTGGGGTTTAATTGACATGATGTTTTTTGAAAAAATTCTTACACCTTTCCAGTCACATAATAGCCCTACTAATGTTTGGTTTTGTTATGAGCTCGTAAACTTGGATGTCAACCTCGTGCAATGAAAGATTCCTTGAGGTAATTTGCAGACAAATCTTTATATTTTGCTGCAATTTGACCCCTTCCTGAGTTGTCAGATTATTTAAATTGTATTGGTATTTCTAAAAGGTTTAAGCAAATAAATTAATGCATATCAAATTGGACATAAGCTCGAAGAGGAAACCAACAACAAACACAAAATAAAAAACACACAACCACAAACATAAAACACCACACAACCACAAACATAAAAAAATCACAATACACCTTACCGTTAGACACTGCACCACAGTTTCTTGGAAATTTCAGACAACAACCAAGGATACCACATCATGCAATCACAACCATACAAACAAATATAAATCAATTAATCAAACACAACACACCTTGAGACACAAAAAACAAATACACACAACCACCTAAAATGAAATGTGTCAACGAGTCTGAAATGCATGAAATTCGCGGGAAAAATCTGTCAAAATGCATAAGAGAATATGTCAAACTAGAAGTTCTCATGGAGAAGTTAAGTGCTCAAGCTCATAGATTTGTTGGTCATTCAATTGCAAGGGTTCAATCTATATTATTTTAGATTTGTGTGGGGCAGCCATACTGTCTTGGTTGATCACTTACCCTTTGTTTCATGGTAGCCTGTATAGAATTACGGAGGTCTGAATACAGGCTATTTCATGGTTTCTTTTTGTAAGAGAAAAGGAACAAATTGCGTGTAGTCTTATTTTATTAGACAAAAGAAATTATTTAATTGTATGTCTAGAAAAGGAAAGGTGAAGTCTGATAACCATAATTAACAATCTGATTAGCTGTGGAGGGGATGTGCAGTTATAAATATTAAAGAAAATAAGTATCTTTTTAAAAAAGACTGCTTTTTGTGGTTGAGTGGGAGGGGCAAAAACCAGTGTGCCCACCCTGAGCTGCATGCCTGTATATACCCAGTAAGCTATTTGGGTCTAAGTGGTTGCCATGAAAATAGCTACTGAAATGATTACTGCTCATGTGATAACATATCGTGAACTATACAGAATTTATGATCTCCTGCTTCTCCTTTAACAATAGCTTCTGCATGTAAGTACACTGCAGTATTCCCTGGAGCCCACTGATTTCTAAGGAATATCTGTGTATCCTCTGTGCATGTGTTTGCCTTGGTTTAAAATAATGTAGCAATCAATTTTGTTTTATTTCTTGGGCAATGATTTGCAATCATAGTACTTCTGGACTGGACATTGCTGTGAAAAAATAGACTCAAAATATAAAATACTGCAAACCCAGTGTCGAATAAAAAAATTCTATTTTATAGATTTTAAGTTATATCTGATCTGAGAAGCGGGGCAGAGAAATGAGATTATTCAGAGTGATTTTACATTACCCTATATATACTAATCTCATCAAATAACACAGAGATCTACTGAATGCTTATTATCTATCCGTCATTTTAGGAATTTGTTTGGTTGTCTTCCCTTAATAAAGTTATTTCGCTGAGTTGCATTTATAAACAAAGCCTTACAGTACAATCCTCAGGCAATGGTATTTGAGCTGTTTGAACACCTTTCGCTTTGCGGGGGGGGGGGGGGGGGAGGGGCTAGTTTGTTTATCCGCTTCTTAATAAGGAAAGGAAGTTTAGAAATTTATTGGTTGAAACAACCTATGTAACGTTATGTAAAGTTATATGGTACCAATAAACATCATCATCATCATCATCATTATCATCAAATGACAAACTTCCAAAGCCATGATAAGTAAACCCCGTAAAACATTGGATCATAAGTCGTCATAGTTACCAAATATATCTTTGATTTCGCCATCGTATTCGCGGTATAAATCGAAGAAGGAGCTTTCAACATTATCGTAAACACGTAACAGGGCACGTGCGAAAAATCATGGCCGTTTTGTATGGCTTTGTATCGCGGACTGCCAAAGGTAGCCCAAATCTTTGTACAGACAGACAACGTCCTACCCTGGGTACCAGGCTCGCGAGAGTCCCAGGTCTGGACTCAAAAAGTTGACAACTTTTCATTGAGGCGCATCTTCACGAGCAATTTTATCGAATTGTCGATTTTTTATTGCTGGGAAAAAGCTGACCTGCTAGTGCTCACTTTGCACCATTTACACGAGCAACTAAAAATTGTCAAGTAAAAGTTTTCAACTAAAAATTGCTCGTGTAAATGGGCCTTACTATAATTTCTGTAATTTCTGTAATTTGTGACGTTGAAATAATAAAGGTGCTACGACAAGAGCATACGTGTAAAGGTGTTATAAACTAGCAACAAGCCCACGTGTCTGGCGTGACAGTGGAACACGTGACTTGGAGCCCAACAAAACCCGTGACCGTGTCGTGACCCTGACTGATGGAGGGGGTCTTGAGATTTCTATTGCTTTCACAACAACAACAATCACTAGTCCGTATAACAACTACTGGGTACTTGTTATGCAAACTGAAGTCCGTCTGCAGTGACATAAAAGAGGGAAATTGCGAACACATTGATGATAAGCCATGGGATTTATTCGGTTCTTTTTCTCTCTTCGCTTCATTATTACTGTTGAGCCGATATTCTTTAGTTATATTGCCATCTTTGCTCTTCAAAAGCCGTTACTGCATGGAATTCGGGGTCTCCTAAAGACCTGGCTTACAACCTGGTTAACACATAGGGAACAACCCGTTCTTGTTGATGGAGTCTCATCTTCCCCTATAAGTGTGTCATCTGGTGTGCCCCAGGGGACCGTTCTCGGCCTACTGATGTTTTTACTCTACATAAATGACATCGGCAATGATTGTTAATCTTCTACCATAAGATTGTTTGCTGATGATACTCTTTTATACAGTGTCATCGAGGCAACTTCTGATGCACATCAGCTCCAGTCTGATTTTACCTCCATCGAGAAATGGGCAGAGAAATGGCTCATGTCCTTTAACCCAACAAAATGCTTTGTCATGAGAGTCACGAGAAATAGGGAACCTATAGTATTTAACTACACATTGATACTGGAGCTGGCATATAAACAACAAAGTGTCCAAAGCCAACCAGACCTTAGGTTTTCTTAGGCGCAACCTAAGCAATTGCCCAGAGAACATTAAGGAAGCTGCTTATAAATCGCTCGTTCTTCCACACTTAGAGTATGCCAGCTCTGCCTGGGATCCATGGTTAAAGAAACACGTCAAACAGATTGAGAAGGTTCAAAGGAGGGCGGGTCGTTTTGTTAAAAATTGCTGGGATAGGACTCCTGGCACAGTCACAAACATCCTAAACGATTTGGAGTGGCCCCCTCTCTCTAAAAGGCGCCAGGATTACATTATTTTACAAGGCTGCTAACAAAAAATCAGCACTTGAGATACCAGACAATATTGATAGACGCACCCGCCAATTACGCAGCTCTCATCCAGATAAATTTATCGAGTTATGTCCAAGAACAGAAGCTTATAAGAACTCGTTTTTCTGTAGGACAATAAAAGAATGGAACAAGCTGCCCCGCCTTACCCTGGATTCCACTAGTGCAGATATTTTTAGAGAACGAATAAAATTAAATTAAATTAATAAAATTATATTAATACCAATAATGCTGTTTAAACGATTTTTATCTTTTTACTTGATTTCATCATTTTTTATTCTGCCATATTATTATTTTTATTCTGCCATATTATTATTTTTATTATTATTATTATTTCTATTATTATTTAATTTTATTTTCAATTAATTAATTAATGTATTTATTTATTTATTTACTTTTTAATACAATTAATTTATATCCACAGTGATGGTAACCCCTTTGTGGATTAACAATGTAGATGTAGATGTAGTTTCTTTTAGACTATTTTGGAAAAGTTCATAATTTTAAAGCAGTCGATAATCAGCATTTATGCGGCTTACCCAGGATAAACAACAGCCGATCACAGAGTCAGGATAATTCTGAATTGAAGAAACTGGAAGACCTTGTGCAAGCGGAGACGTCATATTTCTTCCTATATCTCTCTCTTTCAAGTAAGTAATTTATTACTCGATTTATTCCATTTAAAATTACTACATGGAATTTTATCTGAAGCGTTAACATGAGGTAAAATTATTAAAAATAAATGATAGACTTAACAGAGGGAAAACTATTCTTTTCTTTAGCTTTAATTTATTCACTTGTATTGACTTTCTTTATTCAGTTTTTTTACGATATCGTGTTGATATCGAGAAAATTCGCCCCATCTGCCTAATGATTTTGCAATACCTGGCAAATGGGACCCTATACCTAGCTTTCCCCCAGGAAGAATACCATTTTACTTATGCTCGAGGTTTCAGCGCTTTCTTTTCCCAAGCTGGCTCGCAAATTATGCTGGTTCTCCCAGAAAGTTATATACACTTCCTTAATCCTTCCCTGCTAGCAGAGGCCTCTATTCTCTCTGTATTTCGCTAAAGCCAGCCCAGCGAAATACAGAAAAAGAGGCTCTGCTAGAAGGGAACCTTAATCCTGGTATTTTTCTGCGAGTCTGCCGTTTACTCGTCAGAGAATCAGGCTAACACCCTAGTACTGTATATGCCTGGACGGTTTGTTACCCATGCCGAAATGATAAATTGGATTAAAAATAATATTGGGATGCGCAAGCATTATAGTAAGGGGCGGTAGGAACCGTGTTTTTTAGGCAAAATTCTGATAATAAACCACGGATTTCCCTCTAATTCGGCTGAAATGTGCCTTGTTTGCGACGGCGTTCTCCGTGTTTGATTAGAAAACCCGGTGAAGTTACGTTGCATAGTCTGAGCTACTACCCCGTGGCGCGCGAACTGTCCCCGACGCGAAGCCAAAACGTGTCCATGTCACGCTAATGGCGCCACTGTGTTAAATACGACCCAGTAAACCTGGTAAACATTGTGCTCTATGACAAACTCAGGTACCATCCCCTCTCTGTTCACCTCCATCATCTATGGCTCATGGTCTGATCGCGTAGGACGCAAGCCTGTACTCATACTCTGCTTGTTTGGAGGTCTTATGCAGTGCGTTTCCGTCGTCCTTGTCGCGGACTATGGTAAGGTCTAGTGGCACGGGAAGGAGGGAAGGAAATGGGGAGAGGGGTACCACTTCGGGGGCAATCCTGTGGCTCTACTTAGTTTGGATGTTTTATACACTACGTGTCCAGTAAAGGGGGGAGTGAAGGAGGGGTACCACGTGGGGGGGGGGGGGGGGGGGGGAGGGGGCAAGCCTGTGCTCCTACTCTGCTCGTTTGGATGTTTTAAACAGTGCGTGTCAGTCGTCCTTATGGCGAATTATGGTAAGGTCCAGTCGCACGGGAAGGGGGAGGGGGTACCACGTGGGGCGCAAGGCTGTACCCCCATCCTGTTGTCTAGTCTCAAGGGGGAAGGAGGGGGCGCGTGTGACGCAGTCGTGTGCTATTAGCAAGAGTTCGAGTTATCTGAGTAGAAATGATGGATATTTAGTCCCTAGCTTCTTGAAACCATCTCGAGTCATCGGGGATTTATCCAAATTCAAGGCAGCAGGGTTTTGTTGGGTTTTATGGCGATTTCCAATAAGAAAGATACATCGCCTTTCTCCCGGCTTATTTCTGTCAAGATGCATTTATAAATTGTTCGTTCTTATTGAAATATATACACTTTGTTTGTCGACAGAATTTCCATACTATTTGCTATTCATCGGATCAGCCGTCGACGGACTTTGCGGTTCGTTTAGTTGCGTCATGTTCTCGGGATTCGCCTATTTGTCTGATATAACAGACATCAAGAAAAGAGGAGTCCGCATTGGAATTCTGGAATCAGTGATCTACGTCGGCGCAACTGCATCATACTTTATTAGTGGGATATGGGTCAGAGAGTCTGGAGGTAAGAGAACTCTTTTATGTCGCAAGGAATAGAATATCTTCTCCTTCCCAGAGGTTCCGGTGTTGTTCGTTTCAGGCGCGTATAAAGCGCTGGGCTCACGAGCAACTCCCGTAGTCACCAAAAAGGTCGTCAAATATTTTGATACCTATGAACGCGCACCGCATCTATTCCAATCCTGGGTACGAGTCATGCTCGAAGATCCAGCGTACTTTGTGGGCTTCCCTCGTACCCGCGTAAGAGCATGGGTACGAGTCTGCGTGTCGCATTCTTCACAAAGCCACAAACCATGGAGGTGTTTATTCTGGGAGAGTAGACATTGATCTCAAGTTACAACATCTTCATTATTCCCGACTATAAGAAACCCTCCCTTATCCACTAAAATCCCCTCCCATCCATTTTTATGTTGATTTCAGGTCGGACCCGGTGCATCGGTTTCAACTTTGAAAAATGGGGGGGGGGGGGGGGTAGAGAATTACGAGTAAAATGTGCATTAGGAAATTATTCTAAGATGATTGAATTTGAACCTTGAAACGCAAACATAATAGCACATCCGTATTTCGGAGGATCCCCAGCCTTAACTTGTTATCTTATTCACGTCAAATTCATAGCAAATTCTGACATGCTATGAGAGCATTAGTTTACTTGTGTTTATTTCTCACCAGGTTACAAGCAGCCGTTCTGGGGCTGTGCGGGTATAGCACTATTCACCGTGCTCTACACCCTTGTAATTCTCCCAGAGTCTCTCTCCGTTACCCACAGCACCAAGAAACGCAACTCCCCAAGCTGCACGGGAGCCTTTCGCACGGCTGTCACTGTCTTCAACGCGCGCCCGACTCTTTACGTTGGGTCTGCGGCCTTCTTTCTCGTAATGTTCGGAGTCCTCAACGACATTCAAGTGATGTACGTTAAGGCGTCTCCTCTGTGCTGGAGCGATTCTCTTGTAGGGTACTGGCTGTCAATAGGAACGGCTGTCAAGGCGATAGGCTTGGTCGTGGGTACAAAGATTCTGAGCATGTTTATCTCAGATTCTCTTATGGTGGTGGTCGGGATTCTAGCAAATATCGCTAGCTATTTGTTAACTGGTTTCGCCGAGACAACTCTGATGATGTTTCTGACCTTGGTACCGCAAATCCCACAAGGACTCGCCACTGCCTCACTTCGGACAGCTATGTCCAAGCTTGGGCCACCGGACAAACAGGGTGTGGTGTTCTCTGTAGTCGGGGTGGTTCAGTCCCTATGCGCCGTACTCGCACCATTGATGTATAACACGGTTTACCCGGTCGGCAGAAGCGAGATGAACTTCCCTGGGTTTTGTTTTATCTTGGCGGCGATAATTATGCTTCCTGTTATTCCCCTCATGTTGTACATCCATTGTAAGATTAAGCGTGGAGGAAGTTTCACGGAGCTTGTCGTCACCCCCGAGGACGAGTTTGCGAGTGATACGAGTGAAACGACTCCAATTAATAGCGACCAAAAGGGGCCATGTTATGGGTAATGAAATGGGACAATGAATTAGGTGTTCATTGAACATCGAAAAGAAAAACAATTACTTTGATCATTGTGGTCAATTCTTTGGTTGGAAAATCGGAAACGATTATTATTGGTATTGATTGTAAATAAATTGTTTGGCACGTTTAAGAAAAAAATATTTTGTATTGCTTGTGGAGTCAGTGAATTTGAAAAAAAAAAATAAAACGTGAATTAAAAAGAACAAGTAGAATCGCTCTTACACTAGAATGGCGTTGAAAGGTGTTGCGCTATTCTAAAAATAAAGCGCGAGATTGACTAGTGAGTAAATGTATAAAAATAACGCTAAAATGACATCCGCTAAACACTCCGTCCACATTGCAGCGTTAACCAGGCCGGACAATATTGCGTTGGTTCTGCAATCCGATAATCGGCTTAAAGCTAATAAATCCAAGCTCCCAAAAGCCCGCTGAAAGACTGACTGAAGACTGAAAAGGCCTTATCTTTTCACGATGCTCTTGAAAAAGTATGTCACATTATCTCCGCACTGCTTGAACCTTTCGGAGAGGGTTGTTTTCTTAGTTGTCTTCTCTTTGTAGTGTTCCAAAGCTTCTAGTCTCTCCCTGTATAACAAGATCAGTAGATGTGCACAGAATAATTGACGAGAATATATGATCTTTTGAGAAGGTCGGGGAGAGTTGTACAATGTTTTAAGAACTCTTGTCCCTCCTTTCGTCTGTCGCGGGACAACACAAATGAGTTTACTAAATACTGGTTTGGTATATCAACTCATGCGGCGTGTAAACTAATGCGTCGTACTTAGTCATTGGTGCGTGTGCTAGCTTATAAAATACTCGGGTTTGTGTCAACTTATGCGAGGTATTAAGTCATTGGTGCGTGTGTTAGCTTATAAAATACTCGGGTTTGTGTCAACTTATGCGAGGTATTAAGTCATTGGTGCGTGTGCTAGCTTATAAAATACTGGTTTGTGTCAACTTTTGCGAGGTACTAAGTCATTGGTGCGTGTGCTAGCTTATAAAATACTCGGGTTTGTGTCAACTTATGCGAGGTACTAAGTCATTGGTGCGTGTGCTAGCTTATAAAATACTCGGGTTTGTGTCAACTTATGCGAGGTACTAAGTCATTGGTGGGTGTGCTAGCTTATAAAATACTCGGGTTTGTGTCAACTTTTGCGAGGTACTAAGTCATTGGTGTGTGTGCTAGCTTATAAAATACTCGGGTTTGTGTCAACTTTTGCGAGGTACTAAGTCATTGGTGCGTGTGCTAGCTTATAAAATACTCGGGTTTGTGTCAACTTTTGCGAGGTACTAAGTCATTGGTGCGTGTGCTAGCTTATAAAATACTCGGGTTTGTGTCAACTTATGCGAGGTACTAAGTCATTGGTGCGTGTGCTAGCTTATAAAATACTCGGGTTTGTGTCAACTTATGCGAGGTACTAAGTCATTGGTGGGTGTGTTAGCTTATAAAATACTCGGGTTTGTGTCAACTTATGCGAGGTACTAAGTCATTGGTGCGTGTGCTAGCTTATAAAATACTCGGGTTTGTGTCAACTTATGCGAGGTACTAAGTCATTGGTGCGTGTGCTAGCTTATAAAATACTCGGGTTTGTGTCAACTTATGCGAGGTACTAAGTCATTGGTGCGTGTGCTAGCTTATAAAATACTCGGGTTTGTGTCAACTTATGCGAGGTACTAAGTCATTGGTGCGTGTGCTAGCTTATAAAATACTGGTTTGTGTCAACTTATGCGAGGTACTAAGTCATTGGTGGGTGTGCTAGCTTATAAAATACTGGTTTGTGTCAACTTATACGAGGTACTAAGTCATTGGTATGTGTGCTAGCTTATAAAATACTCGGGTTTGTGTCAACTTTTGCGAGGTACTAAGTCATTGGTGCGTGTGCTAGCTTATAAAATACTCGGGTTTGTGTCAACTTATGCGAGGTACTAAGTCATTGGTGGGTGTGCTAGCTTATAAAATACTCGGGTTTGTGTCAACTTATGCGAGGTACTATAAGTCATTGGTTCGTGTGCTAGCTTATAAAATACTCGGGTTTGTGTCAACTTATGCGAGGTACTATAAGTCATTGGTTCGTGTGCTAGCTTATAAAATACTCGGGTTTGTGTCAACTTATGCGAGGTACTAAGTCATTGGTGTGTGTTCTAGCTTATAAAATACTCGGGTTTGTGTCAACTTATGCGAGGTACAATAAGTCATTGGTGCGTGTGCTAGCTTATAAAATACTGGTTTGTGTCAACTTTTGCGAGGTACTAAGTCATTGGTGTGTGTGCTAGCTTATAAAATACTCGGGTTTGTGTCAACTTTTGCGAGGTACTAAGTCATTGGTGCGTGTGCTAGCTTATAAAATACTCGGGTTTGTGTCAACTTTTGCGAGGTACTAAGTCATTGGTGCGTGTGCTAGCTTATAAAATACTCGGGTTTGTGTCAACTTATGCGAGGTACTAAGTCATTGGTGCGTGTGCTAGCTTATAAAATACTCGGGTTTGTGTCAACTTATGCGAGGTACTAAGTCATTGGTGCGTGTGCTAGCTTATAAAATACTCGGGTTTGTGTCAACTTATGCGAGGTACTAAGTCATTGGTGCGTGTGCTAGCTTATAAAATACTCGGGTTTGTGTCAACTTATGCGAGGTACTAAGTCATTGGTGGGTGTGCTAGCTTATAAAATACTCGGGTTTGTGTCAACTTATGCGAGGTACTAAGTCATTGGTGCGTGTGCTAGCTTATAAAATACTCGGGTTTGTGTCAACTTATGCGAGGTATTAAGTCATTGGTGCGTGTGCTAGCTTATAAAATACTGGTTTGTGTCAACTTTTGCGAGGTACTAAGTCATTGGTGCGTGTGCTAGCTTATAAAATACTCGGGTTTGTGTCAACTTATGCGAGGTACTAAGTCATTGGTGCGTGTGCTAGCTTATAAAATACTCGGGTTTGTGTCAACTTATGCGAGGTACTAAGTCATTGGTGGGTGTGCTAGCTTATAAAATACTCGGGTTTGTGTCAACTTTTGCGAGGTACTAAGTCATTGGTGTGTGTGCTAGCTTATAAAATACTCGGGTTTGTGTCAACTTTTGCGAGGTACTAAGTCATTGGTGCGTGTGCTAGCTTATAAAATACTCGGGTTTGTGTCAACTTTTGCGAGGTACTAAGTCATTGGTGCGTGTGCTAGCTTATAAAATACTCGGGTTTGTGTCAACTTATGCGAGGTACTAAGTCATTGGTGCGTGTGCTAGCTTATAAAATACTCGGGTTTGTGTCAACTTATGCGAGGTACTAAGTCATTGGTGGGTGTGTTAGCTTATAAAATACTCGGGTTTGTGTCAACTTATGCGAGGTACTAAGTCATTGGTGCGTGTGCTAGCTTATAAAATACTCGGGTTTGTGTCAACTTATGCGAGGTACTAAGTCATTGGTGCGTGTGCTAGCTTATAAAATACTCGGGTTTGTGTCAACTTATGCGAGGTACTAAGTCATTGGTGCGTGTGCTAGCTTATAAAATACTGGTTTGTGTCAACTTATGCGAGGTACTAAGTCATTGGTGGGTGTGCTAGCTTATAAAATACTGGTTTGTGTCAACTTATACGAGGTACTAAGTCATTGGTGTGTGTGCTAGCTTATAAAATACTCGGGTTTGTGTCAACTTATGCGAGGTACTAAGTCATTGGTGCGTGTGCTAGCTTATAAAATACTGGTTCGTGTCAACTTATGCGAGGTACTAAGTCATTGGTGCGTGTGCTAGCTTATAAAATACTCGGGTTTGTGTCAACTTATGCGAGGTACTAAGTCATTGGTGCGTTGTGCTAGCTTATAAAATACTCGGGTTTGTGTCAACTTATGCGAGGTACTAAGTCATTGGTGCGTGTGCTAGCTTATAAAATACTCGGGTTTGTGTCAACTTATGCGAGGTACTAAGTCATTGGTGGGTGTGCTAGCTTATAAAATACTCGGGTTTGTGTCAACTTTTGCGAGGTACTAAGTCATTGGTGCGTTGTGCTAGCTTATAAAATACTCGGGTTTGTGTCAACTTATGCGAGGTACTAAGTCATTGGTGCGTGTGCTAGCTTATAAAATACTCGGGTTTGTGTCAACTTATGCGAGGTATTAAGTCATTGGTGCGTGTGCTAGCTTATAAAATACTGGTTTGTGTCAACTTTTGCGAGGTACTAAGTCATTGGTGCGTGTGCTAGCTTATAAAATACTCGGGTTTGTGTCAACTTATGCGAGGTACTAAGTCATTGGTGCGTGTGCTAGCTTATAAAATACTCGGGTTTGTGTCAACTTATGCGAGGTACTAAGTCATTGGTGGGTGTGCTAGCTTATAAAATACTCGGGTTTGTGTCAACTTTTGCGAGGTACTAAGTCATTGGTGTGTGTGCTAGCTTATAAAATACTCGGGTTTGTGTCAACTTTTGCGAGGTACTAAGTCATTGGTGCGTGTGCTAGCTTATAAAATACTCGGGTTTGTGTCAACTTTTGCGAGGTACTAAGTCATTGGTGCGTGTGCTAGCTTATAAAATACTCGGGTTTGTGTCAACTTATGCGAGGTACTAAGTCATTGGTGCGTGTGCTAGCTTATAAAATACTCGGGTTTGTGTCAACTTATGCGAGGTACTAAGTCATTGGTGGGTGTGTTAGCTTATAAAATACTCGGGTTTGTGTCAACTTATGCGAGGTACTAAGTCATTGGTGCGTGTGCTAGCTTATAAAATACTCGGGTTTGTGTCAACTTATGCGAGGTACTAAGTCATTGGTGCGTGTGCTAGCTTATAAAATACTCGGGTTTGTGTCAACTTATGCGAGGTACTAAGTCATTGGTGCGTGTGCTAGCTTATAAAATACTCGGGTTTGTGTCAACTTTTGCGAGGCACTAAGTCATTGGTGCGTGTGCTAGCTTATAAAATACTCGGGTTTGTGTCAACTTATGCGAGGTACTAAGTCATTGGTGCGTGTGCTAGCTTATAAAATACTCGGGTTTGTGTCAACTTATGCGAGGTACTAAGTCATTGGTGCGTGTGCTAGCTTATAAAATACTCGGGTTTGTGTCAACTTATGCGAGGTATTAAGTCATTGGTGCGTGTGCTAGCTTATAAAATACTCGGGTTTGTGTCAACTTATGCGAGGTATTAAGTCATTGGTGCGTGTGCTAGCTTATAAAATACTGGTTCGTGTCAACTTATGCGAGGTACTAAGTCATTGGTGCGTGTGCTAGCTTATAAAATACTCGGGTTTGTGTCAACTTATGCGAGGTACTAAGTCATTGGTGGGTGTGCTAGCTTATAAAATACTCGGGTTTGTGTCAACTTATGCGAGGTACTATAAGTCATTGGTTCGTGTGCTAGCTTATAAAATACTCGGGTTTGTGTCAACTTATGCGAGGTATTAAGTCATTGGTGCGTGTGCTAGCTTATAAAATACTCGGGTTTGTGTCAACTTATGCGAGGTACTATAAGTCATTAATTCGTGTGCTAGCTTATAAAATACTCGGGTTTGTGTCAACTTATGCGAGGTACTAAGTCATTGGTGCGTGTGCTAGCTTATAAAATACTCGGGTTTGTGTCAACTTATGCGAGGTACTAAGTCATTGGTGGGTGTGCTAGCTTATAAAATACTCGGGTTTGTGTCAACTTATGCGAGGTACTAAGTCATTGGTGGGTGTGCTAGCTTATAAAATACTCGGGTTTGTGTCAACTTATGCGAGGCACTAAGTCATTGGTATGTGTGCTAGCTTATAAAATACTCGGGTTCGTGTCAACTTATGCGAGGTACTAAGTCATTGGTGAGTGTGCTAGCTTATAAAATACTGGTTTGTGTCAACTTATGCGTCGTAGTGCGTCGTGTCGTGCCTATTCATTGCTGCATCGTGCTATGCGTCGTCAACTTATGCATCGTACTAAGTCATCGGTGCGTCTTGCGTCGTAATACGTCACCGGTGCGTCGTGCCAACTTATGCATTGTGCTAAGTCATTGGTGTGTCGTGCTTAAATTTGCGACGTGCAAAGTCACCGGTGCGTCGTGCCAACTTATGCATTGTGCAAAGTCATTGGTGTGTCGTGCTTAAATTTGCGACGTGCAAAGTCACCGGTGCGTTGTGCCAGCTCATACGTCGTGCTCAGTCATTGTTGCGTCGCTCTGAATTTTGCGACGTGCAAAGTCATAAGCGCGTCGTGTCATTTGATGCGTCGCGCTACATCATATTGGTAGTATTGGTACATCCGTACCTCTGAATCTCATACGCAATCTCGTCCAAGTCGACCTCATCGTCACTACTCTCCTCATCGTCTGCCAGCATCACTTGAATCTCTGCAAGATAAGTCAAGAAATTCCAGTAAAGAAATGCAAGTCAACCAGATCCGGTATTTCTGAGTAAACAACTCAATGTAACTTTCTAGAGCTCCAGAAGGCCCCTGCCCTGATAATTCGTCATGTTATTACATACCATTAGAGTTGTTTGCGCTAAGTTTTTTGTATTGCATTGCGCCAGAAAAACCCTCCAAAAAGTATTAAAAACTAGCGCAAACTACATACCTAAAAACTTAAACACGAAACCGCGCTATAAAAGGGTAAGAGATGCCCACAATTGACACATTTTGAATTCAAATTCGAAGTAAAGATGGTCGGCTGTAACGGAACTCGAAGCGGGGAAAATAAATTTCTTCGATTTGCATAATATATCCGTACAATTCAGAAGCAAAGATATAACATGTTTAGACCCTAGTTTAGATTCCTAGCAGAGATGGTGTTATGAATTCTTGTAATTAATTAATTGTGTTATTAAATAATTCAAGCAGGATAGAGGCAAAATCTTTCACTCTACGTTGTTATTCAAAGCGCTACCGGGAGCTGTTGTCAGATCGGAGGGTGAATGACAAGTGAAAGCGACAAAAGCCTGGCTCAGGTTCTTAAATAGCGCGGTTTCGGGTTCTTAAAAAATAACAAGCAACGAGCTGCGTAATAATTCCCACATTCTCAAAAATCTCATCGTTGTTGGTCATTTTTGAAATTGCATGGATATATCAGTAAACATTGACAGCTTATAGAGAAATTCATCTTTTCTTTACTTTTCTGACTTACTTAGCTTTGTTCTCAGTGTATCCACCAGTTCCTGGTAGCGAGCAATGCTGTTGAACAAATCCCCATTAGCGTTGTACAATCCCCCTAACGAACCGCACGCCTTGGAAACACCATCCAAATCTCCCATCTCGCGAGCCAAGTCTAGTCGCTCTTCATGGCAATCTATCGCTTCTCTCACATCACACTTCAGCTCAAACACATTACCAAGATTATTCAAGGTTTTCGCGATAGACCTCCTATCGCCCCTGTCTTTAGCGAGCTGTAAAGCTCTCTGGAAGCAGTCAAACGCTTCATCTAATCTCCCAGTGATCTTATGTAAGCACCCTAGGTTATTATAAGCACAGCTTTGCGTCTTACGATCGCACAATTCCTTGGCGAAGTCCAGTTGCTGCTGGTAGTGATATTGTGATGTCTCGTAGTGACCCAACTTGAAATGGAGAATTCCTAGAGTTCCCTGGAGATTTGCTTTATCTGCGAGCTCTTCCTCGTCCTTAGAGTTTTCAAGCTCTCTCTGGATTTTCCTGAGTCGTTTTATTTTATCGAGAAGCTCGTCCGCTGGCTCTTCAACAAGGCGAAACTGGTTAGGATCGTTCTCTTTGTATGGAAACACACATTTCTGCATCCCCGGATTCGTATGGATTTAAAATAGACTCGAATTATTATGCATTCTACTTATATAAAGGTAGACACGAATTATTAAGCATTCCACTTATATAAAGGTCTTTATCTGCAAGTTTAATGTGGTTTTGTTTTTCAAATGCAGGTACTAAATTCACTACCTGACATAAATATTAATGGTATATGGCTCATCGCCTAAAAATACATAGTACATATTCTATACCCAGGTAGGAAGCTCATCTAAGTTATATATTTTCATATATTCTAAAAAATACTGTGCTGTATTCAGAAATAACATGTTGTGTTATCATATATTTAATATATCAAAAAAGAATCTATAAGATTCAAATGCCATTAAGACCATTATATGGTTCCAAAATGAGACCGTTTTTACTATGTCTTCTTCTTCTTCTCTTTGTCGCTTTTATTCTTTTTATCTTTGTCTTTCTTTTTATCTTGGTCTCCACCCTCTGTCTTTTTATCTTTCCCACGCTTGATATTCTTAAACCCTTTGACTACGCCTCTCAAATTTAGTCTTTTCGGCCGGGCCCCGCCCTCTTCAGCTAGACGTCTTTGTTCCTCCTCTTTTTTCATGTTTCGTTTCACTTCCCTTGAAGAAATTACCGTATGTTAGAGTTTATTAGAGTGCGTTTGCTTAACCATTAAAACGAACTTATAGTCAATAAGTAGCACGTCAAGCCAAAAATGAATTGTCAATTCGCTTGCAGTATCTATGATGAAAGCATTGTGGACTTCACAAGCTAATTGACAGATGAAATAAATCAAATGTGTATTATTTGTATAGCGCAAATAAACATTGCGAAGACTTGACCACATGGGCTTAACACGTGGCTGACTTCACTCGTATGCAGATAAGGACTACTCGACGCAGTTCACAGTCATACAGCTGCAAACACAGAGGGGTGCACAGGGTGCGCGCGCTCCCCCCTTGGCGGGCGAAAAGTGGGTCATTTCTTATTAAGGAATCTTCAAATACTATGCCTTTTTCATACGATACCTATGACTGCACCACCCAACCCCCCCTCGGGCAGTCCTGGGATCTAACGCGCCTGATCATGTGTGTAGGTTAGTGTGTAAGAACTGTCACTGAAGATGGAACCACGGGTCAGCGTACCCCAGCAATTCTTTTACGTCCCCCAATACAGGTTAATGATATGCGGCGAGAGACAGGACCTCCGTCCTTATGCGAGGAGACAAGGGAGGAATGCACAGTCCTCAACGCAGATCATAAACCCTTACCATAACCATGGTACATTGTTTCTGCATTGTCGCAATGCAATGTGTCTATATGTGTTCCTCCATGTTTGGAGCCACGTAGAGTTCTCTTTAGTACGACTCTTTCGAAACGTTTAAAAAGACGTTATTTGATAAGATAGTATCCTTTTTGAATGAGGGTTTCATGAAACTTAGATTATATGTGCATAAAATTGATATAAAGAAAAAATCATCAGTCAAATAGTTATCAATTATTCAACAGAACGTCACACTCACTCCATGACTTCTAGAGTCACCAAGTCGAGGTCAACCATATCATCGTCCCCAGACTCCTCCGATTCCTCAGCTAGTGTATCTTGAATTCCTGGAAAGGAAATCACATTTTCATTGTAAGTATGGGATGTTTCCGCAATACGTTTCTTGGAATGAGAAATTCAGCCGTTTGGGGAGAGTGATAAACGATCGCGATAGAAGGGAAACCCATCGATAAGCGATCGCGATAATAGGGAAAGCAATCTATAAACGATCGCGATATAAAAATAATAAACATCTATAAACGATCAGCGATGTAAGGGAAATCAATCGACAAACGATCGCGATATAAGGGAAAACCATCGATAAACGATATCGCGATATAAGGTTAAACTATTCGGGACACATTGTAAAAATGCCCTGGATAACGCTGGCCTTTGTGATCAATGATCAATGGGAGTTTGGTGCGAACGTACGCGAATACCTGTGATAATAGAAAACGAGTTACCCTGGGGCCTATTAAATATCACTGAAATGAAAGACGGAGGAAAGCAACCTTCCCTGCAAGTTTGACGCCGTTTAGCCTACGAAAAGGAAGAAAATGATTGAAGCAGACTTCCAAATATGGAAGGATTTTTTAACAAGAAGTTGTTGGGGATGTAGAAAGGATGTCGGAACGTTGTCGAGTCTTTTGTCTTCTGACTATCTGTAGACGCAAAGAAAGGCTCGGGGAAAAAGCAGAAACGGCCAAAATAACGAGATGTCTGATCGGCGGCAAATTGAGAACACCCGGCAAATGAGCAGCTTTTGAGACGTCACGTCTGCGGTAATATACTTGCAGTGTGGAATACCGATTCACATCCATAAAACCAATCAATGTTTGTCATATTTTTTTTTTAACCGGAGAGAAGTGCGGTTAAGATAACAACCCTTTTAGTCTACTTTCTATGCGCGAATTTGTCTGCCAAGAGTATTATCTATTATGAATCAAAACAAATCCACTCGGACGCAATGTTATCCTAACCATACCAAAAAAGTTCAATACTTCAGATTTCGCCGCTAGATGATCACCTAATAGATAATAACAACCAAAATTCTACCCGAATAGCCATAACACAAAACAGCTCTTACTATGTGAGCCACTAAAACATCAAATGTTAAAATGATTATCCTATTTTGGTTACTGCTTTGCTTCGGGCCAAAGGTGCATTCTAGACATTGTTCTCAAACTAGAGAGCCATGGCCAAGTAAGCGGGTTCCTGACGTCGTTTTGTATTTTTATATATTTTTTTGAGGACAGTAATCTTTTAATACTTACGGAGCTTTTCTCGTAGAATTTTGAGCATTTCTTGGTAGAACCGGATGCTTGCCGGCAAATCCCCCATTACATGATAGATATTTCCCAAACTCGCGCACGCTTTACCGATCGCATTAGTGTCTTTCAATTCATGCGAGATCGCAAGACGCTTTTGATGACACTCAAGCGCAGCCTGAAAGTCCTCATCCATTTCATAGATATTCGCGAGATTGTTATACACCCTAGCTATAGCACGCTTGTTCCCGTTTTCTTGGCTTATCTTGATAGCTTTCTCGAAATTCTCCTTGGCGAGGGTAAAATCGCCCATGGCCTTATTCACACAGCCGAGGTTACAGTACGCTCGGCCAATACCTTTGCTGTCTTCAAGTTCCGTGCATAGCGCGAGGTATTTCTCTTGGTAGACAAGCGATCGCTGGAAATCTGAGATTTTGAAGTACGCGATGCCAAGGTAGCTTAAAAGACCGGCCTCTTGAATCTTATCCTCTGCATCGCAGGCATCATAGAGCAGATCCTTCAATTCTCCAATCTGTGTTTTAACTTCCTCTTCCGTTTGCACTACAAATCGAAACTGCTTTGGGTCGTTCTCATCGTCGGAAGCCATCAAGACGTGAGGAGTCCAAGCTTGTTAAAGCAAGGTGGACTGGAGGCGTAGTTCTCTAATGTCTAGGATTGTCTAGAAGTGTTGTTTGTAAGTTTGTGGTTTATACACACAGGTGTCTACGGGTAAAAAAATTCATAACAACACGATTGAAGCAATTATAAACACACTTTGTGTTAGTAGGATTAAATTCAATAAAATTGAATAGCTTATCGGCAATTAGAAATTCATTTTGATTATTCTTGTTTACTTGCTATTGCATATCTTAGATTTTAAAAAGATAAAGTGAAGTTGAAAAAGATAAAATAAAATTTCTACGGATCGGAGAGCAGCACAATTTCATTTTGAGATAAGATAAATTTCTTATGAATAGGATAGAAAGATAAATGTCTAATGAATTGAATAGAAAGTATTAAATAATAATGCAAGTTAAACAAGACAGTTGCTACAGCTAGCGCATAGCGTAGGAGGTATGTCTTTCATCATACTTTCTGTTGGTTTGCAAGACGGCGGTCGCTAGGCACAAAACAATAACAACGATTAATACATTCACAAGAATTTTCGCGTTTGATTTAAAGGCCGTTCGACAAATAAACCTCCATAGAAGTTAGTTAGTTTGGCCATCATCTTACCGCCTGAAAGACATAGAAAGGATGGAAATACAAGAGGAAAATTTTTCCTGTGCAACACATTTCTGTTTAGTTTGCGTTGCAAGTTGCGAAAAAACTGCCTCTCGTATTATGTTTCTGCAACTTGCAATTTTGTTTATTCGTCATCGTTGCAAGTTGCAGGAATAATTGCCTTGTGTAACAAAGATTACTTTCGGAACACGAAAGCGCTTTAGAAAATAATAGCAATATAAAAATTTGAACCACTTGAAACAAAACACTGCTTAGATCATGATAAAAAATAAACAAAAAATCAGAAAAAAATAAAACAGAGAAATAGTTTTCTTTTATTTTGAATGAGCAATGTATTGGTAAATCATCTATTTAAAGTTTTTCTACAAGACGTATACTTCTTTCTACGAATATATTTAATCAATGTACGTATTCATGACCGGCTATTTTTACAAAAACATCCTAAAAAACCTCTTGTTTAAAAAACCGCAAAAATAGTAATATTGCAAGTTAACTTGTTTCATTGAGACAGACCTCGGACAACAGATTACACTAACTGTCCGGTAACTTGTCCGGTAATCTACCCGGTGATTGGTTGGTAATTTACTTGGTGGGCCATAGTTCGATTGGAGTCGCAGCCTTCAAGCGAGCTTGCTCTGCCGGGGGTAGGTCGGTGAAGAAGCTAGTTCCAGTCAGGCGTTCCACGTCGCGTACCGAGGCCGAGTGATCTAATAGGTACTCTTTGTCTGTACGATACTGAAATATAACGACAGTATTAAAGAATGTCACTGGGCCGCTCCTATGTTGTTGTTTACAATTAACAATACCACAAACCCTCTACAAGATGTCATAGTTAAAATGATCGATTGTAATAAATTACCTTATTAATTATATTTGACTGAAAGGATCTTAGGCCTTCCAGTTTGACTTAGGTTCGACCACCGAACGATTCCACAGTAACCGTGGGGTCAAGCTCTTCTTTAATTCAATTTCGTGCGCAATGAATGGAGTGCTTTCATCGTATTATCTATCATGCTCGAGGATCCAGTGTACTTTGCGGGCGCTCCAAAAGTCACTTCAAATTCGTCTCAATATAGATCTGATCTCCAAGCGCTTGGAGCTTGTTTGCTTGCAGTTTGACGATCAACTTCAACGTGCAAACGACCACAACGACAGGATTCTCGGGAACATTCGAGTCGCCAATTTTGCGGGCTTTTATGAAAAGAAGTGGCAAAATTTGAAATACCAGGCTTTTAACGAAGCTTGTCGGTAGCTGAGCAAAAACATCGCTCTTTCCCACTAAACACGACTGTATAACAAGCAATTGTTCTGGCTTCAGAGTTCCTCTTATCGTACAAAACAAAGTAACTTGATCCATCAAACAGGAAAGCATTTGTCAGCAACGCGAGCGTTGTTAATTAGGAATTACAAGTAAACACTGCTGTGCTATGGGCATTAAAAAAAGGCCCAATCACAGCACAGCAGCTCCAAGCGTTTTGGAACTCAAAATTGTTATAAACTTTTCCAGCGGCTCTTCTGTGGTAGTGACCTTCGGGAGCGCCCGCAAACTAGGCATGATTATCTACCGAACTTTTCTAGATCGGCACGGTATAATTCGACTCTGGCACGCCGTTAATCTAGGCATATAAGCCTATGGAAATGTTCATATAATCATCTTTGTCAAGCATTCTAGCCAGTATTATGCAGCAAAAAAAACCGAAAAGTTTTCGGGCCCCGTCCGAACCTGTCACGTGTCCTACCTGGCAATGGTATTCGCTACGATGAGGCAGGATAAAGGAAATGACCTCTAGTCGACCTGAACATCCGGGAACCTCGTAGAGCGAGGTTTTGTTGACGTTACACCGCGTGATAATCTTATAAAAGTGTGTTGGTACGGCAACCGTGTTCGGCCGGTCATCCTTGATCCATCTGAAAGAACGAGAACGTGGTACCGAAGTAGTAAGGCAGAGAAGAGTTTTTTTAATGTTGATTTTTTTTTAATTTTATATTGTAAAAAAAAAAAAAAAACAGGAAGATGGTCCGCAGCCATTGGCGGACAGGCCGAAAGTGGGCAACAATCACGCTACTTTTAAACAGAAAAGGTCTGGAAAATGACAATAAAAAGGACATTTTCAACTAGTCCACTGAAATTGATTTTGTACATTTTATCCCGGATTGTACAGTTGATAGCCGATAGCCATACTACTTGATGATATTGCTAAAAGTGTTACGAGCCATACTACCTTGTGATGCCATCATCATGGTGTAACACCATACTACCTTGAAATGTTGCCATCATGGCCAAGAGCCATACTACTTTGTGATGTCACCATCAGGAAAGGAGCCATACTACTTTGTGATGTCACCATCATGAAAGAAGCCATACTACTTTGTGATGTCACCATCATGAAAGAAGCCATACTACTTTGATCTCGAACCCATGAACCCAATACTTGCATATGTTGACAGTCTCCCAACCCAGGGGACTGTGGGAGCCGAAGCTCATGTCCAAACCATGTTATTAGACCCTGTTTTGCCATCTTTTGAAGTGATGAAAACAAATAATATCATCCCCTTCAGCCAGGCATTGCCCACCTCACATGGCCGCTTGATTAGCCCTTTGACAACCGTCCAAGACCAAAGTCCACCTGCTATATCCCTTGTACAAATGACAAAGCCTACAATACCCATCCCCGGGCATTACAAGTCAGTTACCATGACAAATTATGATTTTGGATGCACAAGAGACAGTGTAAAAAACACCGGTAGTACAACCCTGCATGAGATCAACACAACCCCTAGCTATGTACCCTATTGTCATCCCGCATATCAGACATCATACACAACCCCTAGCTATGTACCCTATTGTCATCCCGCATATCAGACATCATACACAACCCCTAGCTATGTACCCTATTGTCATCCAGCATATCAGACATCATACACAACCCCTAGCTATGTACCCTATTGTCATCCCGCATATCACACATCATACACAACCCCTAGCTATGTACCCTATTGTCATCCCGCATATCAGACATCATACACAACCCCTAGCTATGTACCCTATTGTCATCCCGCATATCAGACATCATACACAACCCCTAGCTATGTACCCTATTGTCATCCCGCATATCAGACATCATACACAACCCCTAGCTATGTACCCTATTGTCATCCCGCATATCAGACATCATACACAACCCCTAGCTATGTACCCTATTGTCATCCCGCATATCAGACATCATACACAACCCCTAGCTATGTACCCTATTGTCATCCCGCATATCAGACATCATACACAACCCCTAGCTATGTACCCTATTGTCATCCCGCATATCAGACATCATACACAACCCCTAGCTATGTACCCTATTGTCATCCCGCATATCAGACATCATACACAACCCCTAGCTATGTACCCTATTGTCATCCCGCATATCAGACATCATACACAACCCCTAGCTATGTACCCTATTGTCATCCCGCATATCAGACATCATACACAACCCCTAGCTATGTACCCTATTGTCATCCCGCATATCAGACATCATACACAACCCCTAGCTATGTACCCTATTGTCATCCCGCATATCAGACATCATACACAACCCCTAGCTATGTACCCTATTGTCATCCCGCATATCAGACATCATACACAACCCCTAGCTATGTACCCTATTGTCATCCCGCATATCAGACATCATACACAACCCCTAGCTATGTACCCTATTGTCATCCCGCATATCAGACATCATACACAACCCCTAGCTATGTACCCTATTGTCATCCCGCATATCAGACATCATACACAACCCCTAGCTATGTACCCTATTGTCATCCCGCATATCAGACATCATACACAACCCCTAGCTATGTACCCTATTGTCATCCCGCATATCAGACATCATACACAACCCCTAGCTATGTACCCTATTGTCATCCCGCATATCAGACATCATACACAACCCCTAGCTATGTACCCTATTGTCATCCCGCATATCAGACATCATACACAACCCCTAGCTATGTACCCTATTGTCATCCCGCATATCAGACATCATACACAACCCCTAGCTATGTACCCTATTGTCGTCCCGCATATCAGACATCATACACAACCCCTAGCTATGTACCCTATTGTCATCCCGCATATCAGACATCATACACAACCCCTAGCTATGTACCCTATTGTCATCCCGCATATCAGACTTCATACACAACCCCTAGCTATGTACCCTATTGTCATCCCGCATATCAGACATCATACACAACCCCTAGCTATGTACCCTATTGTCATCCCGCATATCAGACATCATACACAACCCCTAGCTATGTACCCTATTGTCATCCCGCATATCAGACATCATACACAACCCCTGTTGTGCAGCCAAAGGTGGACAGTAATCCTAATTATGAGCCAATTAACAAATTATGTGGCCCTAGATCCAATGTTACCATGACAACACATGTTCCTATGGCTGCCGCACACAGTTATGAGCTCATAACCCAGACTCCCACATTGAGAGCACCCTATATACCACAGGGATCCCATCCACCTCTGCCACCTGTGGGCAATATTGGGTACCATTTTCCTTCATCAACCCCTTTAAATGTAAAGGGTGTCCAAACCCCTAACAGCCATAAATGGAGATTATGTTGACACGTTTATTACAAGGCTGGTTGATGGTCAGGAGACCATCATTGAACAATCCGTTGGTAATGTTGATACCAGTTTTGCTATCTTGCGCAGTCAGGAACAGCAGCGCTTACCCCCCCCCCCCCCCCCCCCCCTGAGCTTAACAGGTTCTCTGGATAGCCGAAGGACTGGCCCGATTTTATTGAGCGATTTAGGTATCTGGTACATATTAAAACAACCCTCACAGATTCCGATAGAATGGCTTATTTATACCAGAATTTGGATGGGGAGGCCAAGAGGGCTGTTGAGAGTTTGGGAGTAAGTGGGAGTAACTATGCTAGTGCACTCAAAATGTTAAAACAACAGTTTGGCAACAATCACCGAGTTGCAGCGGCCCATCTCAAGAGCATGGTTGACGGGCCAGACGTTGTTCAGAGTGATAGACAGTCCCTCAGGTCCTTCCACTACAAGGTCAAGGCCTTCGTGCAATGATGTGCGAAACTGGGCCAGGCTGCCATTTTGCAGAATCCTGAGTATCTAGTCAGAGCTGCTATGAAGCTTCCGGACGGCATGCACATGAGATGGTACGAACATCTGCAAGGTGACTATGATGGCTTGTCCCTCCTGGACTTTGAGAGATGGTTGCAGAGAAGAGTTGATGCTATGTTTAACCCCTTTGAAGACTATGTCCATGAGCGTGAGTCAAGACCCAGGCTCCCACGACATTCCAGCCAGGGTCCCCCGCCCAGGGCACTTCATCCCAACGGTGTTGGCATTCGCGTAACACGGTCTACCCAAGAGAGCAGTTTTGGGGAGGTGACGGCCTCACCCCAGGTCGATTCTCTCGGCCAAGATAGGTGCCTCGTATGCGAAGACAGGCACCGCCTTGTCTACTGCGACTCGTTCAAATCCAAGCCCTTTAAAGAGAGAAGGAAGATCGTATATAACAAGCGGCTGTGCCGCAACTGCCTCAAGGAGGGGCACTTTGCGGGTGCCTGTCCGAGTAGCGGACGGTGTCTCAAGGAGGGGTGTGGCTTGAACCACCACATACTCCTTTACAGCGAAAGAGTAGACGAATCGAAGTCTGAAGAAAAGGACGGTGCGGACCACAAGGTTAATGCCAACCATATCAATGTACGATCATTGAACCAAGTCGCCCTACAGCTTGTCCCGGTTCTGGCCTGGGGACCAAAGGATCAAGTGAAGACTGTAGCGGTCCTCGATGCAGGAATGACCCACCTCGATTCGCAAGGACCTGGCAGAGCAGCTTGAACTCAAAGGAGAGACGCACCAGTTGCAGCTAAACACTTTTGAGTCAGACACGCGCTCCTGTTACATGCAGCGGGTCGGTTCCCGGCTGTCATCAGATGACCACCCTGAGAAGATTGATGTTGAAGGGGCTTTTGTAGTGCACAAGCTCAATATCCCTTAGCACAAGGTGTCCGATAAAGAGGCCGCGGAGCGATGGAATCATCTTGAGGGTGTCAACCTGCAGACCCTCGTGACGTCACGCTCTTGATTGGTTCAGATATGGCCCATCTTCTTGTACACTTGGACGTACGACAGGGCCGACCTGGCGAGCCTATTGCGGTGCAGACCCCGCTAGGGTGGACATTATTTGGCAGACTTGGACGCGCTGTTCAACCAAACTTGATGCATGTCCATTCGAACTTGACGTTGCTCAAAGAAGGCGAGTTGCTAAACGAACAAGTTCAGAAGTTTTGGGAAACCGACTCGTATGGTGTGAGTCGAACTGAACGACCTACCGGCCCCTCAGCTGAGGACAGACGCGCGTTGGAGACGCTGGATAGTCGGTGAGGAAGATGGGCGGACACTACGAGACCTATAATGCCATACTATCTTGTAATGTCACCATCATGAAAGGAACCATACTACTTTGTGATGTCCCCATCATGATATAACGCCATACTATCTTGTAATGTTGCCATCATGGTAAAACGCCATTATTCCTTGTAACGTCACTATCATGGCCAGGAGCCATACTAATGTTGCCATCATGGTAAAACGCCTACTACCGTGTAATGTTGCCATAATAAAACGTAAAACGCCATAATATCGTGTTATGTATCAATCATGGCCAGGAGCCATACTACCTTGTGATGTTGTTGTCGTGGTCGCGATTACCATCCGCATCCTCGTCAAAAATGGAACCGGAAATGACGTATAAAGTGGAACCTGATGCAAGATCACGTACGTATATCTCTAGGTTTAGCCAGTCCCCTAGGAATTAACGAAACAACACCCTTGTGGTAAACACAAATAAACACACATTATTTTTGTATATACACTTGTTCCAATTTGTAAATCAAATAAAATTTAAATCCAAATTAATTCCATCGTATACTTACTGATATTGAACTTGTGGTACTGCGGTGCGATGTTCGATAGAAGGAATGTATTCATTGTGGGGCGATACTCATCATAGTCATGGTCGGCATTTGGCACCATGTGACCACGGTCAAACCCTGACTTGTAGTAATGCGTGCACGTGGAGGCCTGGGAATTAGTCAGCCTTACGTCATGACGGAAACAGTTTTTTCTCGGAAGCGACTGGTCGGATTTCTACATCGTGAAAAGGAAAAAAAAACAAGATGACACTTCTGTCTTACCATCCTTAGCTTTCGAAATAGCCCCAAGCACATACCGCAGACTTACCTCTCCGTCAAGTCGATATCCAACCCACAGGGGTAGGCGCAGGTAGGTGCTATATCCAGTGAGGTATTCGGACTGGGTCAACAGACAGCCGCCTTTACCAGCCCCTCCTTGAGGAAGGCCCCAGGGGAAATGGCTCTTTTTTAAACTGGCGACTAGGGAGCAATTTGGGACATAACATTTATGTTTGTTTGATAGGGGTGACAAGTCACGTGTTCACTTACTTTGTTGGTCGGACAGATCAAGACGCTTGTCAAATTGCACGATCATGGAATCATTCAGCTTTAGGAGAAATGCATAAAATTTCAGCAATATTATCATCATATACAAACGATAAACGATAAAGCCATACACGCGTGAGCAGACCACCATTTGGATACTAGTGTTACTACAACGAAACCTCCATATAACGGGCATTTTCGGGACTACTGTATTGAGATGTTCGTTTATGGAGGTTTTGTCTACAGAATTAGGCTGAAGATTGTAAAATCGGGACTGAAGTGTCCGCTTTATGGAGGTCCGCCATCTGGAGGTCCCGTACTACAATTACTAAGATCAATCTTATCAGCATTAGCAAAATCAATAGCAGAGCCAGAATCATAATTAACATTATCGTCAACATTACTATGATCACAACAATTTTAAATTACTCGCAATCACATTTTTATCATTAACATAATTGTTATCGTAAGCAAACATCTCTAATCAATCATTCATAATTGCTTTCTGTTTCCTGTCATTTCTAGCATAACGTACTCCATCACTATCTGAAAAGGCGGTTGCAACCAAAAAGTCACACTTAAACATAGCCTCATCCCAAGGCTGCTCCGGTCGGATTCAAAATGGCGGGCGCTATTGGTGACGTCATAAATTGTGGCCGTGTGGCCTAGACACGCCTGGGGACTAGACTAAGACTACTCACCCCGCACCAAGAGCACACGCAGTATTTACAATTCCTCCGCGCAGTGGCGACGCTGTCTGACGGATATCGACAGATATCCTCACGTAGCAGATTTCCATCCCCCACAGGGGAGGACACGGGTATGTTGTTAGGAGGTTCGGCAAGCATGTGAGCGAGGCTGCCGTCTGTGCCGTCATTGGGTGCTGGCTTGACGTCAATCAAACCTACAAGAGAGAAAGCAAGCCACATGCCAAGGGCAAGCTGAGAAGATATCGTAATTGCTGTAATAAATCCGAATCCGAGTTCGAATTATCCGAGTTAAAGTCGTCGGGGTTTTAGTGTAATCGCCTATATAGTAGCTGTACTTGTATAAGTCTTTACGTTATTCTGACATTTGTTTATTCTCGGAAATTCAGGGGGTTTCTGTCAGGAGACAAATAAATTGCCTCGAACAACAGCTTTAAGCAGAATCGTGAGGAGATCGAAATAAGTAACATGGTTAGTCGCACATTTGGGGTGGAGTACTGCCTACAGCATGATAGACTGTCATCACAATACACCAAAAACTGGAATTCGACTCTGCCAAATTTTCGTCTTTAATACGATTTCTTCAGGGCAGACTATCATCACAGTATAAAAGTCTTGCCCAGTCTCACCACAAGTTCTAACATGCTTGTTTCTCAGGGGTATTTTTCTTTCGTGAAGAAAACAATAAAGCAGAAGCCCTGGTTTTCGAGGATGGGGCTAATTTTTCAGCTTTGAGTAGCACTGTTTGTTCTACTCGATAGTGGCGGTTGCCCAATCTCCCGAGCATTGCGCGACCTTGGCTTACATCGTCGCGGAGGGAGTTATTCATCTCACCTGCCATAAGGTTGTACAACTCCGTATTTAGGAAATGATCTGCAATAAAGCCTTTCTTGAACGCTGGACCGCTCGCAACAAATATACCCTGAGAAAGAAACACAATAATTCGTAAGGAATGTTTTTGGCCGGTAAAATAACTCCCGTGATCAGTAAAAAAGACACCCGACAACTCGGAGGCATGCGGTTTTCGCCAGTCCAAAAACCTCGCGTAATATAGTAGAAACACTAGAACATATTAATATAACACATTTTGGGGTATATCAGGCTCTGGGATCTCGAAAAACAAAGTGAGTTCTAAGGTGTCTTACCCGCATACTATGCTCCAAGTTGTCGTAACCATGGTTACCGCCTGCTCTACACAGGGCTGCATAACTAATACTGCAACGACAAGCAACAAAACGCAACTTAAGATAGGCCCATGTCTCAAGTATAGATGGGGCTTTATTTGCGTATAGCACAGGCCTCGCATGGATGGTGGAATCAACATATTGCCCCGAGGCAACCTAACCCTAACCCACAGGTCCTTGTGGGCGTTTCCCAAAGATCCCTACCAAGGCGTGATTTTTTTTTCGCTGCCAAAGAAAGATAGCGCTTTATTCTCGATCATGGCATTTTTGCTAGGCCCAAAGAGTGTTGTCTGGGAAGCATGTTGCATGCAATGCAACACGTTCAGATAGAAATGGTTAAAACAGCTATGCACTGTTTCAGAATGTTAATTGATGCCTGATATCCAGATTGTTGATGCGCTTTTTCTTCGCAAGCGTGTGCGAATTCTGAGTTTGCAATGCAGTTATAAGCCTCTATTGGCAGCGCAGCATTATAAGTTATCAAATACTGAAGGCTGATCGCATACACATTTTCAAACGTTTGTTAGCCATTTCCTCAAAACTTCCTTGTCAGACACACCTTTTTATTGTTTCACTCAAAAGACAAATTATTGGAAGACCAATTATATCTAAAACAACTTTTTTTTTTGTACTTGACCAATTTCAAATTATGTCAATATCTTCTCCAAATCAGCCGATGAAAATGGATACTTGCTCGCACTTGGTACTGTGCTAGGATGACACAATGGTGGCTGACAGAAGCCCTTTAATATCTCATGACCGTTACTGTGAGAGAAGGGTGACTGGGTGAAGCCATAATAGGGACTAGAGCCTTACTTTGTTCCTAAGAGGTAACCGGCAGCAGGGATAATGATTATATCACCGATACGACTGCAAAACAAATATGAGATGTTACTTTAAAAGGGCCTGGGGGAAACCGTGATCAATTTGACTGATTGACTGCAAGGGGGCGGGGGGGGGGGGGGAGTGGAAAAGGGAGGGGGCGGTTGGGTGGCCAGAAGGAAGGGTTGAAGAGGTAGGAAATGAGGCGGTTATCTGTGCTTGTTTAAAGGTCTGCATATCTCAAGAAGGCAAGAATTTCTTACTTGCTGTGTGAATAGTGCAGCCTCTTTGGTAGCTCGTGTTTAGTAAAAACGCGCATTTCTTTGGTTTTGCACTGAAAAACACGATGAAAGACCACAGGGATTGGAGTTGTCCACATTCATCACAGATCTTCAACTTACACAGAACTCTAAGACAAACCGGGCTTTGGCCTTTTAAAAACGCAGTTCCCTAGCTCACGTTACTAAATCCCTCAGGAATATCTAGATCAAAGCACAATTATTATTAAGCATCTCTTACCTGTATACGAGAAAGTATGACACTCTCATTCACTAGACAGAAAAAACAATGCAAATGTCATTCAAAAGAACCAATTAAGGTATAGCCAAGGTATCCATTGTCATTAAATGCATTTATTACCAGATATTGGTTAAGGGATTGCTAGCCATTTGAAGATACAAACACATAGACTAATGGTATGACTAGAAAAAAGGATACAGGCAAGCTGTAGAATAACTAGATTAACTTGGTGGGATCAGGGGATCAGGGAAATAAGTCAACCTAAGGTCGAAATGGTATGTTTAAGCCTCTGTGGAAATAGTTTCATTAGCCCTTCGTCTGAGGTCTCCCTACATAAAGGAGTAGTAGGCCTAAGCATGCACTCATGCCCTATTAATGGATAACCTTATGCTCTATTTCTTATAACCTTGCCTAATAAGGTATAACTAACGCATTTATCGTCATCATTTACCATATGATTTAAGGAGATGATAAATTATACAGCAAATACAGGATCATAAATAAGCTTGCTTGTGTCCTATAGCTTCTATTTTACCCCCCCCCCCCACCCCGCCACACTTTGGAATTCAAATGAGGGGGTTATGATTGTGGGGGTTTACTCCCAGGGTTGGGGGATACCTTGTGGGCGCGGAGACAAAGTCATAAATGCTCCTCCACGCCACTGAGGTGTTATGATATCATCTAGTGTGACATCATACTAGAAACAGAAAAAAACAACAGAGTGAACGTCTAGTGGGACATTATACTAGAAAAAAAAAACCCAGAGTGAACGTCTAGTGTGACATCATATTAGAAACAGAAAAAAACAGAGTGAACATCTAGTGTGACATCATATTAGAAACAGAAAAAAAAACAGAGTTAGCATCTAGTGTTACATCATAATGAATGTAGGACTGGGACTAGCGCATGCGCATCGGTTCCAAGATGGCGGAATACGTTCAGAACTGAAAACCCGTTGCTGTTTTAGCAACTGTTACATACTTTATTGTATAGTGTTATAACTGTTACATAAAAACAGAAAAAAAACAGAGTGAACGTCTAGTATGACATCATACAAGAAACAGAAAAAAAAATTTAGTGAACATCTAATGTGACATACTATAGAAACAAAAAAAGAAAACAGAGTGAACACCTGTCAACAGTTTGATATCATATTACAAACAGGAAAGAAACATAATCAAAATTACCTCGTCCAAATAAATAGCTCGTTTGCAATCAGTTTTTGCCATACCTAAGAAAAGCAAGAAGAGGTGCCAAGATGTAACATTTGTAAGCAAAATAACATACAGGAAAATTCTGAAAAAAATCCTTAGAATTATAATATAAGGTCGAGGATAAATATGCATAGGTAGCTGGAGTTTATGTACCATAGGTAACATTTCACCATTTTTCATTTCAATGGACTGTTACTCATACTTTATTTAAGACAATATGAAATGAAAAGAACATAAAATCTTACCATGGTCAGTTAGCATGATAACATTGACCTTATCCTCCAAGGAGCGAATCTTCAAACCCTCAAACAGGCGGCCTACCATTTTATCAACGTATCGGGTCTCATTATCTACCTAACACACAGACGAAAAATTATTCTCAAACACTTGAACAGTTTTTTTTTTAATTTTGCAAAACTTTAATTCTGTGTAAAAATCAAAACCCCAAAAATATGTATGTTTGCAGAAAAGGCAAACAGCATTTAAACCATACTGTCTATTTTGCCACGTGAAAAATGAAAATAAGAGCTTTTCTCTTCTCATTCATTGCATTTTTTTTACCTGTGGGGATCCTGGGCCATAATTGTGTCCAGCTCCATCTGGCTGATAGAAATACAGTGTGATAAAATCAGGTCGCCTAGTCAAAACAAATAACATGTTACAAAACAGCCAACACATCAGAACATAATTCAATGTATATTCAATACACATCAAGGAAATTTGAAATTGAGAAAATATCTTTTTAGATTACAATACCTTTTCCCATCATCCTTTTCAGGGTTCACCTGACTTTCCTGACGAGGGAGATCTAGCCAGCTCAACACTGTGTCCACACGGTGCTCAAACGGCACTGATCTGATGCAAAAGAAACCCTTATCTCAAGATTTACATGTGTGTGTGTGTTTTTAATTGTATGGACTGGAATAAGGTTTTCATAGCCTCGGCCTGATAAGGTCTCATAAGGTCATGTCACATCAAATAAGAAAGAAATAAGAGAGTTGCTTAAAGGGGCAGCGTCGAGGTACTGCGCATGTCTGGAGTCAGTGTTTATTGTAGGCTTTCAATTGTCTACAAACAGTTGAACTTTAAGCTGTCAATGCCTTTTTTATTGAAAACTATGTTTATTTATAGTTTTTTTGTCATTTCCTTTGAATGTTAGTCTTCCACATGTACCAAAGGCTTATAAGTCAATATTAGAATTTGAATTAAATTCATTGTGTCCGGGCAAGAGAGCTATTGTAAAGCTCTTACCATGGCACTGCCCCTTTTAAATATTTAGCAAGTAATAATGAACAAAATATAAAATGCGACTTTTGAAATTTTGATGTGCGAAGTGTCACTGGAATTTATAGCTTACCTCCCACCATTCATAAACACCATAAGGATGATTAAAGGTAAAATTCCCTGAAAAGGCCAAAACCTTGGAGGTGCCCATTCAGGCCGAACGGTTTTAGTATTTTGAGATTAGGGAAAATTAGTTTGGAATGCAAAAATCTGGCAATTGTTGAAAATTGTCATTGTTGATTATCTCTTTGCAGTGTTCTTTTAAATGTATATTTAAACACTGCGCCACTTATCTTTGAGTGCACCAGAACTGTAACAGCCTCAAAATGTTTGGGGAGGGAGCAGGATAAATAAACATTGCCAACCCTCCTGCTATGGATTTGTGTGTCAAGAAAGAATTATTACAAATGTTTTACCTTCTCTTATGGTAACTACAGTAGAGAAAACAACATGAAAAAAAAAACACAAATTCTAGAAATAAAAGAAATATGGTATTCACATGGCCAATACTTACTTGTTATAAGTGTATGTAAAATTTGGCAACATCCCTAAAAAAACAAGTACTGTTATTGATAAATAAAATAACAGAAAAAAACTCATGTAACTTAAAGGTACCTTGAACTTTAACCTCTGAACCAACCCAGAAGTATGAAGCAGACACAAGCCCTTGTTTCATTGCCGTCTGCCAAAGCTAGCAGAGAAACCAACAACACAGATAAAGAACAGTAAGGGTAGGGGATGTTTATCATTTAAACAGGAGAGGGGGTTGGTGAGAAATTCTCTAATTTCTTGTCTGAAGTTTCAGGTCCTCAGTATGCACATTTAACCCTACCCTGTCCCCCCTTGGGACCAACATTGAAAACAATTTTTTCATCTTTTTTTCTCACCAATCACCCAGTCCCTAGTCTGCTTAGCAAATCCTTTTAGTGTCACGTAGGTAGGGATGCGTGACACTCAGAGCAGCTGCTAAGAAAACTAACCAGTCCCTCCCCCTCATTAAATAATGAACAGCCACAGTAGAAACATAATCCAATACTGATTATATTATATTTTGAGTATGATTTTATTCCTTACTGGTTCTCCCTTCCACCATTTTGGATCTAGATATGTAGGTCCGCCAATTCTGAAGGAGTCTTTCAGTTCAGGATCGTAAAAACTGTTTGCCACGATACCATGATGTATAGGATACAAGCCCTGAACAAAAATAGCACATTATCCATCCTGCATTCCTATTAGCATCTGATTAAGTTATGCAATAGTCACCCTTTGACAAGCTTAGTTGTTGGGCAGTGTTGATGGTGCAATATATAAGGGAGGGCTAATGAATATTCAAGAGGTTTGAATAGTTAGATGCAAATGCTACACTTCTATAAAATAACCAACTCAAATTAAATATAAATAATAAATTGAAAGGATTTACATCAAAACATGTTTTTCAAAAATAGATTTCTGATTACACTACTAGCATTTGAGACTATACCAAAGATGAGCAGTCACTGTAATTTGCTAGAATTGAACCCTGACTGATGATGTTGCAGTGTCTGGATGGTTTCACTGGTTCCAAAGTGCAAGCTTTTCACAATTACTCACCGTGATAATTGAATAATAGTTAGGGAATGTCTTTGTTGGAAACTGGGACTGAATAAATGGTGCCCTAACACCGTTCTTAGCTGCAAGAAACATCAGCAACAAAAAAAAAAGATGTTGTGAAAGGGGGACCGTAACAATAGACAGAAAAACAAATGAAAAACAAGGGATATTTCACACTGAGATTTTTATGTTAAAATATAAGACTATTTATTATTTATGGTAATAAAAGACAGACAATGTCAAACAATCTAAAAGCGTGGATGTCCATGAAAGTGGTAACTTTTAGCAAGAGCTTAAATAAAATAATATTAATACTATAAACTTCAGGAATTACCTAGCTTCATAATATTTGGTGCATTTTCTTCTGTCAAATAGTCACTTCTAAATCCATCCATTGAAATAACAATGAGTGGAAGCCTTTCCCTGCAAAGTTACAATGACAAACACATATTCAATTTATTGACTGGACTTCAATGTCTAGAAAATTTACAGAAATAAAAAAAAGGTTAGTTTGTACTTTTTACTCTTGAGCTTCTTTTGTTTCCCATCTTCTAAAAGTTGCAACAAATATATGAAAATTTAGTATTTCAAGGTTAAATCAAGTGTGGCTGGTGAAGGGGAAAATAGTACATAATATGGATTACTAGAATTGAACAGTAAGATGGTGGGTGCTTACAGAGTTAAGGACCATGTCACTGGGGTAGTGATGTGCAACAGATGGTGATGGATGGAGAGAGGTGATGGATGGTGAGGGGTGATGGGTGGTGTAGGGTGGTAGGTGGTGTAGGGTGATGGTGGTGTGGGATGATGGACAGTGAGGGGTGATGGTTGGTGTAGGGTGATGGATGGTGAGGGGTGATGGACGATGTGGGGTGATGAATGGTGAGGGGTGATGGATGGTGTGGGGTGATGGGTGGTGAGGGGTGATGGTTGGTGTAGGGTGATGGATGGTGAGGGGTGATGGACGATGTGGGGTGATGAATGGTGAGGGGTGATGGATGGTGTGGGGTGATGGGTGGTGAGGGGTGATGGACAGTGAGGGGTGATGGATGGTGAGGGGTGATGAATGGTGAGGGGTGATGGATGGTGAGGGGTGATGGTTGGTGTAGGGTGATGGATGGTGAGGGGTGATGGACGATGTGGGGTGATGAATGGTGAGGGGTGATGGATGGTGTGGGGTGATGGGTGGTGAGGGGTGATGGACAGTGTGGGGTGATGGATGGTGAGGGGTGATGGATTGTGTGGGGTGATGGGTGGTGAGGGGTGATAGACAGTGTGGGGTGATGGATGGTGAGGGGTGATGGATTGTGTGGGGTGATGGGTGGTGAGGGGTGATGGTAAGGGATGGACGGTGAGGGGTGGTGAAGGGTGATGGGTTGTGTGGGGTGATGATGGTGAGGGGTGATGGATGGTGAGGGGTGATGGGTTGTGTGGGATGATGGACAGTGAGGGGTGATGGTTGGTGTAGGGTGATGGATGGTGAGGGGTGATGGACGATGTGGGGTGATGGATGGTGAGGGGTGATGGATGGTGTGGGGTGATGGGTGGTGAGGGGTGATGGACAGTGTGGGGTGATGGATGGTGAGGGGTGATGGATTGTGTGGGGTGATGGGTGGTGAGGGGTGATGGTAAGGGATGGACGGTGAGGGGTAGTGAGGGGTGATGGGTTGTGTGGGGTGATGATGGTGAGGGGTGATGGATGGTGAGGTGTGATGGGTTGTGTGGGGTGATGATGGTGAGGGGTGATGGGTAGTGAGGGGTGATGGGTGGTGAGGGGTGATGGATGGTGTGGGGTGATGGGTGGTGAGGGGTTATGGATGGTGTGGGGTGATGAGTGGTGAGGGGTAATGGATGATGAGGGGTGATGGATGGTGAGGGGTGATGGATGGTGGGGGTGATGATGGTGAGGGGTGACAGGTGGTGTGGGGTGATGGATGGTGAGGGTAATTGATGGAGAGAGGCGATGGATGATGAAGGGTGATGAATGGTGAGGGGTGATGGATGGAGAAGGGCGATGGATGGTGAGGGGTGATGAATGGTGAGGGGTGATGGATGGTGTAGGGTGATGGATGGTGAGGGGTGATGGATGGTGAGGGGTGATGGATGGTGTAGGGTGATGGATGGTTGGGGTGATGGATAGTGAGGGGTGATGGATGGTGTAGGGTGATGGAAGGAGAAGGGCGATGGATGGTGAGGGGTGATAGATGGTAAGGGGTGATGAATGGTGAGGGGTGATGGATGGTGAGGGGTGATGGATGGTGGGGTGATGGATGGTGGGGGTTGATGGATGGTGAGGGGTGATGGCTGGTGTAGGGTGATGGATGGTGAGGGGTGATGGGTTGTGGGGGGTTATGATGGTGAGGGGTGATGGGTGGTGAGGGTGATGGATGGTGGGGGTGATGGATGATGAGGGGTGATGGATAGTGAGTGGTGATGGATGGTGAGGGGTGATGGGTGGTGTAGGGTGATGGACGGTTAGGGGTGATGGATGGTGAGGGGTGGTGTAGGGTGATGGATGGTGAGGGATGATGGATGGTGAGGGGTGATGGATAATGAGGGATGATGGATGGTGAGGGGTGATGGATGGTGAGGGGTGATGGATGGTGTAGGGTTATGGATGGTGTAGGGTGATGGATGGTGGGGGTGTTAGATAGTGAGGGGTGATGGATGGTGTAGGGTGATGGAAGGAGAAGGGCGATGGATGGTGAGGGGTGATAGATGGTAAGGGGTGATGAATGGTGAGGGGTGATGGATGGTGAGGGGTGATGGATGGTGGGGTGATGGATGGTGGGGGTTGATGGATGGTGAGGGGTGATGGCTGGTGTAGGGTGATGGATGGTGAGGGGTGATGGGTTGTGGGGGGTTATGATGGTGAGGGGTGATGGGTGGTGAGGGTGATGGATGGTGGGGGTGATGGATGATGAGGGGTGATGGATAGTGAGTGGTGATGGATGGTGAGGGGTGATGGGTGGTGTAGGGTGATGGACGGTTAGGGGTGATGGATGGTGAGGGGTGGTGTAGGGTGATGGATGGTGAGGGATGATGGATGGTGAGGGGTGATGGATAATGAGGGATGATGGATGGTGAGGGGTGATGGATGGTGAGGGGTGATGGATGGTGTAGGGTTATGGATGGTGTAGGGTGATGGATGGTGGGGGTGTTAGATAGTGAGGGGTGATGGATGGTGTAGGGTGATGGAAGGAGAAGGGTGATGGATGGTGAGGGGTGATAGATGGTAAGGGGTGATGAATGGTGAGGGGTGATGGATGGTGAGGGGTGATGGCTGGTGTAAGGTGATGGATGGTGGGGGTTGATGGATGGTGAGGGGTGATGGCTGGTGTAGGGTGATGGATGGTGAGGGGTGATGGGTTGTGTGGGGTGATGGGTGGTGAGGGTGATGGATGGTGGGGGTGATGGATGGTGAGGGGTGATTAATGGTGAGGGGTGGTGTAGGGTGATGGATGGTGAGGGATGATGGATGGTGAGGGGTGATGGATGGTCAGTGATGATGGATGTTGAGGGGTGATGGATGATCTGGGGTGATGGGTGAGGGGTGGTACGGGTGATGGATGGAACTTTACAAAAGTGTACTGTGAAATACCTGTTAAGACATTTGCTTACTATCTTACCTGAATTTGTAGAGACAACAACAGCAATAACAATAACTATAATTAGTAACACAGCAATAAGAGCAGCAGCTGAAGCCAACATCTTCCTTTTGCTTTGAGCCTAGGAAATAAACGATGGGTTACCTGTGGTTCTCAATACAGTATTCGACAACAACAAAACAAATGAATTAATAAATTCTACAGCTGTATCCTAGTTCAAATAATAACACAAAGTAAAGGTCAAAGTAATTTAGTTTTAAATCGCACTTTCTAAGAAACTTGAGTTCCTGTAGGTTTGAAAGATGAGTTAGTGTATTTCGGCGCGCGAAGTTTTGAAATGTATGAATGACTTGAAGAACACAAAACTCATCAACCGAATCACAATAAAGCTATTATCGAGCATATTGTGACCAGGACAAAGATTCAGAAAGATAGTGAAGAGCAGACTGTCAATATAATCTTTGTAACAAGTCGAATACTTAGATAGACGTTTCACCGCCTTTTACGACATCGCTTCAGGGGCCACATTAATTCATGCGGTACAAACACTGCTAAACACAAATGTCTAAACGCGGCGCATGGCTTGAAAGAAAGCCAAACATAATGCCAACGAACGAAAAGCGTAACCGTGTAGGATCGACGATAGGAGGAACCGCAGGTCAAAGCATAGGATCTGAGTTTATTTCGAAAATCCGATAGATTACTACCTTAGATGGCTCGACCTTCACATGATACATCGCTGACTCGTCCCCAGAGTTAATATCCATGATTTGATCTTTGTCTTTTGCTTCCATTTTGGGTAAATCAAGTAAGAATCCGCGTAACTTCACACAACACTTTTGCACCCGCGCGGGAGCCGGAAGCCTTGGTCAGCTTCCCAGTAACCCCTCCCCCTACTCATCAAATTTCACTTATCCAAAGGGAGCCCGCTTTCACCGAAAAGATAGAAGCGCCGGAAACTTTGAGTAGCTTAGTAATCCGCGCCTGATGCTGTTGTATGAAACAGCAACTAGCAACTAAACATTGGGGGCGGGGCACGTGCCCCCCATGCATATTGTATACATATTTTGCTTCCTTCTTGTCTTCTGCTTCTCATACAAGTGCAGGATAACAAAACAACTTGTTAGAGCAGAAAAACACGAAGGATGAAGCTATACATATTGACAAAGTATCTCTGTAAAACCTTTATCTGTTTATTCGTTATCAAACATGAATATATATCTGCAATATACAAAATGCTTTAGTCATTTCTATATTGTTCTCAATAACAATTTATTCAACAGAAGTTCTAATTGAAATTCGGTTACTTGGTAAGGTGCTTTAATTGATCCTTATTTATAAAACCCTTTAGAACAACCTTCGTATTGTAAAACCGTATCTTAAAATACAACATACATAAAACATTCCATTCTCGATAAAATATTAGTCTATCGTAAAAAAAACTTAATTGCAATTTATTTTCAAAGAAGAAAAGAGAAAAATAATAATGATAAACAAGAGAGCATGAATGCTCTCTCGTGATAAACTAACTTTAAATAAAATATGTGATAAATAAATGTCATATCCCTTCGCCTATACCAATGACATCATACATCATTCTATAGATGACACAATGTGATATAAATGGTGTATATTATTTGACGCTAAGTGAAGGTTAACCGTCAAATATATTTGGACAAACTCAAACGTTTTCACTGAGCTCATTTAGCCTATTCCCCAGGCTTCTCTCGGTTTGCTCTACACAGATTGAAAAGGGCGGTCCGATAGGCGCGGTCTCTGCTTGTTTATGACACCAAACACTCATACAACCGATGTGCGCTGCAAAGACAAATCATACCAGATGAATTTGTATAGCATTTCAAAATTTTATTAACAAGACATATTGCTTTATAAAATCTTGGCTCTTAGATCTTTGGCTCCATGTCTGGCTAACGTTTGAAACGTCAGCGCAACTTCTCTGTTTGCACGGCATAAGACATACCATTTCAACCATGTGCTGATCTATTTCCTTAAGATAAATAAAGGCGGACTTGCACCAATACTGTGCTTGTGTCTATATGTTCGATGTGCGCGCAATTCTCAACACACATCGTCTAAAACATTATGGGACCCGATCCTAAATAAATGACTACGGACAAAACTGAAAGACTTGATTTGTCGCAAACTTACTCCTCACTATTTCTTGCACTATTACTAGGCGCACAGGAGCCAGGCGGAATTTGAGGAGGGAGGGGGGAGATGCTCGCGTCCCACTAAGTACGCGCCTTGAACTGATATGTCAAAGCAACTTCACGTACCTTCCTCCCCGGACTTGGAGGTGGAAAATTAGAGTGTGCGTATATCAAGACTGCGATGTCTTTGAAGTTCCTTTCCATCGCTATAGACATCGCGCTGCTACCCTCCTACAAACAAGCAAATTGTAATTAAAGACCGCAAATCACAATTATTGGCCGCATATTTTAATTATAAACCGCACCATCGAGGGTGAGACATGAAATGGATGCAACCAAATGAATGAACACTGTGACCTATACGATTCTCAAAGAGAAGTTGCGGTGAGAAAAAAGCCTTAAAAGGGGCGTACCCTTCAGGAGGGTGTCTGTCTAAGATATCTTTTCCACATTTTTGCGTTATTCTTTATTTACCTTTTACATTTGGTAATAACTGATAGGTAAGCCGTGGAGTAGTTGCATCTATGCCTACGCTTCGCGCGTTCTTTTTGTGACTAGGGAACAAACTGCTGCTGTTCAAGAGGCTTCCGTGCGGTGTTCGCGCGACCATGCTGCGTGACGTGCAAAAAACTTTTTGTGATATTTGTGCGACAGAATTGCGTGACATTGAGTGATTAACGTTATCCTCAATGGAGGAGTCACAGTGCGGCTGTGCAAGTAGTTTCCGTGCGGTAATCGCGTGACCTTGTTGCGTGACTCAAAGTGACTTACGTTATCCTCAATGGAGGAGTCACAGTGTGTAATTAGACTCAGTGCGGCGTAATCGCGTGACCTTGTTGCGTGACTCAAAGTGACTCACGTTATCCTCAATGGAGGAGTGACAGTGCTGCAATGCAAATGACCTCCGTGCGATGTTCGTGTGACCGTGTTGCGTGACATTAAGTGACTTCGTTATCCTCAATGGAGGAGTGACAGTGCGGCTGTGCAAGGAGTCTCCGTGCGATATTCGTGTGCCCGTGTTGTGTGACATTAAGTGACTTACGTTATCCTCAATGGAGGAGTGACAGTGCGGCTGTGCAAGGAGTCTCCGTGCGATATTCGTGTGCCCGTGTTGTGTGACATTAAGTGACTTACGTTATCCTCAATGGAGGAGTCACAGTGCGGCTGTGCAAGTAGCCTCCGTGCGATATTCGTGTGCCCGTGTTCACTTGCGCACATGATTGCGGTCGACCCCTCCTACGAACATCAACACGGAACTTAAGCTTAATCTGGTAACCGGCAGTTAAGGCCACGGGGGTTTAATGCTTTTAACGCTACCATAATGGCACAAGGTTTCGTCTCCGCACGTGTGATTGAGCATAGATTCATCAACTTCTATTGGTTTGTAACAAAATTGGTTTAGTACAAAAGAACGGCCGCCTTTCGTCGTCCACACACGCGTGTTTCTAACAATGTCATCACCAAATTCACAAACACACCAGACCAACCTCATAGATCGTTTTTACATACATTGTCTTGCGCATTGACGTCAGCGTCGGTTTCCAAAAGCAAGTCAACCATGTCCAGTCTCCCTCGGCTTACGGCCAGCATGAGCGGCGTCTGACCAGTCTACAACCAACAGACAAGGCGGGGGGGGGGGGGGGGGGGGGGATGTACGAGTTAGTATATGTGAGACTTTCGGCCTTCCCCATTCCTAGTATCAAAGGTTAGACGAGTGTACTCGTTCCAACACGCCATTTAAAGGGTATTATTCGATAATTATTTAGAAATGTCTTAAAATACTTTTTACTCTAATTAAAGATCAATAACAAAGGTGTGGCTCTGGATGTTTAATTACCTCGCCGTATCTCTTATTGACGTCCCCCATCTGGAAGAGACGGCGAGCAACGTTACGATACTGATCCTTCTGACAGCCCGTTACCGCCGCAAGCATCACACTGGAGTAGCCGGCCTAAAAACGCGCACAAAATATATTAACTCCAAGCCAGCTAATAGTTACACTGCAACAGCGTTTTCAAGCCTACTTAGTTTATCTACACTACAACTAGGGATGATGAACTAGACGGAAAGATAGCATAAGCATATAACCCAATTAATCACGTTAATAGTTGTCGTCGTCGTCATCATCATTATCATTGCATCAATATCAGCATAATCATAATCATAATAATAATCACCATTATTATATACATACTGAGAAATACTCACTGAAAACATATTCAGTAAATTTTCTTTCGTTCACTGGTCTCAGCAAATTAGAGGCGCGAACGATTTTTTTCACCGTGAAGAAAAGTCGTTCGCGGTTCTGATTGGACGAGCGATATTTTTTCACTGCACTTGAATGGCTTCAATCCCAACGCATCAACGAGTGCATAAAAATCGTACAAGCATTTTCCATTTAGTAATTTATTTATTTCATAGATGTCGAGATTTTAGAGATTAAAAAGTGCACCACTTGTGTAACATGAGCTACAGTCTCGTGCGTGACATTAGCGAGACAGGTTCATTTAAACAATGTAAGTTTCTGTCTGTCTTCAACTGAACCGTCGAACAGCACAAACCTCGGAGCCTCTGCAGCCAAGTCTAATAAAATGTTATATAATAAGCTTATTATAAAGTTATCAGTGCTTTGTACAGTTTTTATTCACTCGTTGTTTTGTATCAAACAAACTCACTCGTTCGCTGCGCCCACTCGTTCGTTTTTTGATACTTCACAACTCGTGAATAAAAATCGTACGCGCGCACTTTCCATGTAGTATTCTCTATTATACACTATTACCATCATCAGTGCACCCTTACTTTATTCACGAGGTTCACATCGACGCAGCCTGTGTTGAGCAGGACGTTCACTACTTTCCAATTCCTGTACGTCACAGCATAATGAAGGGCATTGTTTCCCTGGAGAAGAAAAAGATATGATATGGAATATGATATGCGTTCTTACATATCCAATGAGGTATATCGTCTCCAATGAGGGTTACGAGTTTTACCTAGGTTACGGATTAACACTTTTCTTCAATAGGAGTTTGATATACGTTCGGGAGGGTTACGAATTTTACATCAGCGTCCAACAGATCAACGATCGTCTCCGATAGGGGTGAGTATGCGTTCGGGAGGGTTACGAATTTTACCTCGGCGTCCGACAGGTTAACAATCGTCTCCAAGAGGACAGGAATATGCGTCCGAAAGGTCTTGATGTAGCTGCGAATGACGTCACTGCGACACTTTGTCGTCGACACGCTATCAAACCAGTTGCTCTCTACCGTGCCCATGCAGGAAACCTAACGTGAGGAAAAAAACATATATCAGGTTCACCATTCGCATCGTGTCAAATGCTAAGTTACTTTTAAAGAGAAGGTTATTTGTCATTCGGACTGACACAGTTTTATTGTGCAGTGTCATTAACGCCAGGCTTATCCCATGCTATGGCCTAGCGCTTTCTGTCTGTGCATCATTTCATAAAAGCGATCAAAAGTTTAGATGACGGAGTATCGGATTTGCTAGGTTCCCTCATAATCACACAAGACATGTAGACCTAAAAGGGGAAGGGGTACCTTTTAAGGCTCTCTGAAGCTCTGTTATTGAATGATACAATTTAAGAAGAGCTTTGGAAACTCAGTTTAGGGAAAAATATTTAGTTTTTTTTTTCGAAATACTCATCTAACATAGTTTGAAGTGGGGAGGAGTAAGTCCAATACCATCTGTTCTCTGCCGATTTCCTTGTCCTTGTACAAATGTCCATTTAGCAGCTTGCAAGCCAAAACAACTTCTTCGTTTATCCTGAAACGATAAGAGCGAGCACTTAGCCATGGTGGAATCGTTCTAGAGTATTGTCATGTGACTACTTAACGCGGGACAACTATGCAATTTTTGACCGTGGGAAAAACGATAACGGTGATCTTTGAACTCTGCAAACTACAAATTGAGTGTTCTTTAGTACATTGGAGGCTCCAAAATATAAAGTATTCGTTTTCGCTTGTCATTTCGTGAGCATGTTTAGTTGTCTTTCAACTATAATGTTTGCATGTGACGCATCAAGTTGCGTGCGTGTCGCGCGCGCGTTGTTTGTTATTGAAAATATGATGCTTACTAATAAAGACTGAGATATTTAAGGATACTTAACTATGCTTAACTCCAGTGCCAATGCTCTTAAGATTTAGACCGCATAGAAATGCGCCAATCTATTTTTAGATCTACAGCTGCATTTGAAAGACAATACCTTGAAACTCGACCTAACATTAGCAAATAGTTATGAACCTTAATATCTTTTTTTAATCTGAAAGACATTTATTCAAGTTTAATTAAACCAAGAGCTTGGATTTAAAGATTAAACGGTGATCATGGTGAGTACGCCTTTAAATCTCTTTTTGATTAAGTTAAGCTCAACCGATTGTTGCAATCATGGAGAACCCTAAGAATTACGAAACGGTAAGCGAAATAGATTCCGCACAATCATGGTTAAGAAAACCCTAAAGATTTTAAAACCGCACGCGGAGTAGATAAAACTTCATAAGTCGATTTTTAATATGATGCATTCTTTTGAAATGACAATGAATGCGTTTAACTCTGGGATATGGATTTTTCTATTAGCAGGATTTAACACGTGACCAGCGCCAGAAGTTCGCCATATGTGTTTCCGTCAGCGGTTACTACAATATCGCGCATGCGCCAAGTTAATTAAAAGAACGCAAAACTATATATAAATGAAGTTTTGTAAAACTTTTTCTTTGGCAGTTTCGCTTTCGGGAAAATCTCTCAAAGGCGAGTCTTTTTGAATATAAAATCTAAGATCTTGGATTGCTCACTTTAAGAAAAATACTTAACTCTGTTCTGTGAAACAGCTGAAAAAGATGCGATTGTCTGAATCGGCGGTGATAACTCTCCCGGCAAACCACAGCATGACCCGGGGAAGCCCCATCAAACAAAACAGCCAGGGTATCACGCTACGCAGGCTTATATCGACAAGCTTCTTTCATCAGTGCTCTAATGACATATCCGAGAAGTGGCGCCAGGCGACCGGTTTGTATATTTCATTGACTTTGGCCTATTGCCACGCAATACAAATATATTAGCCTTTGTTGCATGCCGGCAGCCGTGAAGTAGCATAGACTGATTTAGAAAAATCAATTTAATGATAACACTCTCATACTCTGATAACATTCAGAGATAGCGCAACCTTTCCTATCGTTTATATTCTCAATTCACGTTATCTTATAACTTTGGCTCGTGTTACAATTCCCTATTTTTTTTCTCTCAAGTATGGTTAATGGGGATTTTAATATGGTTCGCGCGTGTACAATATTGTCTCGCGCGTGCTTTGGATAGCGCGCGCGTGTTTATGAAAATGTCATAACACGTGGTCTGCCGTACCTAATGCGCGTCTGGTGGAATCCGCTGGACGCGTCTGTGGGCTCGCTCATCTGCCCAGTGCTGTCACTGCTCGGGTTATCGTGATCAATAGAGTCGTTATCTGACTCTAGAGTGTCGCTAATGCCTGTAAGAGTCGAAGCAGTTGTTTCGCTCCTTTCGCTACTGTCCGTAAAGTCATCCGAAGTCGAGTACTTCTTTGTCACATAACAAGAAATCTCAGCTTTCTCTGCATCGCCATTGATGTGGATCACTTTAGGGCCCCTGATATAGCAGTCAGCGGTTGTTCTCGGCTCGTTTGCGCAGTCACTGACGTCATAGTCACCTGTGCCTATTGTTTTTGTCTGGCGACTCGAGCACCGCTCGCAGATGCGGTCAGCGGTTGCTCTCAGATCGTATCCGCTGTCATTGATATCATAGTCACCAGTGCCTATTGTTTTTGTCTGGAGATGGAAGCATCGCTCGCAGAAGTTATCAGTCAAGCAACATTCCCCGACACCGAGTGAACGCGTCCGCACATTCATACACCTGTCACAATAGCTGTCACTCAAACAGCTATCACTCACGCCTATTGTTCTCGTCCCCATGGTAACAGTGTTACTTCCTGCTGATTTGGTTTTTATGTTCGTGCACCTATCACAGAACAGATCTGAGACTGCGTGCTCGCCAACACCCAACGACCGACACTCGTTGGCAATCAATAAAACGTCGGTGACCCGACAGCTTCCGACACCAACACTATGCGTTCTCTTCAGTGACCGTTTTGGGTCATTGGTACATTTATCACAAACAGTGTTTGTAACGTCGAATTCCCCCGATCCTACAGACCGCGTGGACAAGTTATAGCAGCGATAGCAATAGTAGTTATCAGTTATACTGGTATCACCGCAACCGGAATCCGAGGTCTTAACATCAGTACACCTCTGGCACATGTAGGGATCATCCACTCCCAAGTCCCCTGATCCAGAGTCCCTTATTTCCAGATTTGTGCATCGGTCACAGAGGTAGCTATCAGTGAGCGAGGCGTCACCTGTCCCTATTGATCTGGGGACGGGAAGATCGATATGTGTTGCAATTATCTCGTCAACAGTCTTCGTAGACAAACTCGCTTCCACGGTTGCGCAGCGAGTACAGAATTCATCATCCACTGCGCAGATCCCGACTCCAACCGATACAAACGGCTCAGAGAAACCAGTCTGAGTCTGCGCATTAAGCGTCTCTGGTTTGCCATTATCTTGGGCGATATCCAAGGTGGAGGTGGCTTTGGACTTTAACAAAGGCTTGACCGTGACACCAACATCATCGCGTGACACATCAATGGCGTCACAAGCCTGCTCTACCATGGCAACAGAACTTTGAATCCCAGAATCCTCAACTTTCTGCACGGCGACACTGTCACCGACACCACACTCCTTAGTAAAAGACCTCATCATTCCTACACCGACAGACCGGGTCTCTACTCGGCGACTTAGTGGAACATTGCCGTTGATATCGGCTCCGTTCCGACTCCATTTTCCGTCCCAAATCAAGTTATTGACCCCTTCTATCTTCGTCTGCGTTCCTCGTGACCTGGGAATGCGCATTTTTGGCAGGATAGCAGCAATGCTCCCCTTGCAGCGGTCACAGACATTCTCCTCGTTGGGTTGATCGCCGGCCGAATGCAGCCGTTGTCGCAGCTTTCTCCTGATGGAGCTAAACTCGTCATTATCTTCCTCTGTGTCGCTCTTACAGCCTCGCTGCCTCAGGGAGTTCAGGTAGAGATCCTGCCCGTATCCCGACCTCTTCTTCCTGCCTCCGTTGGCCTGTAGCTGCCTCAGCAGCTGTCTCTTCTCCTCCTGCAGCACTGAGATGCGTACCTGCAGCGTCGGGATGTTTCGGACCTGATCCTCGAGCTCCTTTAATCTCAGCAGGCTCTTCTTCATCTGGTGTCGGATGTGTATAAGAGTATTCTTCATTTGCGACCCATGTGGGAGACTGTCTATTGATTCCTCCAGCATCACGGCGGATGGCTTTACCGTCTGATAGAATTGAAAGGACTCAGGATCGAAGCCGAAGGTGAGTGGGGACGGTGGCATGTTGGAAGTTCCGGCGCTGGAGATGCTCGCTGGGGAGTCACTTCTTGGGGACAGGGGGTCTGAGTGGCGGTAGCTGTTCTCGTACGAATCCGTGTCCGAGAAGCTGTCGCCGTCGCTATCGTACCGGAAGGAGGAGGGCTCGCCCCATGACTGCCGAGGAGCGCTTGTGGGACTAGCGCGAGCATTCTTGAGGGCGAAAGGTTGACTGGACATGTTTTTGGTGAATCAGTGAAGTGTCACTACGCGACCTGCTGGTAAAAAAAAGGATAGTACATTAACTCAGTAATTAGAAGGTCCTATGCGCAAGCGCAACGCATGTCATTTTCTGATTCTCACTGGAACACAAGTGCAGTGACAAGCATAAGAGAACGTAAATGCTTGATTTTCTTGCCATTGCGCTTGCGTCTTAGTGAGAACCAAGCTTTTCAGTTTTTCAATAATTTTTTTTAAAGTCACGCACAGCAACATCTGGTTTGTATTAATAATACTTCACCGCCCTTTATACTTAAACAATTATTTACTCGAAAGTTTACACGGCCATTTTCACGATGCAATAAAATACTGTAAAAAGGCAATACCAGAAGATACTTTGCTTTGATGAGAGCGATTTTCTACCACACAGGATCCTGTAAGATGTAGGCGGATGTCGTTTGAGTAGGATCTATCCGTGCCAATAGCTAATAACCAATCGCCCAAGGTTACGAACACAGCACTGCACGAATAGTCCGCTCACACCAGAACTACTTCAAACCCAATAAACCTTATGTCGAAACTTTCGCCAAGGTATATTCGACTGCCTTTTGGAATAAGACATCCAGTGACTGCATCTACTGTGAAATATATATAAATTTCAAAACACTTATTGTTATTTGTGGTGTTCTAGAAAAAAAAGGCCGCTGACCGCATCCGAAGTTGTCCGCCGTCGGTGGGGTCAGAAAGTCATAATTGACGCTTGTGACGATGATAACATATTTCGTCTCACGGAACCGAAAACAAGTTAAACCCTGGGAAAAAACATCTCAACAAGAAACGCTAATATCCGATTCGCTAACGTAGGCAGCAAATAGCATTCCGTAGGCGATCTAAACTTTTATTGACCGCAATTTAGCTTAAAGAAGATTTTCTTTGTTTTTGAAGCTAAAAGAAATCCAGCAAAACAACAAGGCCAAATGTCAAATTGAAAATACTAAAACGGTCATTAAAAAATGGCCCGAAGAATGCATGTTATTAGCCTGCCAATATCATAGTGTAGATAAAGTCATTCCTAACAATCGCCATTTACCAATTACTTGAACTAGTTGAAGGGCTGACGACATACAGATTAACCCTGAGCAATGACTCCACATTCCTCTAAGCACGCATTTCGTAATTGTTGCCCTTGCGAAGGTGCAAAACAGTCTAATAACTCTCGATTTAAATCGTGGCAATCAGAGCTGGCGGGTACGCAAGAAAGGAGGAAGAGCGTTGGGCGGCTGGTTAGATTTTTTTCTTTTCACAGCGGTCAGTTACAATCAGTAATCACACTGATTAATCCACTATATATTAACGAAAAATAGCGATAATATATAACTCTTACTATAAGATGCACGTCTTCCATGAATCCTGATCAAACAAGGAGTGCAGGAGGACAAAAAAAGTAAAAACTGAAAAAATCTTGACTTAAGGACCTATGTTTCATCGAATGCCGAAGTCCTTATGTATTCTCAAAATACTAGGCATAATCGCAATAGAAGCCGACTCACAAACATGTCATTTGTTATTGTAGTTCTCGCTAAAGAACACCCAAGAGGATCTGCAACAGAGGGATGCTATCTCTGACAAAAACACAACTCTATGCCCTCTATGCCGCCCAGCGGCACTTTCCAAATCACAGCAGTATATATTATTGAACAGTTTCTATCCCGAGTGGAACAGACACTGATAATTGACATACGACCTATCAGTAAGAAGAAGGCACAATAGATCTACTCATAAACCACGGCTAAATGTCTTCCGGGGCTTGGCTGTCTTTTTTTGCCAGACAACATCTCGCAAATAGCCCTTTGTAAAACCCCAATAGCAAACTCCCCGTAAGAGGCAGGCAACATTTTGAGGATCCGAATAGTAAAACGATTTATTTTATTTCTTTACTTGTAGAAAAAAAGTACAGGCGATGATTGCCTCGTTACACGATCACGCAAGACTGGAAATAACACGCGAGACACGCGAAGGTCGCCAAGTAGTGGAACAGTTCAGATGTTCCTAATTATAAAAGTCACGGGAGAAATAATCTCACACTATCATCATAAATGTACTGGTTTACGAAGAAACCAAATCCTTGAAAAAGATGCTTCTATAAAAATCGAGCTAAAAATTTGCCTACAAAAAATTACAAACAAAAACAACAACGTAAAACTTGACTAAAACGATATGGCAGATGGACGATTCCTCGCACAACACGAACTGTGTGAGGAGCCAGTGTGTGCGATATTATAAAAGGCTGGACAAAGACTTAAAAGGGAATAGTATAGTATAGTAAATAATAATCTAATACTCACCGTGCCGCGATAGTCGCTCTAAATCTCGCTGGTCGCTCTTACCTTTGCAGGAAGACGTGGTGAAACCTGATCGGGGGATATCTTGAGTGGTTTATTCCAGTATTTCTAGGGCGCGTTGAAGGATCTTATTTCGCTATCGAATATGGACTTCGCTAGATAAGAAAGGAAATGATCATTAGGTGATATTTCATCCACGGCGGGTTTTCTGTGTTTTGCGACCCCGGTCTGTGACCCTTCACATGTGGTGGGTCTGCCTTTATAGGACGGTGTTGACTCTACAAATGAGGTTTTTACTTAGCGAGGGATAAAAACAAATTCCAACATAACTAAGAGATAAACACCAAGACAGTTTATACAGTGAATCCAAAAAATTTATAGAGGCTAGATACTGAATTTCGAGAAATTTCTGGTAGTCTCTTTTTTATATGTCTTCTTTTCTGATAATATCCCGTTGCGCAAAAGAAGGAGTTTTTCAAAAGAACATAAACCTTTTTATCTAAAGGTCGAAGAAACACAATGGAGTCAATAAAAAACTGAATATCTCCCAAAACAAAAACAAAATTCCGTATCGGCTGCTTTGCATGTTAATAATTACTCGGTTTAGTCATAACTATGGTTTAGTCTATTAAGTGGTATTCCGTATCAGCTGCTTTTATGTTAATAATTACTTGGTTTAGTCTATCGAGTGGTATTTCAACTCGACTTTTCTAGCGCAGAACTGATAGGGGCTGTCAAACCTGCTAAATGTTAACCATATGCTGGATTAACGAGGTCAACGAAAAGAAAATAAATCTACTATCGAGAGTTAATTCATCAAAGAAGTGTCGACTTTACTCCTCTTTGGTAATTTACTGAGTAAACATATGCCTTTTGGTGCTCTAAATTCCGTGAGTTTTGCTCCCCTAGACGTGAGAATAGGGTTGAACATCGGTACTCCTAACTTTGTTTACAAAATCACTGCAAACGAGCCGGTCAGTTATGAAATCGTTATTATGCAATGCTAGAAGTAAAGCCAATATTATCTATAGTTGCATATTATAAAACGTGTTAACTGTATAATAAGATACATTAATTTATATAATCTGTTTTCATGTGCGGTTGGTCTCTTATCGAAATCTTTCACAACCGTATGAAGATAAAGTCCTACTAAACTCAAACGAATACGAGCTATTCCAGTCACGAATATGTAAGCTCAAATAAAACTGAGCAAACCAACTTAAAATGCTTTGAATAGCTCGCACTCTGTGAAGAATAAAATGATAGAAAACGGCCTGACTGAAAATGAAGCAAGACACATCTCTAAGAGAACACCACTTACCTTCATTGTTATAATCTCGATAAATCCCGGACTCTCAGAAGATCTACGAACAGCTTCCCGTCGAATCTGTTCGATAAAGCTTCTCTTATAGTGTCTAACTGCTAAGTGCTTTGATAAATCACCCCAAGGCCCAAACCATAGATACAGGCATAATCCACTTCCTAAAGACCCAAGTCCCAGGGATTGCACGCGTGAACACCAGCCACATAAGATGTAAGCCGATACTTGAATTCCGCAGTAGTCCAATTATCCAAGCGTAGTTCCAGCTTATCGATAAACTTTTTTGCACCGAAGTGACACGATGGCACGCGGCGTTGAACTTTCTAGCAGTGATTCTAGCACTTATGCGCTAATGGATCTTTATGGTTTGCTGCGTTTCGATGACTTTGATTCCTACCATCCCATTCGTATAGCTATTTTAGCCAAGTGTTCTAATTACCATCAAAACAACACTTTCAATATGACGGCACACACAGGCAGCCAATAAACAACCGCGCGCCTTCGCAACAATCGAACCGAGAAATTGCGCGCGAAAATGTTTACCGTACTTGCAAACTCATTTTTGTTTAGCATATCATTTAACTTTAGTTTTGAGCTGTTTGGACGGTTCAGGGATTGTAAGGGATCATAGGATTGATCATAGCAAAAGCTGTTCAAATACCATGTTCATTTTGCTTACATAAAGCATTGTTCAATTGTTCTTTTCAAAATGTCTATTAGTGGTAAGAAGTTGTTGTTATCTATGATTATTTTTAATTGAAAAAGTAAAGTTGCCCGAGGGAATGAGTTTATTTATCTAAAAGTGCTACGGTTTCTAAAGACTTCAAAGCTATCTCGGCCACCGCGTCGAATCCTACTAACCTTAATTACCTGTGAATAACGATGTTCTTTTAGTTGTTTAGAGTTTTTTTAACGCCTGTACTCTACTTTCTTTATATTCGATGTTGCTGTGTGAATGTTTATTTGTGACGTACAAACCGTGTACAAAACCGTATTTTTACCTTGAACACTATAGAGCCGCAAGATATTGAACAGTACATCTTGACAAGACGGTGTACGCAACGCAGTAAACAAAGTTTGGGCACAACTTCATTTATGACCTCTGATTCTCATAGTGAAATTTGAGTTTTGAGCTTGGGTCCATTAGGGACGCTATACAATAGCAATAGCAGGCCCGTACCCAGGATTTTTCTTGGGGAGGGGGGGTGCAAATCCGTAAAAATGAACCTAATTTTTCCGGGGGGGGGAAGAAGTTCTCTAATTTAAATCCACCTCCGAAACAACGAAAAAGGATTTTTTTATGCCTTTTCAGTATCTCCACGTGACGTTTATTGTCAGATCGTCTATCGAGAACCAAAAGTGGCCGTTGTGGGGAGGTGCGTTCGCACCCCCTGGGTACGGACCTGAATAGGCTCACAAAAGAAACGTATCCACACTGACGCGTATCCAGGGTAGAGGGCAGCTGACAGGAGTACGCAGACAAAGATATCGAATGCAATGTCAAGGCCTCGTCATTCTTTTATAAGAAACACTATTTCGACGGTCGAGGGGACGAGGTAGCCACCCCTAGCTACGCATATCCCCTCTGGCCAACCTTAGGTAGCGCCCCCTTTGACAACTCCTAGCTACGAGCCCCCCGTGATATCCTAGCTACGCACCCCCTGTGATAACCCCTAACCACGCTCCCTTTGTGATAACCCCTAGCTACGAGCCCCCCGTGATATCCCCTAGCAACGCCTCCTCTGTAATAACCCCTAGCTACGCGCCCCCTGTGATAACCCCTACAGCGACACGCCCCCTGTGATAACCTCTAGCTACGCATCCCCTGTGATAACCCCTAGCTACACGCCCCCTGTGATAACCCCTAGCTACGCTCCCCCTGTAATAACCCCTAGCTACGCATCCCCTGTGATATCCCCTAACTACGCGCCCCCTGTGATAACCCCTAGCTACGCGCTTCTGTGATATCCCCTAGCTATGCGCCCCCTGTGATAACCCCTAGCTACTAGCCCCCTGTGATAACCCCTAGAGCAACACGCCCCCTGTGATAACCTCTAGCTACGCACTCCCGTGATAACCCCTAGCTACGAGCCCCCCGTGATATTCCCTAGCAACGCGCCCCCTGTGATAACCCCTAGCAACGCTCTGCTGTGATAACCCCTAGCAACACGCCCCGTGTGATAACCCCTAGCTACCCTCCCCCCGTGATACCCCCTAGCTACGCTTCCCCTGTAATAACCTCTAGCTACCCTCCCCCCGTGATACCCCCTAGCTACGCTTCCCCTGTAATAACCTCTAGCTACGCATCCCCTGTGATATCCCCTAACTACGCGCCCCCCGTGATATCCCCTAGCAACGCTTCCTCTGTAATAACCCCTAGCTACGCACCCCTTGTGATAACCCCTAGCTACGCGCCCCCTGTAATAACCCCTAGCTATGCGTCCCCTGTGATAACCCCTAGCTACGCCCTCCCGTGATAACCCCTAGCTACGAGCCCCCCGTGATATCCCCTAGCAACGCGCCCCCTGTGATAACCCCTAGCAACGCTCCACTGTGATAACCCCTAGCAACACGCCCCGTGTGATAACCCCTAGCTACCCTCCCCCCCGTGATATCCCCTAGCTACGCTTCCCCTGTAATAACCCCTAGCTACGCATCCCCTGTGATATCCCCTAACTACGCGCCCCCTGTGATAACCCCTAGCTACGCGCTTCTGTGATATCCCCTAGCTATGCGCCCCCTGTGATAACCCCTAGCTACGCGCCCCCTGTGATAACCCCTAGAGCAACACGCCCCCTGTGATAACCTCTAGCTACGCATCCCCTCTGATAACCCCTAGCTACGCACCCCCTGTGATAACCCTAGCTACGCGCCCCCTGTTATAACCCCTAGCTACGCACCCCCCGTGATAACCCCTAGCTACGCGCCCACCGTAATAACTACCTACGCTTCCCCTTTGATAACCCCTGGCTACGCGCCCCCTGTGATAACTCCTAGGTACGCTCCCCCAGTTATATCCCCTAGCTACTCTCCCCCTGTGATAACCCCTAGCTACGCACCCCCTGTGATAACCCTAGCTACGCGCACCCTGTGATAACCCCTAGCTACGCGTGTGATAACCCCTAGCTACGCGCGCCCTGTGATAACCCCTACTTACGCGCCCCTGTGATAACCCCTATCTACACACCCCTTGTGATAACCCCTATTTACAAGCCCCCTGTAATAACCCCTAGCTACGAGCCCCCTGTGATAACTCCTGGCTACATGCCCCGTGATAACCCCTAACTACACGCCCTGTGATAACCCCTAACTACACGCCCCCTGTGATAACCCCTAACTACACGCCCCCTGTGAAAACCCCTAGCTACGCTCCCCTGAGATAACCCCTAGCTACGCACCCCCTGTGATAACCCTAGCTACGCACCCCTTGTGATAACCCCTATCTGCGAGCCCCCTGTGATAACCCCTAGCTACGAGCCCCCTGTGATAACCCCTAGCTACATGCCCCGTGATAACCCCTAACTAAACGCCCCTTGTGACAACCCCTAGCTACGCGCCCCCTGTGATAACCCCTATCTGCGAGCCCCCTGTGATAACCCCTAGCTACGCACCCCCTGTGATAACCCCTATCTGCGAGCCCCCTGTGATAACCCCTAGCTACGAGCCCCCTGTGATAACCCCTAGCTACATGCCCCGTGATAACCCCTAACTAAACGCCCTTTGTGACAACCCCTAGCTACGCGCCCCCTGTGACAACCCCTAGCTACGCGCCCCGTGTGATAACTCCTAGCTACATGCCCCCTGTGATAACCCCTAGCTACATGCCCCCCGTGATATCCCCTAGCTACGAGCCCCCTGTGATAACTCCTAGCTACATGCCCCCTGTGATAACCCCTAGCTACATGCCCCCCGTGATATCCCCTAGCTACGAGCCCCCTGTGACAACCCCTAGCTACCTGCCCCGTGATAACTCCTAGCTACGCGCCCCTTGTGATAACCCCTAGCTACATGCCCCCTGTGATAACTCCTAGCTACATGCCCCCTGTGACAACCCCTAGCTACATGCCCCTTGTGACAACCCCTAGCTACATGCCCCGTGATAACCCCTATCTACGCACCCCCTGTGATAACCCCTAGCTACATGCCCCCTGTGATAACCCCTAACTACACGCCCCCTGTGATAATCCCTAACTACACACCCCCTGTGATAATCCCTATGAGTCCCTGTGAAAACCCCTAGCCACGCTCACCCTGTGATAACACCTAGCTACGCTCCCCCTGTGATAACCCCTAGCTACGCGCCCCCAGTGATAACCCCTAGCTACGCTCCCCCTGTGATAACCCCTAGCTACGCTCCCCCTGTGATAACCCCTAGCTACGCTCCCACTGTGATAACCCCTAGCAAAGCTTCCTCTGTAATAACCCCTAGCTACGCGCCCCTTGTGATAACCCCTAGCTACGCGCCCCCTGCAATAACCCCTAGCTACATGACCACTGTGATAACCCCTAACTATGCTCCCTGGATACCCCCTAGCTAAGCGCACCATGGATACCCATAGCTACGCGCCCCCTGTGACAACCCCTAGCTACGCGCCCCTTGTGACAACCCCTAGCTACGCGCCCCCTGTGACAACCCCTAACTACACCCCCTCTCTGTGATAACCCCTAACCCCCCCCCCCCTGTGATAATCCCTATATGAGCCCCTGTGACAACCCCTAGATATGCACCCCTGTGACAATCACTGCACCGCACAAGCTGACCTACACAGAGCATGCACTAACACACTGCACCAGATAAGCTCTACCTAATTAAAGACAGCCTGTACAGTGAACTATAAACCAACACTGCGCCAAACATGGCACCAGTTGCGCAGTGAGACTAAGCCAAAAACAGCCTGCGAGTCAACACACAAAACAAGCTGAGTGAAATTATGTGCCAGTAACTAGCCTGAATATCTGGCGATTATATTTTTAAAGAGAGGAAAATTTCTTTCATCGCTTCCCGGTATGTACTTCAAAGGGAACGATTAAAGGGCCTAACATTCGGGCTACCAATAAACTTAATCATACAAACTGATCATCAAGTATAGTATGAATTTACCCGTATTGATAACAACTGTCAAAGTTCATATATTACTTTATTTCTGCAGCTACGCTTATCATGCCCGCTTCGCTTTACAATCATCATTGCGACTCCATAACATCAAAATTTTTCCTAAAAATAACCAGAGCTTTCCTTTTGCTAAATAAGAATATCCTTTATACATGAAAAATATATATAGAACAATTGACCTGAACTTTACATACGAAAACTGGAATTGAATGAATTTAATTAGATCAATTAAGGGTGCCTACTGCGCATGTCCAAAAGATGCGTCCTTCTGCGCATGACACAAATACGCGCATGCGCAGAGCATGACGCCTTAGCGTTCTTCCACGATGATCTTCTCTTGGGGGTAAAGTCCCACAATCTGCAGCGTTTGTGAGCTGTCTATAGTGTAGAGCTGAAATGAGAGAGTCATAGTCAAGAGTTGTGAAGTTTTAAAAATGTCGAGCGATGCAGGGAGGGAGGTCTGCAGTTAATAAAAAAATATAGCATTTATATAGCGCTTAAACAGTATAAACCATGTTCTAAGCGCTTCACATTTAAATTCCTATTACGTATTTATTAAGAATGTCTCAGATTGGAACTGAAAAACACCAGCTTCTAGTAAGTAGACATACATTCAGCAAGTTAAATTCAGGGCCGAGAAACAGAAAGATCCATGTCTCGACCGGGAATCGAACCCGTTTCGTCTCAGATTGGAACTGAGAAACACCAGCTTCTAGTAAGTAGACATACATTCAGCAAGTTAAATTCAGGGCCGAGAAACAGAAAGATCCATGTCTCGACCGGGAATCGAACCCGTTTTAGCAGAGGTAGGAGGCACCATACGCTGACGCGCTAACACACTGGGCCACCCGTGATTTTTAAAAACAATGTAAGGCAAACGTGCACCGGAAGGCGTTCCGAGAAGTGCAATCTGAATATACCGCCCTGGTTCAAAGGTTTACCTTTTAGCTGGATAAAAAGTTAGGATAAGGACAAGAAATATTTTTCTAAGGGTTTCGTTTTGAGCTGTTTCCGCAAAAATTGTAAACAGGCGTGAACCTACGCACGCACGTTAGCAAGGGGGAGATAAATCTGACTCAAAGTCCAAACAAACATAAGGCCAAGTTACACGAGGCAATTTTCGTCTGCAACTTGCAACGCAATGATGGGGAATAAAAATTATTGCCAGTTGCAGAGGGATGTCACACGCTCGCAATATTTTTTTCGCAATGCAACTTGTCTCGATTTGTTGCGAAAAGTAGAGACGAGCTCTACTTTTCGCAATAATTTTTCGCAATGATTTGCTGCATTGCCAGTTGCAAAAAGGGGATGTTACACGAGGCAATTACGCGCGCAACGATCATTGCTTTGCCAGTTGCAGACGAAAATTGCCTCGTGTTACTTGGCCTATCCTCAGTGAGGGTTGTTTATCGATTCGATAAAGTGCAAACATGCCGCACCGCACACCTTTATCAAACCTTAAACTCTAGAAAGGTTAGTTTGCCTACAGCACTCACATCTCGCCTGGGGAAGTTAGTGACGACTTTGTATTCACCCTCTAAGTAACCTTTCGCTTGTACAAACGTTAATACCGCCTGGGAAGTACAAGAGCGCACATTAGTAGAAAGGTAACACAACAATGATAAGGGGAAATCCACAGGATAGAGAATTTTTTTTAATTACGAACATTTCACAGCTCACGAAGCATATTTCTTTACAAACACAAAATATCTGAAATATTCATTTTTTTCAGAACGTAAAACACCCTAAAACCCATTACTTTTCAACTATTTTCTCTTAGGAGACTGGACTCGTCTATTCAAGAGACTTTCAAGATGTCTGATCCCGAAAATTTTATCAGTTTTTTTTTTACCCTCTCCCTCACTCCAGGAACATGGCTTGGATAGAATTTGACGGCATCTAGTTTTAAATGATAGGTCCTACCTTCAACCGACTCGTTGCCAGGAATCTCCTCTGGATTCGCTCTCCGTTCGGCAACCAGAACCTCAAGTCTGAGATGGGCTCTGTGCACTCTGGACCGGGCTCGTCCGGTAACTGGTCCACCAGGGATAGCCGCTGAGCCTGAAGGAAAACAAAACAATACTCGTTGTATTTAACTAACTCTATAACACATAGCCGCCCTTTATACACGTCTTTTATCTGCTACATCTACTTCTCCGTGAATTCCATGCATTCCGAAGCACTTTCCTCCTCCGACAAACCTCTTCAATGTCTTCGGTGCAATGACTTACTCCCAAAACACTTCTCCTCCGCGCAGTATTTGCCTTTTGCATTCCCCTCCCTCTTTCTACTTTTGGTTAAAACCCAAACCCAAGCCCTGTCAAATCATACAGTTAAATAACGCCAGCCTTTTTTATGACACTATACTGTTGCAGGGTCTATTACTCCCCTTCCCCGCCTCATCCATTCCCATATAGTAAACATATGCCTCGCCTTCTTAAGCTACGCCTCTCCCCCCCCCCCCCCTTTCTTATATGTTCTCCCACTTATGCCATATCTCTTTAATCTGCGCGTCAGGCAGGGTCTATTCCCATATAGTAAACATGTCTCGCCTTCTTAAGCTACGCCTCTCCACCCCCCCCCTTTCTTATATGTTCTCTTACTTATGCCATATCTCTTTAATCTGCGCGTCATGCAGGGTCTATTCCCATATAGTAAACATATGCCTCGCCTTCTTCAGCTACGCCTCTCCCCCCCCCCCCCCCTTCCTTATTTGTTCTTCCACATATGCCATACCTCTTTAATCTGCGCCTCGTGTAGGGTCTATTCCCATATGGTAAACACATGCCCCGCCTTCTTCAGCTACGCCTCTCCCCCCCCTCCTTATATGTTCTCCCACTTATGCCATAACTCTTTAATCTGCGCCTCGTGTAGGGTCTATCCCCATATAGTAAACATATGCCTCGCCTTCTTCAGCTACGCCTCTCCCCCCCCCCCCTCCTGCCTTATATGTTCTCCCACTTATTCCATATCTCTTTAATCTGCGCGTCATGCAGGGTCTATTCCCATATGGTAAACACATGCCCCGCCTTCTTAAGCTACGCCTCCCCCCCCTTCCTTATATGTTCTCCCACTTATGCCATACCTCTTTAATCTGCGCCTCGTGCAGGGTCTGCTCCTCCTTCAGCTTCTTCTCCATCATCTCCTGCTCCTGTTGCTTCCGTCTCTCCTCCTCCTTGGCCTGGTCTTGCCGCAGCGACTCCTGGTAGGCCTCATCCTGCTCCCGGCGTACCATCTCACGCGCTTCTCGCTCCTCCTACAACAACCCAAGCACTAATCATGAGACAAATCAGCAAGCACTGACATCGAGCTGATAACAGAAACACGTGCTTCTCGGTCTCCCTTTGGTTGCTTTTCTCGGTTTATTTGAGGGGGTGTCTGAAGATTGTTTAGTCCAATTGGCTTCCTGGAATTCATGATAGTAGATGGTGCAGGGTGTAAAAGGTGTACGTACCTCGTCTTTGATCTCAAGCGTCATGGCTTGTTGGAATGTCTCGTGCGCACTCATCAACCCTGTCATCAGCTCGTCAAGAGACACGTGACCTGGCACGTGACACAAGATGTGTTAGAGTCCTACTATGCGGCTAGACGTCACAGTACTCGGGACGACACCCGGGGGGAGGGACGATAGAAGATGACACGGTACGACATGCGGGATAAGAGACGACAGAAGATGACATGGGACGACACGCAGGATGAGGGACGACAGAAGATGACACGGGACGACACGCAGGATGAGGGACGACAGAAGATGACACGGGAAGACATGTGGGATAAGGGACAACAGAAGATGACATGGGACGACACGCAGGATGAGGGACGACAGAAGATGACACGGGACGACACGCGGTATAAGGGACGACAGAAGATGACACGGGAAGACATGTGGGATAAGGGACAACAGAAGATGACATGGGACGACATGTGGGATGAGGGACAACAGAAGATGACATGGGACGACACGCAGGATGAGGGACGACAGAAGATGACACGGGACGACACGCGGGATAAGGGACAACAGAAGATGACATGGGACGACATGTTGGATAAGGGACAACAGAAGATGACACGGGACGACACGCGGTATAAGGGACGACAGAAGATGACATGGGACGACATGCAGGATAAGGGACAACAGAAGATAACATGGGACGACATGCAGGATAAGGCACAACAGAAGATAACACGGGACGACATGCAGGATAAGGGACGACAGAAGATGACACGGGACGACACACAGGATAAGGGACGACAGAAGATGACACGGGACGACACGCGGGATAAGGGACGACAGGAGATGACATGGGAAGACAAGCGGGATAAGGGACGACAGAAGATGACACGGGAAAACAGGCGGGATAAGGGACAACAGAAGATGACACAGACGACACGCGGGATAAGGGGCGACAGAAGATGACACGGGACAACATGTGGTATAAAGGATGACAGAAAATGACACAGGACAATACAATATGAGGCGGTGAACAAACATACACAGTACAAATCAAGCTTTAACGCTGGACCTGATCATACCTTGAAGAACTGAGACCACTTCCATAGCAGATCTGTTCTTCATAACAACTATTAACAGCGGGAATTGCTCATGGGGGAAGCCCCGCACAGTGTCAGCGGCACCACTTCCAAAATTCTGCGTTACCATATCCAGCAGCCTACAAAGAATCACCAAGAATTCAGAGAGCGGGACGTGATAGGGGCAGGTGCCACTCAGCTAACGCCTTTTGTATGTTGTATGTTTGATTGAAAGCTACTCCTGAACATAAACATAATCTGTCTAAAAACCCTAACAGTTGATTTAGACTCCAAGCATTTCTTGGCATGTCATCTATATTGAAAAAAATAATAAGTAAATGTTTAGAAAAAAAGGTAAAGTAATGTGAGAAAATAAGGAATAATAAGGAAATGCAAATAAAATGGATTGTATTGTATTTAAGAGTTTTTGTCAGGCATAATAAAAAAACACAACACAAAGCTGGTGCAGCATTAGTTTTGATAGGGTGCTCAAGACAAGAGAGGGGAGGAACCTAAACAGAAAGTACAGGAAATGCAGGGAGGATCCGGGGGGATTGTTCTCTTTGAGAAAAAAAGCGACAAAATCTGTTTATTAACCTCATAGAAAACAGTATTCTTATCCAGTATCTCCTCGTCCACTGCAACTGCTAAGATTACATGGTGTCTCCTTTGCACATGGTGTTGGGGAGCACTACTCTGGTGTTATGTTCAATGCCTAGGTAAGAAAGTTTTGGTACGAGTCTTACCTAGCCTTATTGGTGTCAAGTGTCATGTCCCACGCCCAGATGACGAAGTTGTTGGAGATGTAGTTGATGATGGTATCGGCGCAAAGAAGTTGACTTTAAGACAAACATACGGGTATATGAGCAAAAAAGTGACTGCTTGTGCAATATACTAGACGGCGTGGAAACCCGTGCAAATACGTTTTATTTTTAATAGAAGATGGATGCAGTAAAACAAATTAAAACGCATGTTCATAAAAATTCTGGTTACTGTCCCGCATCAAAGAACATACAGCGCATGGTCCACTTGCTTTTGCTACTTAATGCTACTGTTCCATGCTCAGAAAACCACCGGTCCTTTGCTGACCCTCCCCTGGCAGCAGAAGAAAATGGAACCAAGGCAAGGAAGACGTAACGCAAACGGCAAGACGTGAAATAGCCGTTTTTCTCCGCACATTACGAACTGAAACTCCACGTTTCACGGCCTAGCGAGAACGAGAACGTGTCTGCTGAGAACCAGACTTAGCATTTTGGGGGCCTTCATATCTCTGTCATCAGCGTCATAGCTGCGCTAAAGAAAGCGCTTGTTCCTTGGGAATGCTAACTGGACACTGTGCCCATTTCATAACCATATCTACGTTTGACATCACATAAAATTCTAAATTCGTAATCTCGTAAAAAAATAACCACAATCACCAGAACTAACCTGCAGAACACATTAGTGAGGATACTGCCATCGTGGTGTAGGTACAGCAACAATGGTCGCCTCTGTAGAATGAAAGACGACAATCGGTCATGAAAGGAGTCTTTACTACAAAAGACGTTTTTACGGGAAAATTCATTCTCACAAACATGGTTTGAATTTATGAAAACTAGTCCAAAAATACGCTAAGAAAAAAAATCCACTCAGCAAAAAAGGATAAAATCTAAGAACGAACTCCATGATCTCTTGCTTTTATGGATATTTATGAAATAACAGAATCAAGATTTGTAAATACATTAAAAGGGTTAGATCATCAGAAAAAAAAAATCAAGAATAGCACTTGAAACAAGATTCTATCTGCTCTCCTCCCACATCTTCTATGAGCTCACGAAGATTAGGGCTTCAAGTTTTATTTCCGGCGGAAGTGAGTTGAAGGTCGAGGTGGTCGATAAATCTATCCTGAGTAGGAAATAACGCATCAGCATTTTTATGGCTCCCTTGGCCTGCGAACTAGGGAAAATTCACCCCCTACAAAGGAATTTATCCACTCATAATTGCTGTATTTTTTTCCTGTATCCCCCACTCTAACTTGTCCCCAAGGAGCGCGTGTGTATGCATGGACTGAGATACGAATGACTCTTTTGTGTATTAATACTCTATTATTGAGTATTTGTTATTACCCTTTAATGCCCTCAAGGGGATCATTTTAGTACGGAAAAACGGGAGATGCAGCCTTAAATCTCGTTCAGCACTATTCAAATATTAAGCTAGAAGACGTCTTTCTTGAAAATACAAATTAAGTACGTGCCGATTTGAAATAATAATTATTTTTTTAAGACCAATATCATGCCCCAAAGACCTTGATTAAATTGTGCATGAACAATGAGACATTCATTATTAGAAGTATTTAAACAATTAAAATTGCATCTGCTAATTTTCTCGGAATTATTCAATATTTCGAAGAGCCGTTTCCCGCGATCAAAGAATCAGCATCACTATGTTATTTCTATGGCGTGATCGGTGTTTAAGAGCGCTTCGATATCACAAGGCATGTAAAAACCATGAAATGAAAGGGCTACAGAACTATTGAAAACAACAAGATCGTCTAAACAATACACTTATCAGCGCATGATGGCCCGAGGAGAGAATGTAACGGAAATACAAGCAAAACAACCATTAGCTCTCATCAGCTCTTTCTCATTTCATATAACAGTGTTATCATAACACCGCCAATCACAGAATCAGATAACAAAAGTCAATAAAGAGCTGCCAAGTGTAATAATTAGCGTCGGTTGTCAATCGCCCTGCGCTAGTCCGCGGTTGTTTTCATATTCATAGCGCATTGTTTGCGACGTTTATTTTGATCAACACTAGCTTAGTAGTAGTGATTTGAGCACTCCGATTGGTCCGCTAAACAATCGCAATTATTTGAGTGCATGTAAGCGAGATTTTATAACAGGGAATCGTGTGTGCAAAATTGACCTCGAGAAAGAGACCCCTACAGCAAACACGGGAATATAATCAAGCTTGTGTCGGATCGACGAACCATATCTGTGTGTGAGCCAAGCGAGCAAAACATGGAGGTTATTAGCAACAACGGAGATGTTCAGGAGAAAAATACGAATAACCAAGGGGATAACCTCAATGAAGAAAACTCAGAAAGTTCAAGCAAAGAAAACACAGAGCTAAACGAGAAATGCGATGACAACCGGCCAGATACTTTCATGAAGCGAATGAGTGGCTTGACTCCAGAAGAGAGGAAAGATGAGCTTGAAAACGGTCTGTATTGGGTCAGAAAGGAGCTCGAAGACATGCGGTCACAGGACCGAACTCTGGCCAAAGAACTCATTGGACTTAGGACTAAAATACAGGAAATCAGCACACTGATCGACACAGAGGAAGAGACAACTGAGCCCGGTCAGAATTAGACAACAAACGGCGCACAGAACTACACGCTCATCGTTTGCAAGTGAATTGAAACTTATTGATCAAAACGCTAGATTTGCCTTGCTGATGTTGTTGTTTGTAATTTTGGATAAAATTTCTCTTAAAATGTCGCATCTCAATTATAATATCCATGCGTATTGTATAGACAAAAAGCTTTCAAAGATTATCGGGATTTGGTTTGAAAAACTTATTGAGAAGCGGCAGACTCTCTGCGGCGAGAGAAAAAATTATTTGCATTCATGATTTTCAAGCGCGATATTACCGAATGTACTTTTTGACATCGTGATGTAAAAAATTCATTTAAATCAGACATGTTATAGTTAAATGAATAAAATATCTTGGTATAACCACATTGATAGTCTTTGTGCTATAAATTGAGTAGCTTTTATTTTTGCATTTAAAATGCAGCTCTGTCGGTAGATGAAGATCCGAGAAGAGGTACGTGCTTCAGTGGCGCTTTAGTTTCCATAGAGAAAGTATAAGTTTAGAAAAAAATATGATGATACGTTTTTTTTTCTCTCTATACTCCATAATCTATAATTAACAATTTTATCGGCTAGATCACGGATAGATATTTCCATAACCACAATAAGTAAACAAAATTTTTGACTCAATAAAAAAAATCCTTTTTTTTCGTTGAAAAATCCTTCCTACGAATATGCAATCCGAACCATGGGCATATACATTTATTCCTTTTAAAACTCAAGGGTAGGTATCTACTTTTTCATCATTATTAATTTATTGCTGAGACTACTTTATTTTCAATTAAAAAATGTTTAAAATATGCACACGCCCTATATAAACATTGTCATTTTCCTATTTATTATCAGCATTATATATATTTTGCGAGGAATTTGATATGCTCTATCAATACAAGTTGAAAACTGCTATTGGGATACAGAAGGGAGACCTCAAAGAAGCCAATTACCCCTACGCTAAGATTAAAAGGATCATTAAGTAAGGATTTCTAATACGCTGTGTCTACTTGCACGGCTTCCGGTAAAGGAGGAAAAAAAAAACTAGCTGCACGGCTGTCTGCAATTTTCTCGATTTTTAGCCTAAATAACAAGTTTCTGGCTTTGAAACACTTCTACGATTATTAAGAACAGCCAAGAGATGTTTTTTAGCTTGAAAAGCTGTGCATTGAGTGACCCGCAAATGCTCGGCACAGTATGAACGAAGCGTGGAGTTCGACACCGTTTTCGCCATAACAGCTGTGCAAGGAGAAAAAAAGTAGATGCACTTCCCTTTTTTCTTTTTGCCATTAAGCTAAAATGAAAAGTTTTGACTTTAATAACCTCCCACCGTTATTTAGAACCGTCAAACGATGGCTTCGAGCCTGAAAAAAATCGCAAAAGGCGACATGCGAATGCTCGGCGCATAATGAACGATGCATGAAATGTCGAACTCCACGCTTCGTTCATACTTTGCCGAGCATTTGCGGGCCGCTTGTTGCATAGCTTTTCAGGCTAAAAATCGTCGCTTGGCTGTTCTAAATAATCGAGGAAGTGTTTTAAAGCCAGAAACTTGTTATTTAGGCTAAACATCTAAAATATTGGAGACAGCCGTACATCTAGTTTTTTTCCTCCTTTACCGGAAGCCATGCAAGTAGACACAGCGTATCTAATATCGGCGGATTAACACCTCTGAAAAAATAAGGGCAAGTTATTTTTCTCCTTTGTTACCTTTGTGGGGTCGGCATCTATTAGAGATCAAACCAATCAGAAATTGATTTAGGTAAAATACGCAGAGGCATTGCATGCACGAGCAAATAACGCGTCGTGGCTTGCATTGCCACACGGTAAAGGAAATTGAACAAGAGTGTTATGACATGAGGTACTATAGCTGTTTATACAAAGCAAAGTAGTTTGATGATGTCAGCGTCGTCGGATTTAGCCCGGATCACACATTTGATAACCGGGATAAATATATATAAAAATAAATTATAATTATTGACATGACAATGACGGTGATAAAAATAATGTTGATGACAATGACGATGATTGATATCATCATGGTCTTAGATGATGATGTATGATAATTATGAATTATTATGATTGACATGTTCAAGATCATGATAGCAATGATTATTATAATGATGTATGGTAATTGTGAATGATGGTTGGATGACCAACATCATGATAACATAATGTTGATGACAATGATGATTATTGATATCACCATAATCTTAGATGATGATAATGATGATGATGATGCATGACGATTAAAAGCCATATGTAACAAAAAAAAAATACCACCTCCCCCTTTGTCACAGAGCCAACCCCCCCCCCCCCCCTTAAGCTAAAAGCCAGAGTTGCATGTCTTCATTTTCTGTTTATTAAGGCGACAGGGTTCAGCGCTTTTCTTTTTCGTAAACAGGTTGGCATTTTTTCCTGGATCCATGCCTAAAATCTGAGCTGCTAAATTTAGCTGTACCATGAAGCTATATCCCATCACAAACTTTGGAAATGCACAATAAAATGTTTGTATAACTGTTGTCCTCCATCTAAGTATGGTGTTCACCTCTTTTGCTGACTTGCCACTTGCATCTCTGATCGCTTCTGTTAGGGGTCCCATGTAAAAATGTGGATGAGTCTCACCATATCTGAGTTAAAAAAACATGTACATACATGAGAGTCAGAGAAAATGGAAAGTTATGTTCTTTTCCAAGAATATAAATCTGAGTCTAAACAGGATTACTTCAGGCATTTTTATCCTAAACAAGGCCAGGGTTACAGACCCTTGGCCTCTTTACCCAATCATTGGGTATCAATTGAATTGAAAAAAAAATTGGCTAAGTACCCCCCCTAAACCAGGATGAGGCTATCAATATTTTCACCTTTTGTAAATGGTATTTTCTTGTGTAGCAAGCAAATGTAATGCAGATAGTACTTAAAAAGTCAAGAAAATAGGAGATGCATTGCTCACCTCTCTTCAAACTGAGCTGTAAATTTAATCAAATTATCTGAAGTGTCTAAGCAATCATCTGGTACTGTAGAAATAGATAATAGGTCATTAATTAGTCTGCTAAACTCATTCATTACATGATCCATGGAAGGAGGCACAATACCTATATCATTTGGCAGGTAGTAAATATTAAGATTTTACAGTCCTGGGTGGGTTTAGTGGCATAGCCAGGTGTAACAATAAAGCCCTGGAGGGGAGGGACAGGTTTAGTGGTTTAGCCAGGGGGGAAAAATACAGCCCTCGAGGGGAGGTTTGGATTAGGTGCTACAGCCAGGGGTAAAAATACAGCCCTCGAGGGGAGGTTTGGATTAAGTGCTACAGCCAGGGGTAAAAATACAGCCCTCGAGGGGAGGTTTGGATTAGGTGCTACAGCCAGGGGTAAAAATACAGCCCTCGAGGGGAGGTTTGGATTAGGTGCTACAGCCAGGGGTAAAAATACAGCCCTCGAGGGGAGGTTTGGATTAGGTGCTACAGCCAGGGGTAAAAATACAGCCCTCGAGGGGAGGTTTGGATTAGGTGCTACAGCCAGGGGTAAAAATACAGCCCTCGAGGGGAGGTTTGGATTAGGTGCTACAGCCAGGGGTAAAAATACAGCCCTCGAGGGGAGGTTTGGATTAGGTGCTACAGCCAGGGGTAAAAATACAGCCCTCGAGGGGAGGTTTGGATTAGGTACTACAGCCAGGGGTAAAAATACAGCCCTCAAGGGGAGGTTTGGATTAGGTGCTACAGCCAGGGGTAAAAATACAGCCCTCGAGGGGAGGTTTGGATTAGGTGCTACAGCCAGGGGTAAAAATACAGCCCTCGAGGGGAGGTTTGGATTAGGTGCTACAGCCAGGGGTAAAAATACAGCCCTCGAGGGGAGGTTTGGATTAGGTGCTACAGCCAGGGGTAAAAATTCAGCCCTGAAGGCAGGGAGGTTCAGTGGTTAAAATACAGGGATAAAAATGGGTGAATAGTGAAGCAGGGGCTTACACATTCTTACTGATCTGTCGAGGGCATGGGACATCATCAAACATCTCATCATTGCCATTCCACCCTTAAACCCCTCCCCCTCCCTCTCTTATCTACAGACCATGTGTATGTAGAGAGACAGTATGATATTACAGGTGGGTGAAGAGGGTGCTTACACATTCTATTGATCTGTCTCGGTCAGGAGAAATCAGCAAACAACTCATCATTGCCATTCCACCCTTAAACCCCTCCCCCTCCCTCTTTTATCTACAGACCATGTGTATGTGGAGAGACAGTGTGATATTACAGGTGGGTGAAGAGGGTGCTTACACATTCTATTGATCTGTCTCGGTCAGGAGAAATCAGCAAACATCTCATCATTGCCATTCCACCCTTAAACCCCTCCCCCTCCCTCTCTTATCTACAGACCATGTGTATGTAGAGAGACAGTATGATATTACAGGTGGGTGAAGAGGGTGCTTACACATTCTATTGATCTGTCTCGGGCATGGGACATCAGCAAACAACTCATCATTGCCATTCCACCCTTAAACCCCTCCCCCTCCCTCTCTTATCTACAGACCATGTGTATGTAGAGAGACAGTATGATATTACAGGTGGGTGAAGAGGGTGCTTACACATTCTATTGATCTGTCTCGGTCAGGAGAAATCAGCAAACATCTCATCATTGCCATTCCACCCTTAAACCCCTCCCCCTCCCTCTCTTATCTACAGACCATGTGTATGTAGAGAGACAGTATGATATTACAGGTGGGTGAAGAGGGTGCTTACACATTCTATTGATCTGTCTCGGGCATGGGACATCAGCAAACAACTCATCATTGCCATTCCACCCTTAAACCCCTCCCCCTCCCTCTCTTATCTACAGACCATGTGTATGTAGAGAGACAGTATGATATTACAGGTGGGTGAGGAGGGTGCTTACACATTCTATTGATCTGTCTCGGTCAGGAGAAATCAGCAAACATCTCATCATTGCCATTCCACCCTTAAACCCCTCCCCCTCCCTCTCTTATCTACAGACCATGTGTATGTAGAGAGACAGTATGATATTACAGGTGGGTGAAGAGGGTGCTTACACATTCTATTGATCTGTCTCGGTCAGGAGAAATCAGCAAACAACTCATCATTGCCATTCCACCCTTAAACCCCTCCCCCTCCCTCTCTTATCTACAGACCATGTGTATGTAGAGAGACAGTATGATATTACAGGTGGGTGAAGAGGGTGCTTACACATTCTATTGATCTGTCTCGGGCATGGGACATCAGCAAACAACTCATCATTGCCATTCCACCCTTAAACCCCTCCCCCTCCCTCTCTTATCTACAGACCATGTGTATGTAGAGAGACAGTATGATATTACAGGTGGGTGAGGAGGGTGCTTACACATTCTATTGATCTGTCTCGGTCAGGAGAAATCAGCAAACATCTCATCATTGCCATTCCACCCTTAAACCCCTCCCCCTCCCTCTCTTATCTACAGACCATGTGTATGTAGAGAGACAGTATGATATTACAGGTGGGTGAAGAGGGTGCTTACACATTCTATTGATCTGTCTCGGTCAGGAGAAATCAGCAAACAACTCATCATTGCCATTCCACCCTTAAACCCCTCCCCCTCCCTCTCTTATCTACAGACCATGTGTATGTAGAGAGACAGTATGATATTACAGGTGGGTGAAGAGGGTGCTTACACATTCTATTGATCTGTCTCGGGCATGGGACATCAGCAAACAACTCATCATTGCCATTCCACCCTTAAACCCCTCCCCCTCCCTCTCTTATCTACAGACCATGTGTATGTAGAGAGACAGTATGATATTACAGGTGGGTGAGGAGGGTGCTTACACATTCTATTGATCTGTCTCGGTCAGGAGAAATCAGCAAACATCTCATCATTGCCATTCCACCCTTAAACCCCTCCCCCTCCCTCTCTTATCTACAGACCATGTGTATGTAGAGAGACAGTATGATATTACAGGTGGGTGAAGAGGGTGCTTACACATTCTATTGATCTGTCTCGGTCAGGAGAAATCAGCAAACAACTCATCATTGCCATTCCACCCTTAAACCCCTCCCCCTCCCTCTCTTATCTACAGACCATGTGTATGTAGAGAGACAGTATGATATTACAGGTGGGTGAAGAGGGTGCTTACACATTCTATTGATCTGTCTCGGTCAGGAGAAATCAGCAAACAACTCATCATTGCCATTCCACCCTTAAACCCCTCCCCCTCCCTCTCTTATCTACAGACCATGTGTATGTAGAGAGACAGTATGATATTACAGGTGGGTGAAGAGGGTGCTTACACATTCTATTGATCTGTCTCGGTCAGGAGAAATCAGCAAACAACTCATCATTGCCATTCCACCCTTAAACCCCTCCCCCTCCCTCTCTTATCTACAGACCATGTGTATGTAGAGAGACAGTATGATATTACAGGTGGGTGAAGAGGGTGCTTACACATTCTATTGATCTGTCTCGGTCAGGAGAAATCAGCAAACAACTCATCAATGCCATCATCCCACCCTTAAATCCCTCCCTCTCCCTCTCTTATCTACAGACCATGTGTATGTGGAGAGACAGTGTGATATTACAGGTGGGTGAAGAGGGTGCTTACACATTCTATTGATCTGTCTCGGTCAGGAAAAATCAGCAAACAACTCATCATTGCCATTCCACCCTTAAACCCCTCCCCCTCCCTCTCTTATCTACAGACCATGTGTATGTAGAGAGACGGTATGATATTACAGGTGGGTGAAGAGGGTGCTTACACATTCTATTGATCTGTCTCGGTCAGGAAAAATCAGCAAACATCTCATCATTGCCATTCCACCCTTAAACTCCTCCCCCTCCCTCTCTTATCTAAAGACCATGTGTATGTAGAGAGACAGTATGATATTACAGGTGGGTGAGGAGGGTGCTTACACATTCTATTGATCTGTCTCGGTCAGGAGAAATCAGCAAACAACTCATCATTGCCATTCCACCCTTAAACCCCTCCCCCTCCCTCTCTTATCTACAGACCATGTGTATGTAGAGAGACAGTATGATATTACAGGTGGGTGAAGAGGGTGCTTACACATTCTATTGATCTGTCTCGGTCAGGAGAAATCAGCAAACAACTCATCATTGCCATTCCACCCTTAAACCCCTCCCCCTCCCTCTCTTATCTACAGACCATGTGTATGTAGAGAGACAGTATGATATTACTGGTGGAAGAGAATGCTAACACATTCTGTTGATCTGTGTCGGGCATGGGACATCATCACACATCTCAGCATTGCCATTCCACCCTTAAGCACTTTCATTTTTCCCCTGTTAATGTACCTACTACAGATCATGCCTATGTAGAGAGACAGTATGATATTACTGGCGGGTGAAGAGGGTGCTTACACATTCTATTGATCTGTCTCGGGCATGGGACATCAGCAAACATCTCATCATCATCATCCTGGACATGGTATGGTTCCTCATCATCATCACTAAGATCTTCTGGACCATCCATGTCCACATCTATGCTGGATGATTTAGATGACCCCTGGAAAGTGAGCACAGTACTATAAGACTATTTTGGGTCTTCCTCATTTAAACATTGTGCCTGTCAGTATATACTGCATGCAGATAGTTATGGAACCTGTAGTGGAGTGAGGAAAGGCAGACCAGTGTGATGCATGCTCCAGCAAACAGTCATTATGCAATATAACTTACAGCAACCACTAAGAAGAATAAAGAGAACACAAAGTGAAATGCTCTACTAATAGAAAATATGTTGGTGAATTACCATTTACAGTACTTACAGGTTTGCTAACAGGAAGATCTTGAGAAGTTGAGCTATCATCTTTTGGGTTCATAATGAGATTATGCACAGGAAAAGCGAGATTGGCTGCTGCCAGTGAACTCTAAAAATACAATATATTAAGCACTTCAAATGAAATACAGATAATACATGATAGTCTGTTTGTCTGGCGATCTGTCCCTTCGTCTGTCCTTTACCGTATTCTTCCTCTAGTGTCTGGAGTCTCACCTCATCATTTGTATTGTCTGGCCAGCCAGACCAACACTGGTTACGAGAGGGAATTGCAGTCAGTGAAAATAGATCTGTTTTAACCTGCATAAAAGGTCAGCATAAAAAATTAAGTATTAACCAGAATACCTGAATATAATCTCAAGAAATTAAAGAAAGAAACACAAACCTCTCCAATGGTCCTAGTGATGGGATATGGCAGGTTAAACTCTTTGGTTGGACACTTAATATTTAGCATAATCTTATCCATGGAATTAGGACCGCTACTGCTGCTACATGCAACAGACTCCGCTTTGAAAGAAGATGTGCATGGCTGCGTAGGCTTGGGTGTCTCGGTTACTCGCGGAGTCAGGAGAACCAAAGAAGTCTCTTCCTTCAAGTAAAGATCCTTCAGAATGGTCTGAAAGAAAATTGCACTGCAGCTTATGGATCCACTTTAAAACCATGTGTCTTCTGCTTTATATTCTAAAAGATTTTTTTGATCATATTTTACAGACATTTCTTATAACACACTCTTGGAGTTTCCGGGAATAGATTTACAAACTAGAATTAAATTCCAGGAATGGCTCTATTTTAACTTTCTCATCCACTTTCCACTGATTTTTGGTCAGATTCAACTTGTGTGTGTTGACAGAACATTGCTAAGAAGAGAAAGGTAACAAAAATAACCTCAAATTCATTCCCATTTGACTTAAAAGGGGCATAACTTTTGGTGATACATCAAAAGCACATGCTAGTTTGGTTGATCATCAAATATCACAAATATAATAAATTATATCATGGAAAGTGTAGGCATGCCATGTTTTGTTGCTCTTGTTTCCTGTGTGCACTTGTAAAAAATCTAAATAATAAAGTTGCTTCATGACAGTGTTAAGCCCTGTGCAAACTGCATCAGCATTGCTGACGAAACGCTGGCAAGACGTTGGCCCAGCAATGTTGGCGCAGTTTGAACACCGTGTTGGGAAGTGCTGGCGGGAGTTGGCCAGTGTTGGCAAAATTTTTATTAAGTTCAAACATTTGGCAAGCACTTGGCCAACATCTCAAGCATGTCACAGCTTCGAGCATAGCACAACTTTCCTGGTGCAGAACACAATCCCACATGTTATTTTTTAATCATCAGACTAAATTCATTATTTTTCATTGTCCTCTTGTCACTCTCAGTCATAAAAATGGCAACCACTATAGCCCTAGGAGACAAAGAAGGACCCAAATTCAACCGGATTCCAACAGAATTGTGGGTTGCCTTTGGAAAACACAAGTAAAATGATGGAGTCTTGGATTGACTTTGGTCCCGTCATGTATGAAAAATAAGTCAAGTTTAAACTTTCACTCTGAACTTCGCACACGGGCTTAATTCGGCCCAGCAATGCAGGCAGGTGCAGTTTGCATAGGGATTTACATAGTTTATTAAAATGTGATTTGTTGTGTAGTCTAGTTTGGGTGTATTGTATTTGTTGTAGGCATGCCAATAGGTTGATTGCCTTACATTGTCTGTTATCTGTAGATGATGTGCCCATCCCAATAGGCTTTGTTGATCCATAGGAATTCCTATTTGCATTTCCAGCATTCTTTTAATGGTCCCTAGAAAAGTCAATAAGATCACAATTAGCTCAAAACCCAGTTTTTAAATAGATTTACAATGTGTTATTATGTACAGGGGAAACAGCCAGGGGGAGCAACACTTCACCTTCTAGCAGCCAAAATACTGTGAGTATAAACCACAATACATTTACTGCATTATTGTTAGGGGATGGTGCAAAACTTGCCTAGAGTATAAACAAGCAAAATGGCCAGGAAGACAGGATAAAAAAATGTCACGCACACGCAGTTGTCAAAGCACGACAAGCGAATTCGAGCATGGCGGATTTCACGATAACTGGCCGGAATTTGGCTAATTTTATGCCGATAAAAAGCAAATTAAAACATAACGAACTAATATTCCCTATGTGATTTAACTAAGAAACGCCTTGGAAGGATTCAAAAGGCAATCTGCTACCGATTTGCTGAACATTTTCTGGATTTTCTGCTATCAATGAGAAGAATGACAGAAACATGGCGCGAAAACAAGCATGAAGACATTGTTTCGTAAAGAAAATCATCAAGATCAGCTTAACTGTTCCAATGAGATCACTCTGAAAATAGTTTAACTTCATTATAACTTCATTACTGACTAGCTACTACGGCATGGACTTTTTGCCTCACCTGTTGGTATCAGATTTTGAAGTGAACAGCGGGTGAGATTTCCGGAACCAGCCGAGGTACTGTTGTGGTAAGCAATGTCACAAATTTTCTGTATCGTTATTATTATTAAAATCTCTGACTTAATTGAACCTCTAAGGTCGCCAAAGATGTTGACCAGCCTATCTTTCACCAGACTATCTTAAGAAACAAAGATTCGGAAATTTGGGCGAACGCACCTTCTGTTCTTTTCAGAACGATTGTCTCCCTCCCTCTACTAAACCATTAGTACTTACTTACTTATTGAATAGGAAAAAAAAAGATTACTGATATGTATATTCAACTTCAGTTGAAGCTAGTTACTTACACAGTAATTCATGTCATTTTTGTAATTAATGTTTAGATGTTATAACTATTTTTGTTGGGAAAATAAAACTCTTTTTTTAACTTTTATTGTTGTTACTGTTAGCTATGTTTTTCTGACCCAGGTTCTTGGTGATTGTGTATTGGTTGGTAAAGTTTAGCTATATCAAGGTCTACAGTTCAATTAAATGTTCAGTATCACATTTTATTCTAGGTACAGGAGTACTGTTTTGGCCTCTGTTCCCTAGGACCAATGCTTTGTGGTTGAGATGGACATACTGGCTCCCAGGTGATACCCCAAGATTTTGGTTTTAGAGGGATCATTGCAGAAATAACCCTAAATGCCTAAATGGATGTGTCTCATACCCTTTAAAGATGTCAATAGAAAACAAAGCAAAACACTATTATATGAACTCTTTACAATTTACTCATTTTTAAAGCATCTATCAACGAACAGGCACACCCATATGATAATTAACCTGATAATTTGACTCAAAAGGCAAAACAACAACCCAAAAAATAACACACATTCCCTGAGTTGTTAATATTTACAGTTAATAGTTCAATCTCAAAAGATTTGTGGATACCAAAATCCTAAATGGAGTAGCTCCGCCCCTCCCCCAAGTGAACTGGCAAATCTCCATGTCCAGAAGCTTGGTGGCCATATGATCTTTGGGGTCATTGAGTGTGTAAGTTGCATGGAAAACTGCCAATCAAACTTCTCATTCAGTGGAAAAATGTAAATACATGAATAATGTTGCTTAAAATTCACTAAAAAGCTGGAAAGTTTTTAGTCAAGCAAAGCTTATGACATACAACATTTAAATGAGAATACAGTACCATTGTGTAATGAATATACCAGATTGTTCTCCCCTACAACTTTTCTGATCCTTTAAGTAATGTTGAGGAACAATTTACAACCTTTACTGCTTTTTGATCTACTATTCCTACCGTCAACCCCTGTGAATGTTCCATTGCCAGACAAGAGGGCATTATCTGTGAAGAGAGCTTTCAATTGTTACTAGTCCCACTGGCCCTCCTAATATGATCTGACTGTAGTAAACCAAGCACCATGCTAGCGAGGCCCTTTTCTATGTATTTTGCTGGGCTGGCGTTCGCTGGGTATAAACCAATTAATACATTTATTATATCATAAAATATTTGCAGTTTTAAAATTTTCTACAAAAATATGCTTATAACCCTGGTTATTTTTTCCAAAAAAAATGCTTTTATGAATAAAGATAACCTTTTATTCATACCAGACTGCAAAATGTTTTAAAATTGAGTAATTGATAGAAAAAAGAATAGCCGTTTCTCACAGAGTGGCATTATTTCAATGGCTGTTATACTCTGTATTTATTTAATAGAAAAATACTAGACATTTCTTGCATATATTTTTATTTCTCTAGGTTGTTTTTTAAAACAAGTAGTATAAGTACAATATTACAAAATATTAAGTTATACCCCAGTAATCCTTGCAATTCAGAAATATATTTCTTTCATTAGCTAGACCTTGTAGGCCATCATTACCAGTGATAATACAGCCTTATTATAGGCCCCTCCTCACAACCACATTGTTTATTTTAAAAGAGCATGAAAACATAGAGCATGTAAGCAATACCTTCTCAAATGAGACTCCTATTCCCCTCTGGAGCCAATAGTTTTTAACTAACTTGAAAGGAGTAAAAATCATAATAGCATGTGTTCATGTCATGTTTAGAGGGCCACTTTATATTATTATCTTTATATTTAGTGATACTCTGATTAAAAAAGGTCACATTTTCATTTTGATATATCTCTGTGGGCTGGGACAAGATGTAAGAGAGGTATTACCTGCATGTTAGTCTTCAGGGGTTCCCTGCTAACAGAGAGAAAGAGAAAGTCCTCTGTTAACACGGAGGTTGGGCAGATCTAAGCAGGGGAGGTGGGGCTGGTTTGAGGGATAGTTTGATCCAATAAAATGGGAGGATGGTGCTAAATGTAAGAGCTTTGACTTTAGGGGTGGTACACCATCAAAGAAATTTAAATCAATGCTGTATGTTTAGGCGTGGTCTTCCAATTCTTTATTCCCTATTACCATCTCCCTCTACCATTGGCTAAATACAGGTGGCTCCAGGTGTCCCCTTATATAGTTATATGGGGCTTACTATAATTATCATACATAAGTCTGTTATACTGATGTAAGTGATCACACCAAAAAGTAGTAGTTGAAACACAAGTGGGTTGAAACACACACAATAACCTTTGGATATTGGAATTTACCAAATGAAATGGTCAAAGTCGTAACTAGGTACCGAACCCCGTCGCTATTTTTCTTACTGCAAATAATTTCTCTAACATAAAGCGATGTCCTGCAGAAATACAGGTATTTTATGCTCCTTTGAAACTTCACCTCCCGTAATCTTGGGCTCATACGAGCATACAAGCACAAAAGAACCTATGTTTCCCTCTTCGTTCGGCCCGGTATCACTTCTTCAACTTCAAGAACGTCGTATATATTTTCACATGAACCATAAAAAAAATACTATGGCTTAATTTCTTTATTATTTATCTAAGAGCCTTTTGAAGAAGTGGCGAGCTTATCTATGCAGCCAAGGCCTTATATTTCACAATTTCGTGAAGATAACTCAACGAAGGTTAACACGATGCGAACACATGAAAAAGCAATAGATATAAGAGGATTTATTCACTATTGAAGATAACACAGATACAATCGAAGCTGACCTTACTATTTGTTGTTATCTATAGACTTGAGGTTTCGAAGCTGAGGGAAATCACACCAATAATATAAGGTGTGAGAAGCCTTCAAAGATCCCCATGAGTTTATACGCTTCGGGCCGCCATTTTGTTTCTTTGCATTGAATTTGTCTCTAGTGCGCATGCGTGACATTTTTTGATCCTGGCGGCCAGGAATTGATGTAGGCATAGGGTGTGCATAGATACATAGTATAAGGAAAACGTTGTAAAGCATTGTGATTTGTTCGCCCTCAAGTAACCCATGTTTTTTTTTTTTCGTATTCACTATAGGGTTAAAACTATCCTCAATTATACCAGATGTGATATAAACCAGCCATCAAATTTAACAAGGCATTTTTTCTTGTTTTAAGGGCCTATGGTACTATCTTTTGAGTCCGTTGCTAGGGAAATTTGTTTGTTTTATAAAAGCTTCATAAGTGTTTTAGACATAAATGACACAAGTGATGATGTCATCTGACCCCTCCCATGGTCACATGACCCAAAACAGAAAAACGTATCGGAAAACTACTGTTCAAATCTAACATTAAATGCATGTTTTACATGTTTTAACATCACTATTTTCTAAAACTTCACGCATCTGATTCGCAAAATTTTGATACAGAGAGAAATGGTTAATTTTTATGTTCTTCACAAACCACATATTTGGTAATAACTTTTTCATTTTTTCAAAAAACAAAAATCCCATGCGCTAAGTTGTTAGCAATGGTAATATCGATGGTTTGAGTGAAAAAAAAATTACAATTGTTGTAAAATGTTCAAAATTAATGTGTTTTTCTTGCGTAATCATGGCCGCCATCTTGTTTTTTTACATCTATTTTTATTCTCTAAAAACATATAAAAATTGCATTTCCTTCTACAAAATGTCAAAAGTTTATATTAGTCTCTTTGGAAAAAAAGAAAGTTAGAACTGGAGTTTCAAAAAAATAAATTTTAAAAAAGACTGGGATTGAACCTGGAGCGCTTGCTTACGAGTCAAAGGTGCTAACCACTGGGCCGCATAATCGATTTAGAGGACGCTCAGCAATTTTAGTCTATCTAATCAATGTAGTGCTTTTCCCTTTCGTAGCAACATTGTTTCGTAGCAATGAGTGAGTACCATAGACCCTTAAAACAGATTAGGTCCATGATACCACTACAGAGAAGACAGACAGACAGATTACAGTACATAGACCTCAAGCTGCAAGCTACTAGAAATCGCCTCCAACCAAACACAAAGCTTATATAAAGAATACTTGCCAACAGAATCTGTATCATCTAACACAACAGGTATTGTTTGGTCTTTCCATTCCACCAGGAACTTGACACGTCTAGGGGGGTGGTGCAAGGGTACTGATTCTCCTATTATTTGAACTTCTGGACTAGGAGAGAGGGGGACACTGAGAAAAGGAGAAGTGATTAGTATGAGCCATGTAAGCAAGGGTTCCTGGCAAGGACAGCATCAGAATGCATTACAGCCAAAGCCATTATTTCAATAATTACACTCAAACTGGACTAGCTCTAGGACTAGGCTACTAGGACTGTACCGTACTAACAAAGTGGCAGAGTGATGTGGGTGCAGGGTGACATCAATTGTCAAGACACTCTCATTGGCGATAATAGTCTATAAAACTATCACAAGTGATTGAAGGTCACTATCATTAATTGTCATTTGCTGTCATGAAGCTTTTAAAGGTATTTTTATGTGCACGCTTTAGAATAGTGTAATTTCAAACGAGCATGCACTGTTTTAAATGTTATTTTCAAGCACATTTATTTGGCATTGTTCTTGTAGAAAACAAATTCTAAGCAGTTATGGATGTTATTCCCTTGTGTGTAAAGGGAATGATTTCATTTAATCTGCTGCTCTGCTTCTTCAATATTTGCCGAGCTCTGCACTTGGGAATGAGAACTTTTATACCGCAAGTCCTTCTTTAAGCCATCGTCAACTACCACATTTTGTTTCAACGCACACATCATAGTCAGTGAGAATGGATGATTGTAACTTGTAACTTATAATCAACTATCATGCACTTTTTAAAAAGGGTGAACAATCCCTATATGTATTTCAATAATAACAGCAACAGCAACATATTTATAATTGTCATTGAATTTTAATTATAATAATAATTCCTCAAACCAATGCCCCCAAAGGACCACTGCTCCGTGAATTTATTAAGTCATATCATTTGTTTGATTTAGAGTGGTTTCATATGCTTAAAATACTTTTTTATTTATTTTATTAATTTTTTGTTTTTGTTTCAATGCTCAATTCGAATATAACAAAGATGTTTCCATGACTATTTTTTTTTCTGGAATCATCCAAAGATTCAACAAAGAAACGCAATGAACAATGCAACCAGTACCTATGCTACATACAAATCTAATCATGTCTCTTTCTTTAAAAACAAATTAATCTTTCTCACCAAGGAAATAAAGTATATAATAAAAAAGAAAATTAAACCACTACTAACATTCTAGATTTCTTTGGGATAAACGCGATCACAAACGAAAAAGACAAAACTATAAAATTTGGCAAAATCCTTAGTTATTTGCATATTCTTTCAAACATTGTCTGATGCAAATTTTCTTTCCGCACAACTTGAAGGTAAATAAACAATTAAAATAGCTTAGTATAAAAAAACAAACATAAATCCGCACATAACATACACATGCATTTACTTATAACTGATTTTCACGTCAGAATGACACAGTATTTTTTCTCTCGCAACCATTCAATTTGCAAATAGCGCAAGTAAACGCCTATAACAAATTATATCAACCTACATTATTGGCGAGTCCGTTTGATCTGCTAACACAGAGTTAACGCATGCCTGTAGAACCATAAAACGATATAAATTAAGTTCAGGATTTCAGAAATTATTTTGCTCCCAAAAACACCGGATCCTTTTCTCCAAACTTACCGTCAAATCCCAATTGTGATGATCTAGTAACGTGATGCATTCATCAAGGTTTTCAATACCGGTGATACTCTAATAAACGGAGAATAAAATATCACTTTACCACATTGATTGTCTAGGGTTATGATGAGTTATACCCACCTGAAAGTTTGCGAGAATCATCTCTCGGTCGCCATACTCAGCAGCCATCTTTTCTTTTTTCCAAAACAGAGCGCGGACATGCGCAGAAGAGAACGACACTCAAATTTGCATATGAATGACGTCAATAGTTTTACACAGGAGTCCCGGTTTAAAAAAAAAAACGCAAAGAACAACTCTTCGCGCACTCGAGTGAACGGCGGTCTAGCGGCCAAATACACCTACCGGAACAGAAACTTTATCCATGAGGTACAGTGACAGCAGCATTCTGTGATGAAATGTAAAATTGTGTGCAAAAAGCACAGGTTCAAGTACCATATGAGCCTCAATTATCGATAAATTGGTCTCGTCGTATCGCCTTGCGACAGGACGTGCTTTTGGTAGATTAAGGAGGGGCGGGGTTAGTGAATTCTGCATAAAACTTAGAAACCAATAAGGAAGATTCCAGTGAGGTCCCTCCTTCTATTGGGATACTGCTGCAGAAAAGTTTTGTATGGTTTAGAATTTCTCGCTGTCTTGTCGCTGCTGTATTGATTTTGTTGTTGTCGTTTATGTTGTTTCTTCAGGATAAGAGGACTAGTTTCCAGCCCATCCATTTTACACTGTTAATATGTCTTGCAGTTGACCCTTTATCGTGATAAGCGTTATCCAAGTACTAAAAGCCCAAAATATATTCCTAATAAAATTCAATATTCTGTAATAAAAGTGGAAAAAAACCTGGATGATTGCATCTTCTCCTTGGCCCTCCCACATTCGTCTTTCGATAGACGCAGTATATTTTCGCTCTTTCCCCACCAATACCAAACAGATGTGGAGTTTTTCAGTCAAAAATCACTACAAAAGGTAAACGGTCGCGCGCAGTTATTAAATAACTTGCTGTGGGTTCAAAATCATATGCACACTAGAATATGAGGTCTAAAAGGGCAAGGTAAAAAAAAAGCTAATACACAAACTACTTCAGTTCCAAGGGGGATTATGTTACTCTGGCGCTGAAATAGGTCCAGCCAAGCGAGGATATGAGACCAAGCGCGCCATGAACAAACCACAACATCGTTTCGCGAAATAATGACAACGATGTTGAACTGTCAATCAAGTGCCGAGAGTAGTTACTGTTACAGCACATCACCGTCCAATCGATCAGAGGTCATCGATAATAAATTCGCCTATGCTTTCGGTTGTCCAATATTCAGCCAAATCTTCTGTTGGTCCTTGAAGCTGGTGCTGTTTATTTCTCACGAATTCGCCGCTCACGTACAAACATACAATAAACAAACAACACCGTGTACATCATTGAGTTCCCAAGTCAGAAAAAGACTACAGGGTCACCAAAGCAGTTCATTCCTGCAGAAGCACACTAAGTTGGCCCGATGAAGATTTGGGATGCTGTGTTAAACAAAGCAAACGAAACATAAAATCATGAATTAAAGCAGAGAAACAAGAAACTAAGGTAACGAAATAAGACTTATAAAAGTGAGGGAAAAAATGCTAAAGCTTTTTCCTCTATAGAAGTTAAAACAAATATAGGGCTAGATACTGTATAAATGAGAAAATCCCATTTTTTAAGTTGTATGAAAAGTTAGGATAATCATTTTACTCTATTTAGTTTTATTAATGGTCAAACGAATCGCACAGGAAGACAAAACATTCATTGCCACTATCCATATCGTTGTCAAAAAAACGACTAAACTTAAATCAAAGAGCTGTTTAAGTTTAAGGGAAAATCTCTCAATCTGAAAAAGTTCTAACGCATCTTTGATAAAACGAAAAACACAGCATAAAGGGCAAGGAATATTACGAAACAACATTTGTCAATACAGTGCTCCTAAACTGAAATAAAACCAAAAAGGAAAAGCCCTCTCCATTGTAAAGCGTAAACCTGTTACCTATTAAGCCATAGTACAATTATACGAAATGCCTTCCACCGAAAAATATAAATCTACAAGAGGAACTTTAAAAAATCTTTGAATAGTACGGATATAAATTGTACATCAAAATGGTTTATTTTGAGCATATCCGTTGTGCTGAGTTTGTGTGGCCTGACGGGTGACGGGCGAAGACTGTCACGCAGTCACGCAATGCTTTTCGTGTGAGATATTCAAAGCCAGGTAAGGTGGGGGAGGGTGGATAAACGCTGTGAATTAGAGATGATTTGTCCCATCCCCCCTTAACACCCTAATAAATAGTAAGCCGTCAATCATAATATATCTGCAATCTTGGTATCAGCCACGTTTTCTCGTTTTAGATCTTTCAAAAAATGAACTTGTCTTATTTTGGTAATGGTACATTCAAACTACAAAAGGAAATAAAAGCGTTGCTTGGAATAACTAAGGAGAAATTAATTGGGAAAAGTTTTTATCTATCACCGGGGAACATTTTGGAATTCTAAAACGACAGATTGCGGGTTTACGCGGTGTGTTTTGTATACGCGTGATAAATTATGTAGCAAGTATACGAGAATTGTCTCGAGGGTGAATCACTCGAAAGTGAAAAGGAAATGAAACGTTTAACATTCTTCTAAACGATCCGGCCCTTGTAGATGCTGGTTAACATAAAGGCCCCTGGAGGACGTTCGGTTGAAAGAAAAAGGTAAATTAGTCGAAAACGAATGTGAGTTTTAAGATTGATTTTGTAGACGCATAAAAACAAATATAACAATAAATAAATTTGGAAGGAGGAGTATAGGAAAGAATTGGTAGAAAAATCGCGAGACATACGCCTAATTGGGGAGCTCTACATGCTCTCTGTGCGAGTCTCGACCGACCTGATGCGATATGATTAAACGATAAGTTGAGTTGGCGCAGTGCAAATGTGAGCACACTGTTAGCACTAGCGTCAGAGGGGCACAATACAACCCTCAGCAGGAACGAACAATAGTCTAATCACCGCTAACAAATACTTTTACTGCTGTGAATTCACGGTTGTTCCGTGCTTTATGCTCTCAAAAGAAACCTATGAATGTGATGTTAATCCTTATTAGTCGTATCAACACTCGCTCTAGCGCTAACAAGCACGTAAAACCTGTCCTTCAATGATGAGATCTAGCCCAGTCCCACAGCAGAAAGGTAGGATGGTAGTTCTTCATTCAAAAATGGGCTTTGTTTTCAAGCTAACGTTATACAATTTGAATGATTGTATGACCGTTACAAAATTGTCAGCCTGTAGTTTTACATCATTCATACTATCGCGATCTGAGGACGATACTGTTGTTCATAAGCAGCTAGACAATAGGGAAAAATAGTCTCCAAATAAATGAATTTTCTGCTTGATTTTATAATGACCGCTGGGGCTTACTGTCAATAACGATTTGTGTTTATTAGTCCTAATTACTAGCATTACATCTGAGCAGACCCTTGGCTTTGCTCTTCCGTCGCGCCTTATATGGGCCTTTCAATGTAATAACCAAGGAGCCACAGGCATCGAGAAATTCAACGTTTTCAATGTTTAATGCCTTAACAGAATACACTGATGGGGAAATTCTGCGTCTTGTGCATTCTTACCATTTTCAAATCGCTTTTAATTTTGATGGGAAAAATCCGACATCTGTAATCCAATACGATAAAATCTAAAGAAAAATTTTGTAGGGAATATAATTAAGTCGTGCTTGCGGGAATCTTGTATCATCATCGCAACGAAGTAATTCTGTTTAGTTTTAACCTAAAAGTTTTAAATTAATAGTGCTTAAACATATTGTATAATGACACAACATCAATTTCAGTCTTTAAAATTAGGTTTGCTTTGTTTTTCAGGGGATAACCGCTGTCCGAGAGAATGGGAGACGCAAAAGAGGCACCAACTAAAAAGGTTAGCGTGAGTGTCAGCCTAAATGTCAAGTCTAGTGATATACCGAAACCACCGCCGAAACCTGCCCCAAGACCACAGGCAGCCATCACACAAACTGCCCCAAGACCACAGGCAGCCATCACACAAACTGCCCCAGGACCACAGGCAGCCCCCGAACAACATATAGCTAAACCGAATGAGCTAAAAGAGGTACGGAAAGGGGTGTTTCGTCTAGGGGAGGGCGTGGAGGGGTGGCTGGACAAAACGAAAGCAGTTAAAGAGGAGTATAAAAGGCAGTGTGAAGCGAATGAGCAGTTCTTTGTGAAGGAGGCAGCACCAGTGAAGATGGCCCCCCTGAATGACCCCTCGGAGGGTAAGATCATTCTTGACATCAAAGGTCTGAAGGGTTACGAGCTGGTAAACCTTCTGCGGTGTGTTATAGATCAGTACCGAAACACTGAATTAGGCCCCTTCTTCTTCCAATTTGCCGACGACAAGAAGTTCAAACTAGAGCTCATGCCGACTGCTTCGCAGCCTGGGAATGGCCTCGTCAAGTCAGTCGGTCGGCTTAAGTACTACAGCTACCCCGATATGTGTAATATGCTGGTTAACGCGGGCGTGACAAGCAAGGGGCTGGGCAACATGATCTCTAAGCTCAACACGGAGGGCATGAAGTCAGCATTGCACAATCAGATCAGTCCAATCAACGAGCTGCATTTCATGCTGATGTTCGAGGTTGCTAAGCGACTTGTTAGAGGCCCACATGGCTTCCCCGTGGCGTCACAGCCCGAGCTGGATCAACTACCAATCGGAGTGGCCATAGCGCGAATGATCATCTTATTCTGTAAGGGGAAGACCTACTTGGATTACGAGACAGTGTTCGGGGCTCAAGATAAGTACAACCCTTTCTTAGATACGAGTGTTGTTCTGCGACGACAGAAGATCGTGGCTCTCAACAAGGCATTCTTTGAGGCGGAGGTGCGTGGTCAGATAAAGGAGTTGCCTCTTATAGGGCAGTTCCTGAAGTACCACAATGGGTACGTCCTCAAAAGTGTCGAGGGTTACCTACAAGAGTTACGTGATGCGTTCGGGTCTCCTATCCTTTAGAAGATAATAAAAAAAACTATAGCCTTTGAAATTTACGGAATTATTGGAATAGCAGTACGGGGTCGCAAACGTGAATTAATAGGAATATAATGTTAGGGAGATCTCCCTATTTTCTTGACGCCTGGCGCCAACATATGGCGAACTGACAGAGAAAAGTAAATTTAAAATGTGTAATTTATCAAGAAATTAATTAAGGAACATCAGGATCAGATGGTGATTCAGAAAAGAGTTCCAATAGTAACAACTATAATAGGTTTATTTATTTATTCACTTTGCGAAGCTTTAAAATATATCCCCTCCCCTAAAAACATTGCTTGTTAGCTTATGAAAAATTCTTTTGTGATAAATAAAACATTATTTAAAAACATTGAGTTGCTGTGCTGTTTCATCAATTAAAATTGATGAAATTAATGGTGTTCAATCAGGAGTCTCTTGAAAAACACAGAAACATCCTGCGTGCGACAGTGCTGGCAAAATGTCACGAAAAGTCCAACACCTTTTTGCAACACTTTGTGGTAACGTGCAATATGGTCTACAAACATCACAATATTATGCCAACCTATATAATTTATGTTTAAATTTGTAACCGGTTGTTCCAATGAAATACATTATTCTTAAATAGAGGTTTCAAAATGGTATCCCTATAACTGCGACTTTGAGGATTTACGCAAATACAAGAGAAATCAAAATATCAAGAGCATATAAAAGTTTAGTTACTATGAACTAAAATCATTTGATCTAACCTAAGATGATCTGCCTTAGTTCGCAGAATACTCAAAACCGCCATCATATGATTCAACGAAACAAGGAACTTTGAACTTTTAGGCTCATGGATTGAAAATAGATTTTTTTTTCCACCTTGATGCTCTCTGGATACGTCCTCACATCTTCACGCTTAGAACTTTGTGTACTTAGAATTTGGTGTACTTTACTTAGATTACCTTAACCCAGACTTCACTATCACACCCTGAATGTGGCAAATTCGTCATCGTTGCTCCCTGAAAGTCTGTACAACTTGTACCCAAGGCTTACTAAGCTATGATCCCCTTCTATGCCTTACCGAGGTCATGTGAATGTTTGAATGACCTCAGGCCATTCTGTCTTGCCCCATACTCCGTTTGGCCGGACATTTGGCGGACTTTTGTTCCATTTCCATTCCTTGACGGGGGTATCCCAGTCGAAGCCATAGTTTGCCTCGATGTACTGCTGTGTCTCACATGGAACACGAACCCGTAGGGACAAGAACACCGTCCAGCACAGGGTGAACTTGGGGAAAATGTACCTACAGCAAAATGGTAAATGTTCTGTTTACAGACATGACGGAAAAACATGACATGACGCTTCAAATAAGCTGATTTTCCATCTAATAAGGCGGAAAATGTGTCTAAGTACTTTGAGCGTAAAAGCAAACGATTTCTTTAATTGATGCGACTTTTTGTAAAGCGCAAGGATGATCAAGGAAAAAATATCTTAAAAAGTCAAAATCTGGTTATGTGCATTTTGGCCTCACGTTATTTGTGTTTTGAAAATCATTTCGGAATACCGATGGCCATTGTTAGAATTGTGGCGAATAGCGCATTTTCTAGGGGTTTTCCGTCATGTCCTGTTTAAAGAATTATAGCATAGCCTAAGGGAAAAGGCGCTCCCTGAAGCATGGTTAATATGATACAGAGACAGTTAAATGTTATACTAAGCCTTCTTTGACAAGATGAATAGAAAGAATACTTAAACTTACTCACAGCTGATGTTAGACCACAGAGCACCTACACTTAATAAGACTTACTTGTACTTCTCCCCAGTCCTTGCTCTGGTACCACCATTCCACATGTGGTCAGTTTCTTCATAGAAAAAGAAAATGTCCAGTTTGACACCACTTGCTGCATGGAATGAAAGCTCCAGGCTATCTTCAACCTGCAATTAGCAGATCAATGATTAAAGGCAAGCAACAAAGAAACTAGAAACTAGCAATTCATTACAGGGCAGGAAAATTGTTGAAAGAGAATAGTATTACTTCAATCCATACTAGTGCAACCTACTTAGAACTTATTGTACTTAATTGGAGGATGTGAATTGTAAAGAATCAAATTTTCATTTACTTTCTGAAAACACATCTCTTGTTGAAAAATGATATACTAATTATGAGGTTTTAAGTTGTGATCTCAAACATTAGATCTCAAACAAAAGTAGATTCAGAAAAAAAATCAATTTCACAATAAAAATAACTTTGTTTGTCAAGTCCGATTAAAAAAAAGCCAAAATATCGAGTAAAATGCATTTTTTATGGCCATTACTTTTCTTGCAATGGAATTTTAATGCCTATTTACTGTCGAATCCGTTGTATCGCGACACCACATTTTCAAAACATCGATTTGTTCTTGTATTTTGGGATTTTTCTGTTCCGCCAGTAATTATTCTAAGCTAATCGGATCTTGCCATCTCTCGCCTAGTGCAGTTGCCTGGCTTTCTGTCGCGACACTGTCTGATTGGCTCAGAATGGTTTTACTGATGGAACAGAAAACCAAAACAAATTGCGTTTTGAAAACGCGGGTCGGGATACAACGGATTCGACAGTAATAGTGCAATACTACAGTTGAAGCTCTCGTAAGCGACCACCTTGGGAACTGAAAATTGTGGTCGTTAACAGAGCTGGTCTCTTACGAGAGCTTGCTCTCATAAGCGACCACTGGGCGCCAAAAACTTGAACAATAGGTGTTGGTCGCTTACGGGAGCTTAAAAAATGGAATCTAAAAGTTATCGCGATAATAACAAAGCTGTAATATTTTGGTTTATTGCTTGATTTTAAAAATAGGTATTTGACTTATCATGAGAGTGAGTTGTTTTATTTAATAGCAATTAATTCTACGCGAAGAAGCTCGTTATGCTCGTTTATATCGACGACTTAAGCTTTTCTTCATGAGAATATCTTCTGCGTCTATGACTATCGCATGGCGTATTTTGTTAGCCGATTTCTAAAGCGTGCAACAAATTAAACAAGTGGATGGCTATTGTAACTGGAAAAAGGATAAATAATGGAGCTGGCAATGGACTAGAGATTCCTTGCATTTATAACTTTTTCTGGAGACAAAGAAATGTCAATCCCATGGTTGAAATTGAAGTAAGAAAATTTGTAATTATGAAATTCTTTAATGGTTGCCTACTGGAAAGGCAGCTTTTGTGAAACATTACAACATTTCCGCTTTATATGTGATTTCAGCATGCATTGGATATGAAGTTTATCAGGTGTTGACTGATGTTGTAAAGCCAAAAATCATTCTGGTCGCTTACGAGAGCTTAAAAATAAAGGAAAATCTCAGTTGGTGGTTTGAAATTGTGGTCGTTAACGGAGCTGGTCGCATCGATAAGTTGGTCGCTTACGAGAGGTTAGAATTACAGAGTTTGTGTGATAATTCAATCGGTGATTCGTGATTTTGGTCGTAGTCGGAGCTGGTCGCTTACGAGAGCGGTCGCTCAGAGAGCTTCGACTGTATTTAAACCATAGTACTTTAAAACCATTAAACAACTATTACAATTTAATTAATTTTCCAATTAAAAAAAGCTTTGCCTGGTTAAAGTGCATACCTTTCCAAATTTATGCTTGAGGTGAAGGCCGTGCTTCTCAAATCTACTAATCAGACGAGGATCATAATCCTTGATCCAGATCCCAATGTCCACATCTTTGCTGTGAGGAATAATACTGCACTGGCGAAACCAACCTAGTGTACAGAGTATATACAATAGTTCATTATCATCTCAGCACAAATTATATAATCAAATGTAATGAAAGCATTGGTGGCCTAGTGTGGTAGTTTGTCAGCCTTTCACCACTGTTACCCAGGCTTGAGTTCTGGCTATGGCTTGGGAATTATTTTAGTTAGTTCATGTCTTGATTCAAATTTGGGTTTAGCTTATTTCTCCTTTGTTCCAGTCTTCCTTGATAAGGACCCTAAACCAGAGGTCCCATCTCTTCAAGCTGCACTAAACTAACCTGAATTAAAATGATGTAAAAGAATTACACAACAAAAACCCTCTTGCAATGACCATCCTAAGTGAAAGTGCTGAATAACAATACACACACTGGGTACTCTGTTGCGACTTCAGTACAACTGGTGGAAGTTGTATACAGCAAATATAACTATGGAGAATTCGAACCCTCACCGAGACATGTTCCACTGCTGAGCCAAAACCTGATACCAATGCCATCAAGAGCAGTCACTGCAGTCTTCAGTAACTCTCTTGCAGCATCAGTAAACTCTGCCGCTTCTTTTGTCATCCCTTCACCATGGTAAGCAAAGAATTTCCTGGCCCTCTGGACATCGCATCGGACAAAACCAGACTGCTTCGTCTCAGCAAGGAAGCGAAGGGGATGTTGTGGTAAGAATACACCAATGCCATCTAATGTTTCCTTTTTTAAACTAAATCTTCAAATGGAAAAAAAGAGGAATATCCAGGCATTAAATTGGCAATTAGTACTATGATAATAACAACAACAACAACAACAACAATAATAATAATAACATTAATCGAGGAAGGAGAGAAGAACCTTTGCTAAAACGATGATAAAGCTAGAGTTCCGATACTGTTTGTAGGCAGCAGTCATTAGAAATGCCTAGTATGTACATATGGCCTTGCACACGGTGTTGCATATCAGAGCGTAACAAAAACTATGGTTATAACTTTGATCTCGAGAAAGCTACACTCTATCTAATTTATTTGGTTTGTCTAATGTGCATCTTGAATCCAAAGTTAGAGATAGTGAATAGTTTAAAAACATTTTAAAAACAAAGAAAAATAAAAACAGTGCCATAAAAATGGGCCGTTTTAAAGCCCATTTTTTTATGAACACTGCTCCATTTTTTACTGATTAAAGCCACATTGTCACCAGTTTTTTTCCGGCCGATTACGTAACAATCTCTGATGATTTTTAACGAAAAACGCGAAAAATATATCAAAATATTGAAATCATGAGGATGTGATTGATAATTTAGAGTGGATGGCCTGTTTAATATCTCAGATTTTAATAGATTCTTTTGTCTTTTAACGGTTGAGGTTTGCGTCGGACCTCCGGAAGTGAACTGGTGACAATGCGGCTTTAAAAAGGAACTTTTTCATTTGTAGTTTGATCAATGTCATAAATGGGATGCACTTGAAATTCTTTTTAAGACGCTGTTCTTTTTATAAAAATAGGGCGAAAATGTGAACAGATGTAGGGATAAGAAGTGTTAGATTTTTTTCGCGATAAAAATCATAAAACGTTGAATTAGGTCGCACCTTTTTTTCCTTTTTTGCCCTTTTTGCCTTCATCACGCTTTTTTGCCCTTTGCCTCTTTTTGCCCATTGCACCCTTTTTGCCTTTTTGCCCATTGTGCCTTTTTTGCCCTTTTTGCCTTATTTTGCCCATTGCACTCTTCCTGCTTTTTCGTTGTGCTTTTGATACAGTATAAAGTGTTTTTTTCATCTTTCTATCTAGCGTATTTTAGTATTATGCATATTCCTAGAAAACAGCTTCAATTGCAATATCAAGCAGCCGTTACGAACATTGGCGAAATCTATAACATGTGTGAATAATATATACTTTTTTAGAAGTAATTCCATAAGAATGGAATAACTGCTGGTAGCCAGTTCATATAATTTGAAACTCCTCGGCTATTTGTCTACTTTCAATTCTTGCTTCTCATCTTGTCATGCAAGACAAGAATTCGCCCCGTTCGAAATTTAATAGCATGGAAAAATGTACATTCTATTACAAAAATAATTTTAGAAGCCTTTTCAATTTTAGAAGCCTTTTGTTCAATGATATAGAGCTCTTTTAATCTGAATTCCGAAGCTGAATAAATTTTGAATGTTTATAGCAGGATGCTAGAGAGACACGCGATATGGCAAAAAAGTGCTGGCGCGATAGGGCAAACAATTGTGTGATAGGGCAAAAAAGGGCAAAACATGCGCGATAGGGCAAAAAAGGCGAAAACAAGTTAGAGCAAAACTAGGCAAAAAAGATCAAACACGTTTGCAGCATTGAAATGTTACCCAGCACTTTATGATAACTACATAACGTTCCTACTTCGACAAAAATATTGAGGTTTTCTATTTGGTTAGAAAAATAGTATGACTATTTTTAGAAACTATGATAATAAAACTATTATATCCCAAATTCTGGATACATATAATGCAATACTTAAGGAATAGCAGTTAATCCAAAACAAAATTTCAAGAAATTTCTTGTTGAGCCAGGCTTGCACAACACCGTGTGCAAGGCCATATTCTTTTTTTTTTAAGAAGCAGTGTACACAATGGAACAGAATGAGGTGTCATACTGGAAGGATACAGTAGTTACTGCATTTTTAGAATTAAAATAATTTCTGTTACTATGGAAACTGTGAGTTTTATTCGCTAAACATACCTATTAAATGCCCCTTCTCGTTTTCCAATTTCAATTTCAGACTTTGGTATTTCCTCCCCTCTTTCAGAAACTGCGCCATGCCATAAAAAGTTTCCCCATTCATGGAACAAGACAATGTCAACAACAACATTTCCAAGTGTATATGAACAGTGGAAGTCTATTGTGGCATACTGTCTCCTGTCAATGGTCAGCAAGCGTGGGTCCTGCTTTTCGCAGCACTTTTGTTGCACTCTCTGCTGTAACATTGTGGCTTGAAATACAGACTGCAAATAGGGAAGTAAATCAAGACAAAGTAGAAATGATATGTTTTAGGCCTCTGTGAAAACAGAGAAATTTTGCTCAAAACATCAGTAAAACAACAGGGCTAAAGTTCAAAACATAAGCAGGTTTAGGGTTTCTACCTTGGATGATTTCCAAGATTTTCCAAAAGCCCCAAGCACAATTCGTTTCCTCCCACAAATATGTCTGCAATTTGAAAACATCCTGGGAGCAAAGTTCCAAATGAAGTCAGAGTTATTGGCTCCTGCATTGCTTATTTGTTCAACAGCAAGGTCTTGTAAAACATCAGGATCAATTACAAATAACTCAAGTTCTGCGCTAGTAGCAACAGTAGATAAAAGCTTCAGGTGTCTCTGTAAAGAAAATAAAAAAAGTATAAACATCAGTGTATGGACTCCTTTTGATTTAAAAGAACCTTGTTTATAAGAAAGTCCAACCGGGGATTTCCCCTAATTCTATGAATATGCTACAAACAATCCAAGGATAAGATACCAACAAAATACAGTATATGTTTATTTGAATTACTGTGTGCTCTGAAATCTAAGGTACATAAAATCAAATTGAGTTCAAAATCTTTAAATATTAAATTGTTATTTATCATTTGTGTCATTTTTTTTTATTTCGTTGGCATTATATTCTTACATAAGCTGGTATATATTCATACTCAGAACATCTGCAAAAACAATTTTAGCATCGAGATGCTTCAAAATGGCCCAATAGCCACTGAAAATTTGTCATTTTTTTATAAAAAATAGTGTGTGTTGCCAGAGATCTAGAAGAAGCTTATAAAATAGTGATTATATGACGATGTTTTTAACTTGAATGCAATACACATACCCACATTAGATCATCAGTCTTTTTGCGTAATCCAATCACTTTTCCAAGTGAGGATCCTATTATCTGAAATAATAAGAATATTTAGAATATTTAAACATAGCCATACAAGAAAAATTACAACAGCTCTTACTTTCCCTGCTCTAAATATTGTCCATAACAAATGAATCACAAATAAAACAAATTATAACTTTAATGCATTTCAAGAGGACTTGTGAGTTGGTATCTGCAGGGATGACTTCCATAATAGAGTATGTTCATTTAGTTTCAGGAAAAATTATTCCTTGGATGAAAAAAAATCAGGGGCAAAAGCGAAAAATCGTAATTTTCAGTACGGTACATTAAGTGACACTCAACACCTGATTTTACAAAAAAAGGTTAGAAATACATCAATTATACATCATTCCCGCTAAATTCTCCTTGCGCTAGCTAACAGTGTTATGTGAAACATATTAGGTGCTATATTAAAACTTTTCGCCTTTGCAACAAAAAGAATTTATACAGCAAAGAGCGTGAACCGGCGCAATCTAGCGGTAATACAAATGTTCAGAATACGCTTTAGGCGTTTCCATAACTGAAGGCCTGTAATTAATGTTTGATGATGTTGTGAAATGAAATAGTTCGCTCAAATGTCAAAAGTAAGAATTTCAAACTCCGGAAATAACTTTCGAGAAGGTATATATCAGACAAACAAAAATTGTCAGCACATTCTATCAACCAAATGGTGACATAAGTTGCATCAAGGACCGTAGCTTACATTCGAGGATTTATCTTTCCTAAGTGGTTTTCCATTTCGTTGTTTTCATAACAATCTGGCACCAGCTGAGAAAACCAACAATTTCACAAACTCACATTACGTTTTAGCTTCATTTTCATACCTGATTGTCGATTCCTTTTAAAGATAGAATCTGGAGAAAAAGAAAAGTAAGAGAGGCCAGTAGGATAATAGCTAGGGTAACTTCTCGCCGCATCAGGTCTTGTGGAGGTCAGTGCCTTGTAATTGATCATGATATTCTGGTATTACTTTCGTATTGTGCGTGTAATCACTGTTATCTCTTTCGGGCGGCCATCTTGAATGAGCTGACGTGTGAAGACTAGAGACTAGTACTCAGCCTTTTCCTTTGTAAGTGATGGAGGGTGGGAGGGGGGGTGCTGTGCGCGGTGACTACTCTGTGAACATTGGTGGGGAAGGCAGTGAATATATAGACTTTTAAGTCTGCATTTACCTACTACCTGTAATACCTTACTAAAGTTCGTAGGAAACCCGCCAAAGACGTACAAAATAAAAAAACTAAAGTCGGTTTAAAAGTCGCTAAAAAAGTTCCATCGAAATCTTTGCGTTTATTTTTTTTAGTTTGTGGGTATAGTAAAATCAAGTTTTGATATAACAAGCACGATTTTTTAAATATACTTTTTATTTGTGTGGTGAGTGTTTCTTAGTAGCGGTAACATGAAACCATGGCATATACAGTATTTATGCTCTCTGACCCCTGTTCCAAGATAGTCTCACTCATGCGAGCTAACCGCTCTCACCCCATCACTGCGACTAATAACTCAGACGTTATTTGCTGTTTGCCGTTAACATGACTATAAATCCACCGATGAATAGACTGTACAATGCCTGGGGTTCCCGGGGGAGTTGTCGGCCAGTACAGGTGAGCCATTATGTCGTTGTATTGTGCGAGGAATTAGACTCCATAAATTTTGATTAGCAATCAGAGTTGCCTCACAGAACTCACAAACCATGTGTTAAGGTAAGAAACTTGGTTAACATAGCTCTCTTACACTCGTTTTATAGGTGTCTAGGCTAAGGGATGAATTGTGTTTCTACTTTAAGATGAAACCACTTTGCGTCAAATCAATTTTGTGAGCTATTCGCTCCTAGACACTATAGAGTTGTGTTTGTGAATAACTTTAGTTCTATTTGATGGATTTGATACGCTTTTATGGAACTGTAAAAAAGTATGCAACTTTAATAACAGCCTCCGAAACCCCGTAAAACTTGAAAATCTTTTTCAAATTGTTTGTCTTGCTTAGTGTCATCATTGAAATCAAATGATCAAAGAGTGCTATGAAACCAAGTCGTCACCATTGGCAACGGATGCTCCAGTCGATCGGACACATCGCTAGACGTGATAAGCAAATATAAAAACCACAGTTTAACCAACTAATAAACGCATTAACAGTAAATTGCGAGTGATAAAGTATGTACTAACGTCATATTGTTAAGTTTCTAGTCAAGTCAAGTCCAGAAATTTCTTATTTATTGTTTTTCAAACTTTTTTTTCGAAATGGGATCGCTCACGATATGTTTTTTCTAGGGCCGGTATTTCTTCGATTGCAGGTATCAGAATTTACTAGAAGACGGCGTTGACGTCATTTAACAACGTTAAATTCGTTAATCATTGTAACCTATGAGGGGAGCGGGATCTTAAAAATAAATTCTATACTTGCATCTATAAAACACAAGTACCACACAACCTTAAGTGAAATAAAGTATCTAAAGAAAAAAAATATGACGCATAACTCTTCGATCACCCGAAAACATCTGCCATGTTAAAAAAAATGAAGATACAGTCCGACCCCCACCCCCCCCCCCCCCCCTTCGAATCTCAAATGGTCCGATTAGAATGACATTTCAAGTGGTTATTTCGTTCGGTGTACGCACCCACCAAACGCATGGTGTATCGTCAATATGAAGCCGAACCCCAGGCCCGTAACCAGGGGGGGTGCGAACGCCCCCCCCCACAACGGCCGTAGGTCCACTTTCGGTTCTCAATAGACGTGCTATTTGTAGAAAAAACTATAAAGCATCAGCTCGATCACTCTGGTATGTAGTCAAAAATAAACGTCCCATGGAGATACTTCAAACAAAACATAATGGCAAAGGCATAAAAAAATACCTTTTTGTTTTTTCGGGGGTGGCCAGATTTGTATCAGAGAACTCGCACGTGCGTATGACATATTTTGTGCTAAGCGACAACAAAAGTTAACTGACTAGGCAAAAATGTAAGTGATTCAACGATTTTTAATGTGACCAGTTTTAGAAAATGCCCTTACTATCTTCGAATTGCTCAAGAGCACTCTTTAGAAATCTATAGCGTTTATATACTCCTCCCTCTGTATCTAGACACGCGTTTACATAAGAGAAAACTACCCCCTAAATAATGCATTTGTAGCCCCCCTCCCCCCCATAACACTTAAATTAATTGTTTATTATTATTCTTGTGATATTGAGCTGGATGGGCGCAGTTGTGCCGAATGTGAGATTCTTCCCTCGGGAAATCTTAAATACACGCCCTACAACTACAAAGTAACAACACCAATCTCGTGTGTATCTTTTATTCTAGCGCGACCCCGGTCCATCGTCCGCGTTCAAGATGTCCAGATTTGGTATGCAGACTAGACGGGATAGGGTCATGAGCCTGCTACCTCCAATATCCCTGGTCAGTGGCAGCACGGATATCCCACTCGAAGATCGAATCTTTTCCGACGAGCCTCCCCCTATTGTTTACCCGGGAAGCTTTCCATCCAAGATACTCCGCCATCTTGAGAAAAATACGTTTTACTCCGCCCCCACCCAGGGGGAGTCAGCCATCACCAAGAAAATCATGTATGCTGACCCTGTGAAAAGGGTTCAACAAAAAGACGTTATCCCTCCCTTCAAAGCAGAAGCGATAAACTCGAATAATAACAATAATAATACAATGTCCCAGGCTAAAGTAAAACACAAAAAGTCTTCGCCTAAAAAGCCCATTCAGAAACCGCAGATAAGCAGCAAATCGCAAGTTGAATTTGGAGGCGTCACGGCAGAAGACCCACGGACGTGTGTAAGTGCTCCGACATCGGCTAGAGGAAGCTGCCGGGATAGAGAATTCATGACAAGAAACGGGGAATTTGAGCCAGGTAATCTGACAGCTCCGACAACCCCTCGACCAGTGAACAAGACTCAAGGCACAACTGACAGTACGGGCTCAGTAGAGGCGGTCAACGCGCATGTCAATGCAATGCCGCTGCCACCAAAGACTGTGGGCCTCAAGAAGGAGTCTATCGTGCATCCCCTTGAGCTAAGAGGAGACGCTATTGATATCGAGCCGCATGGTGCAGACTATGACGAGTTTAGTAGGGCCCCATACACGAGGCCAAATTCAAGAGCGATGACACCTATGCAATGGAAAAACAGTCGCGCCCTCGTGCCTGTAGCAAGCGGTGGGCTGACAGAGATGGCGCACACACATAACGAGCATACCAACGGGTTTTATTGCAACTATAAAGACTCTGGACTGACGAATAAACCGAAAATTCGATCGACCATACGTGAGGTTCCGAGGCCTTTATCACGCACGAAAAACCCTAAAAAGGAGCAACCTAAATTTTTGATAAGAGCCGTGGGGTACAATCTACATAACAACCCTAGACAACACAGTGCTGATATGTTACGAAGGAATAGCGCCGAGAGAAGGGCGAAGGCGGAGAAGAACAAGAAACAGGAACTAGAACAAAAGGAAAAGGATCTGAACGAGTCGAGTTTCAGGGAGACTTTGACTTTGGCTATAATGGGACCCAAAGACAACTGGTCAGCGGTGGCACCTGAGCAGCAGGCGCTTTATGGAGAACAACAAGATGGTACCGTCCCAGAGAGTCACGTGATCGAGCCGGGGAACAAATGCGAGAATGAGGGTCACGTGACCGAGCCGGGGAACAAATGCGAGAATGAAGGTCACGTGACCGAGCCGAGGAACAAATGCGAGAATGAGGGTCACGTGACCGAGCAGGGGAACAAATGCGAGGAGGGAGCAATTGGACATACAAAAGAGAACTGTAAACAATGCGAGATAAATAAAAACGACGATAGTAACAGTGCTAACGCTAATATCACGAAGCTTACTGGGAATGCCGATAATCTCAAATCTAATATGGAAAATTCTTCTGACCCGAATGCGAAATCTAAGTCAGGAAAAGGTAGTAAGGGGAGGAGAAATTCAAAAGTAGGTCGTAAAAAAAGTCGTAAATGAAAAAAATTATATAGATAGATAAGATATAAAGAAAGTTATAAAGAAAAAAAAATGATATTTTTTTTTAGCTTTGTGTTCATGTTATTCTAGTGCGTGTTTTATCGACGGTTATGATAAAATAAAGACAATATTGCCAGATGTGTTCCCTAGTGTATAGTAAGGGTGTTGAAACAAGCTCGGCGGAGATAATCTTTTGTCCCGGCGCCAGATTATGAACAGCACGCTAGCACAACTAAGACTGTGCGAATAATGTCGGAGTTATTCCAGAAGCAAGGTGTACATAGATCAGATTTTCATAACAATTCTCAATATTCTTCTTACTCTCCGCTTTTTGGCTTCCATCATTCAAGCGGGCAGAATTACATTTGGATTCTTTTTTATTTGTCAGCGTCATGATGTCATTTGAAAGCATTTGAGTGCTGGTCAAAGGAAACGCTTCAGAGATTTTGAATGACGGAGGTCATAAGGTGATTTAGAAAAGTTATTGCGGTATTGTGTATAGTTCCAGAAAATATCCATACGCCCCCCCCCCCCCCTCCATTGAGGAGATTGGAAATTCCAGGGGGTGGGGGTAAAATGCCCTTTTTCCTTAACAGTAACCGTATTTTTTTTTTCCAGGGGGTTGGAAATTCCAGATAGGGGAGGGGAGGTATGGATATTTTCTGTAACTACACATTCCTTTTTTCGAATAAATCACCATATCAAAGATGCTTTTGCATATAACATTTAAACCGGCGCTCCCATTCCCTTGGCGGATTCTGTCTATGTGCTTGTCATCATTTTATCATAGCATTCATAATATAACATACTGGGAGTTTTTAATTTTAAACTGCACTTCTCGACACTTTGCAAATCCGTTTGACGAGTTTATTCATCATGATCTCGTTTGCCTTCGCGTCCTGGCTGATGACATAGCTATGCTTGTTTATTGGACTGCTTGCCAATACGGCCATCCCGCCAAGGTAGTCCTCTCCCGGTACGCCAACAACAAATATCTCAATACCCTTTTCCCTTAATATACCCGCTCTGTACTCCATCGCCTCCAAGCCAGAACTGCTGAATGAATCGGTGAGAAATACAGTCACGAGCTTGGCACCTGGGAAAAGAAGACGAAGGGTTGATGTAGAAGCATGTCTACATCTAGCTAGGACCCTTTCACTTTCCCGGACACTGTAAATTTTCCCTTTATCATAAGCTGTCAAGCTGAGTCATTTTTTCCACCCCAATCAGCTAAGATTGGAATAGCATAGAGGGGTAATACTCTTCCCTCCTTCCCAATATTTGTCCAAGGATTGATACGTTTTGTCAGGTTGACCCCCTCTCACCCCAACCCTACCCCCTCACCTCTAGTGAAGAACAATTTGTACTGTTTTTGTTTGGCTACTAGTATGCTGTTTTCCGAGCTGTATCCAAATTGTTACCTGGCTTTCGTTTAAGGATATCATCGTCATCGTCGTCATCTTCAAGTGTGCCTTTCGGAGGTGCTGATGGACACAGAGGGGTCATGTTAATTTGGTCATTTGGTCAAACTAGAAATCATCCGGACCTTATAATTCTCGTTATGAAAAGGCTTGAGGACAATCTATTTGACAAACCATGTGAAAAAAATATATATATAATCCTCACCCTTTTCAGGATAGAGAGGCTTTAAATATATACCTTGTCTAGGACAGAGAGGGCAGCACCGTCCTTTTCTGGTCTGGAGAACCCATAATTTCCTAACCTGGTTCGGAAAGCCTTAGTAATGCGTTGCCTTACCTGGTTTAGAAAGACTTAGAATGTGTTGCCTTACCTGGTTCAGAGAGCCTTGCTCCATTCCGTGTAGTGAATACTTCAGCTGCTAATGTTTTGATGGCTAAATTTATCTTTGTGAACGAGGCCTCGTAAGGTAACTCTAACACCTTTTGCCTCAATTCAGCCTTAGGTATGACGTCATTCAGGGCTGTCACCTGATGATAATAGGCGGAGAAATAGCTGACGGCAATTCTTGTCTTTCCCTGCGCCAGGGTAAAACGGCTGATGAGTTTGTTGGCGAACTGCTTGTAGAGTTTATAATTGCGTTCCCCCACGCTAGCCGACGCGTCAAGGACGATGGCGAGATCTATCTTTTTGCTACAAGTCTCTCGTTGAATGCTGGTACTATGAACTAGAGTACATAAGAAATAAATATCTCTTTCTAAGGTTTGCTTAGTGGCTCTATAAATGATCAAAATAAGGAATTCGTGTACAGTACAAACCCTCTGTTGCGGATTTTTTTAAAGCACAATGCTATACACCAAGAGAGCATAAGAAAAGAGAGGGACACTTTGGTATTACCCGCGCGCCATGTCGATTCCGATTCTGGCTATTTTTAGTAACCACCACCCCACCACTGCGCGTGAGGATTTTCTCCTTTTATTTTGTCCTACTCCCCAGCCGGTTGCGTGTTGTTGTTTTGCCAACTCGATAGGAATGAAAAAAGATCATGTAAAATAACTCGGAAGAAGAAAACCATTATAAGATTGGCAAATATACTCACAGAGAGCTAAATCCCTGAATAGTTTGACTGTTTTGTTTGTCTGAGCGGCGAAGTCAAGTCAAGAAGAAAGAAAACACCGACGAGCGATAAAATGGCTGTGATACCGCGTTTGATTCAAATCCCGACTCCAGCTTGTATAATATACTTAATAGTTATAGGAATGTCTAGAAACAACATCAAAGAAGTACAGTAATATCTCCCTATTTATTTTCTCACTATTAGAAAAGCTCAGATACTTCAGCTTGCTGGCTTTGATCATCACAAAAATGCATTCCCCCGCTACAAGGATGGTTTTAAGAAATGTATTTTCTTGGATTCCTTCTCAATTCACCGGAATATTCACAAAAATCAATAACATATCTAATTACTATCTTTCAAATATTCGTTTGACCATTAGGAAGATAACGAATGTTGAAAAACCACGAAGAAGCAGCAAGTGAGAGCGGAAGCGGTATTTTAAGCACGAGGTTTTCCGCTCCTGATTTTGAATGAAGTCTCTTTTTTTTAAACGTTTTCGAAATCTTGCAATCCTCGAAGTACTACATCCCCTTAATATACCGCAACTGCCCGTATCCTTGATGCTAGAATGAGATTTTCGATGGTATTTTTGCAAATAGGGTGGGTTTTTTTTGCGGTTCCAAGTCACAAAACAGTGGCAAACAACAAGATGTAAATGCCAAAGCGCGGGGGTAGGGTGAGTAAAAATCCTCACGCGCAGTGGTGGGGTGGTGGTTACTAAAAATACCCAGATTCGGAATCGACATGGCGCGCGGGTAACACCAATGTGTTCCTCTCTTATCTTATGCTCTCTTGATTACACGTATTATTACAATAATCAGTGCACACCTATTTCAAATAAATTGCTTCTATCATGTTTATCTTTAACCTATGTCGAACCTCCCACTCCCTTCGAAATCACAATCCTTCCAAACATCACCCCCCACTTTCGGGACCATTTCACCGCCCCTGCATAAAAATCAGGTGATAGTTACCATGTCCGATGCTAGCCAGAACAAGGATACTAACAGCAAGTATTGACATCGTGGTCCTCATTCTAAAAGATAAGTAAAAGCTTGAAGAGACACGAGTATCCCTGGATAAGAAGAGGTAATGAAAAGTATAGTGGTAACATAAACAATGGCAAGGAGGAAAACTACTCGAGGTACTCGAGTTACTGGTCAATATTGTAAGAATAATGCTACTTTAGTCATATGATAAAAAAAAAACAGGATAAAAGCAAAAATAATCTTGAAGCAAGCGAGAGTTCGATTAACTGAGGTTACGAGGATCGGGAGTCAATGTTAGTCGCGACCGAGACGCAGGTTGATAATCAAGACTTCACCACTAACGGCCTTAGCGGTGCCGGCAACCTTCAACAGATAGAAAACTAAGAGCGCACTTACCAAACTCTTGGCATAAGTCAAAGGCATCAAAAGCATCAAAAGCTAGGCCGAGTTATAACTCCGTCAGTGTCGGTTTTTATACTCTATACAGTTATCAATGTTGTGTTATTTTTGTTGAATACCAGCAAGAATAAATGTCAAAGAGACATTATCAGGCTTGTTATGATAGCACCCTGCAAGTATTTGGAATATACAGTTTGTATTTTACATCTTTGTTGACTTATTTGTTGATACACAAATAAGTATTAAAGTATGCGTCTACTCATTTCGTTCCTAACAAATGCCAAAGATCCCTCTTTATAAGGTTCCAAACAACGAGATGATAAGGTTTCGCTCTATTTTGCTCTCTCAAGAGTATTGAAGCTTTGTGCAAGCTCGTGCCTACTTGATAAGTCAAACCAAAGATGGAACTAGAATTTTACAAAAGGTATTTAAATATGAATATTATAAAAAAAAGTTATCTAAGCATACGACTGTCTCGTCCTTAGTATACTGTACCAATCACCTTCACACCACACCTGGATCCGCCGTTGCTAACGTAGGACTGTTTATAAATGCTATGTGATGATAATAATATGTATACCTGAACTCAAATAGAAATGCAGAACGCGGGAATAGTTTTTTTTTAAGTATAGTAAAAGTTATTTTGATTCGCGACAGAAAAATTCGACATAAGGTAAACGCTTGAATGCTTAAACAAAAGTCATCAAAAGGACTTTTTAAAAAGATATATCCTTTTTTTCCTGTCGCCATCATCCCACATGTCTGTATACCTTGTTGTCGTGCCAAACTTTCTTCCCGTTTGTGATGCTCCTCAAGCCCTTTTGGTCCAAGACAAAGGGATCATCAAAAACTGAAAAAGGTCTTGGACGACAGGTTAACGCACGGGTGTATAGGAAAACATCATTGACCTTTAACTCCGGGTCTAACGCAGGCAGATGGATAATCAAAATACTATTCGGCGCTTTGCTTTTATCCAAACATCCAGTAGCATCAATGATACTTTCTACCAAACATGGTTTCCTTTATATCAATACGAGTGTTGTTTTCTACTATATTTTGATTCATTGGAACTGAGAGAAAAAAACAGAAATTGCGTGAATAAGTGCGTCATAACAACTTTTACTGGAGCCTCTCTCCTAATGCAATAACCTAAACATTTATAGAAGGTTATTTTTCTATGAGATCTTTTGTGTTTCTTATATATGCACGATTGATTAAGGTACGTCCCGCTCGTAGCCACACTTATGTAAATGGTATTTTTAACTTTGACTTACGTGAACACATACGTGAATGCAACCTTCAAAGCCAGTCAAGAAGTGACACCACTTGAAAAGCTATGATTGTTGAGTGACAAATTATCGAAACACCTGCAGTGATGCGACGCCCATAGACGTTGTCGATACCTCCTTGATATCCCTTAATATTTCATGGCAAAACACTACCACACTTCATAAAATGAGAGCTTTCTATTACTAGCGAAGATGTAATCTATTTAATATTAGGAGAACAAACTCCCACGCTTTTTTACTCTTAAATACGAGAAGAGGGAGGCAGAATTTGAAGTCGACTTTGCTTTTGAAGGGATGTGTAAAGCCTTTGCTGCCATTACGATACTAATATCCATTGGAAAGGGTAAGAGTGCAAACCAGTTTTATACAACTCACTACTGTCCTGTAAGGATGTATTCTGTTCTGTTTACGGTCACGTTACAGTTATTCTATGGTTCATAATTGTTAGAACGTGACTGTACCTGGCAGGCTGTGTAGCTGAATAGAGAGAGGGGGCTTATTTAAAAAAAAATGGCATTGTGGAGGGGGGGGGGGGGGGGGCGTCATTAAGAGGGGGGCTAATAGAGTCCTTACATGGTATCCCTCTCGCAAGTCCATTCAGACACAGGTCAGAGTTAATAGAAAGACTGAGCTTATAAAAGCCTTTGACAAAAGCTTAGATCATTAGACGTACACTTCGTCGAAAGTTCTTATCTAGTAGGTTTTATACATATCATCTTGATCAAACAAAGCAGCCTTCGAAATATTTGGGGGCGGGATACAGAAACATTAAGAAATATTTGGGGGTACGGCCACGCCCCTACTGGTCATTTCCTTTAATTTTTGAAAATATTTGGTGGGGGGGGAGGGGGGGCAGCCCCCCATACATTAGTCTACCTTAGTATAACGATATGTAAGACGAGATGCAAGATACAAACAGGCAATCCACCGTTCTATACATTATTTGCAGGCCTGACATGGTCACACTGTGGTAAGCGTTTCGTCCCTCCTAGCAGTTCGACGGCGAGTGCGTGCAGACGCATCATGGGCGGCCAGCGGTCGACAATTGAACAACACCCATGGATGGTCGCTATGATGCTTGATAGCGCGCAGGCCTGTGGTGGAAGTCTGGTCGCGGAGGACTGGATCGTGACAGCTGCGCATTGCTTTGACTCGAGTGAGTATCAGTTCAGTTCGGTTAATTATGACAATTGGTATCCAGTTTGACCAACACAGCACATGCCCACAGATACCAATGCTGGTTATGTATGAGGCACATTTCAAGCGGATCTACGAGGGAGAGCTTAACCACACCCCAACCCCTGACCACCTCGGGCTGCCAAGGGACAGCGTTTGCTGCAAAAAAAATAGCATATGCCTTTGTGCATCTCTAGCACAACATTGCTTTTTAACCCGGTTGATCGTTTTTGTTGCCACCTTAATGCCACAATTAATTCCCTTTGTTTGATTCTCGGGATTGTTTAGCTCTAGACAGATTGCGATGGCGGGTAGTAGCGGGCAATGACATGCCGTCCAAGGCAGTCAACACTACTGGTGTAAGTGCCATATGGAGACATCCACAGTACAGAAGCAATATTGCATCCCTAGAGTCAGGCCCGTGTGACTATGATGTAGGTAAGACATGTTTTTATATCAGGCTCGTGTGACGACTATGATGTAGGTAAGACATGTTTTTATATCAGGCCCGTGTGACTATGATGTAGGTAAGACATGTTTTTATATCAGGCCCGTGTGACTATGATGTAGGTAAGACATGTTTTTATATCAGGCCCGTGTGACTATGATGTAGGTAAGACATGTTTTTATATCAGGCCCGTGTGACTATGATGTAGGTAAGACATGTTTTTATATCAGGCCCGTGTGACTATGATGTAGGTAAGACATGTTTTTATATCAGGCCCGTGTGACTATGATGTAGGTAAGACATGTTTTTATATCAGGCTCGTGTGACTATGATGTAGGTAAGACATATTTTTATATCAGGCCCGTGTGACTATGATGTAGGTAAGACATGTTTTTATATCAGGCCCGTGTGACTAGTCTTCTTTGCAGCCGTCCGCGTTTGTCAGGAGGGGGAGGGGGGGGGGACTGAAAAACCAATGAGACCATCCAATGAGAGTCTGAATCCTTGGAAACAAAGCGATAGTAAACCCTTCACCAAACAGGGCCGTAGCAGGGAGTGGAGCCCCAAGGAAATGACCTGTAGGGTTGTGGCTGTGCCCCCCAACATTTTCTTAATGTTTCTGTATTGTGACCCCCCAATATAAACCTTCTACGGCTTTGCCAAATACTATATAAATAATCAATATTCATCCGGCATATACCACAGCTCTGGTGAAGTTAGAAAAGTCTGTAGCAACAACCCCCAAGACCGTTCCAATCTGCCTCGTACCACGTGACACACCACGTGATCTCAAGCGGGACTGCTACGTCGCAGGCTGGGGTCGAAGGTCTTTCGGAGGGGAGCAATCACTAGCCCTGAGAGAAGTCCAAGTGCATATGGTGCCACGGGAGTTATGCAACAGTGCCAATAGCTACGGTGGCGTAATCCACGAGCGCGCTCTTTGTGCGGGCCCTCGGGAGGGGGGCTGCGGGCCCTGCCAGTTTGATAGCGGTGGACCGCTGGCGTGCAGGGAAGGCGGGCTCTGGTATATGTATGGTATCGTGTCGTATGGCGTTGGTTGCGGGGTGGCAAATAAATTCGGGGTTTATAGCAACATGTATGAGCTTACAGACTGGGTGAGGGACACCATATCGAGACATGAGCCGAATTTGGCGCAAAATCAAAATAAAGCTAGTCTACTTTGAAGCCCCTCGTGTCTAGAGTCACGCAACGCTCCCAGTCCCCAAGCGGCTGCAAAAAATACTAAAGGAAAATTTGATAAAAATGATAAGTACGAGAAGATATGGAACAGTTGGGATAAACGATTAGGAATTCCATGAACAAGTAAGTTAATGAGCTTTGTGCGAGAAAACATCTCCCATATGGACTTTCCTAGACTTATATAGACCGGTATGTTCAATAAGACCAAAGGATAATATTTTTAATATATTATATACAATGCGCCCATATACGTAGTTGTGTGCCTGATTTTAAAGAGCTCTTGTCAGCCACGCCTTTGTTATCGTTTCAACCAATAATATTGGAACACAAATTCTAATAAGAAATCTCAAAATAACCATCTGAAAATCAACGTCTTACAGCTTGCCTAAATCAACCGAATGAATTTTTTAGTTTCTACTATTACACTATCTATGTCTGTGTTTTTTTACCTATTCTACTTTCTACCAGACGAGAGCCATGTGCAACGAAGAAGATGCAAATCAAAACGTATACTTATTGCTTAAACAAATCTGCTTGACGATTTGTTCCACTACTTTTCTCCTCGCAGCCCCGTCCTTTGTTAACTTGAACAGATGGCTCTTCGCGGGTTTGCTAGCGAGGTGCTTCATGACTTTGCGATATATTCTGCTTTTTTCTGGATAAACTGTGAACATCTCGACATGATAATTCTGCAAGCTCTTTGCCTGGGCTATGCTTTCCTCATACCCAGACGTGCCAAATCCATCGGTTACCAAGACAACTGCCATCTTCACACCTTTTAAAATCAAACAATATCAGGGACACTATATTCTTGTATATCTTTCTCAACAGGTTGCAGGAAGTAAAAAAAAAAGTGGTATAGTATTCAATTCAGCAGATTCCCTCTATAACTTCCACAACTAAATTTCGCCAAACATCGCTAAAACCCCAAATACGCTCTAAATCTCTTAAACATGGAAATAATTGACGGCTACAAGTACTAAATCACGTTGGATAAAATTTATTACATTTTTAGGTAAGAATACTAGCATAAATTAACAACACCATATGTTCTTTATTCTATTAATGAGCAGGTCGGTTCAAATTACTCATTGACAGAGCTTGGGCTACGAGTAGTTAAGTGCTCACGGTATTATGGCCAAGATATTTCTCTCTGAGCCCAGTGGACGAAGAACCACCAGGAATTTAATTCTTAAAAAAATAGATAAAGCGCTTCGTGCGGTTCGTGTGGTAATCTGCGCAAAGTAAGACGCACGCGGAGAAGAAAGGAACAGGAAGACTTCTTTTATTCCTTCTCTATCTCCGTTTCCTTCCCTAGTGAGAAACCGGCCTTAGGTACACGCCCTCTTTACACAAGCTTCTGCTCTACGACCACGGGCTATAGGATAATCTGACTCCGAAATAGTCTTGTTAGTGTTGAATAAAGCACGTAACAACGGGCGGTTATATAGCGCGTCGTTTGAAAGGTCAAAAGCGCGTAGGGACATAGCTCGCTGGAGGAGCGAAACCAAGGCGATACGGCCAGTTGAGGAGGAATACGTGCTTTATTCAACACTAACTAGATATTAGAGTTCATTTCGGAGTCAGATTATCCTATAGCCCGTGATACGACTGTTAACACACGCCCCTTCTTGTTTGCCTTAGCTCTATCTAGCTTGAAATGACATCATAACCGCTTACAGAGTGTTACCTTTTTGTTTTGGTCTTGCTCCACCTTTCTTGGCCAACACCTCGAAGTGCACAGTCTCCAATGATGTAGAAAGTATTGAGAATGATTTCTCGTACATCATCCGATCCGTCAGTGAAAACAGCTTGCTTATGCTAAAGTTATCGCTTAGCTTAGACATAATTACATGGTTCGCTGAAAAGAAGTTTAGCGAAACTCGTGTCTTGTCCGGGGAGATGGTGAATCGACTTATAATCTCCTTAGTCAAAGTCTTGGCTAGTTTGTAATTGTCTTCGCCCATACTTGCAGAGGCATCGAGAACTATCGCCAGGTCCACCTTCTTGTCGCATTTGACGTGTTCGGTTTTTGCCTCTTTGACTTGGGCTGTGAAGTGAAAATATCAATAGCCAACGCACTAATTTTAGATAGATTTTTATAAAAGTTGTGAAAAGCGGTGGTATTAAAATTGTTTATGTGATCTAAACATGTTTTTAAAGGGGGATGAGTATGTCGTGGAAACAACAAGAATCGTAAGAACTACATTTAACATAAGTTTCATCGAAAAATAGAGATCGACAGAATGTGTCTTGTTTAAAATAGACACAGTCTCTGTATCATGGTACATACCGTATATCACGGAAGCTGCAACTAAAAGAACGAATGAGCTATACTTATAACCGTCCATTTGTGTCCCCGAAATGATTTAAGTTTACGATTCAATTCGAGGAACACCAATAATAGCAGGGGTTCGCCGCATGGGGTCGACTGGCGAGGCACCTCCTCTCCTGCAGGTCAAAATCTAAACAACCGTCCGCCTTAATCATTCACTTGACAGTCTATCATTGTACATGCCATGCATAATGGCAGCAGCAATTAAAACAACGAAAGAGCAATATCTATTGCTATCCACTCTTGTAAAACAGCCAGTAATGGTGCCATGGCTTGATGTGGTAAAGCTTTGGTTGCACCAAGGTCGGCCCATCGCACGTGTACACCTGTTGTACGGACAATACAGGCACTGTTGTTACCACGCCCTTTCAGCCAGGCTGTATCACACTAAGTGCTCAGCTAAGACTCCTAAAAAAGATTTTTACAAATGATGACAGATAGTCTACTGAGAATTCAATCTAAATGGCTAAGCAGGCTGTTTCGGGTTTAGTTCTGCGCCTTCACTCAGCTAGTAAAGCGATGTCATTTGCAATCAAAATGCTAACACTTGTATTTGCGCACCAATAAATAAGCTTACACTTAGCTAGTGAAGCGATGTCATTTGTATTCAATGCTCAGACGTGTACACAGGGAGTTCGCAGGGTGCGCGCTCACCCCCCTCCCCCCCCCCCCCCTTCCTAGGCGGTCAAAAAGTGAGTTATTTCTTATTAAGGAATCTTCAAAACCTATGCTTTTTCCATATGATACCTATAAGTGCGCCCCCCCTCCCCCTAGCCAATCCTGGGCACGTGCCTATGCCAATACTTTTCCTTGCGTGCCAAGAATAACTAGAGGCTTTTTAATAAAAGACTTTGTCAGCCGCCATTTTGTTAACCTAGCAAAATACCAAGTGTGAAGAAGCAGCCATTTCCATCGGCTTTTTGGGGAACTGTTGCGATATTTTTTATTGAATTTGGTAAATAGTATTAGGATACCAAGTACAAGATCTTTTTTTTAGATGTTCTCTCATAATTTGTTTCCAATATTGTTTAAAAGCATTTACGGAGGTGTACTTGACTTAAGAGTTCTAGCACCCTAGATCGAAATCGTTTTACTTTATCTGATTGCACTCATGGTAGTTATTTTAATTAAAAACTGTTTGAAGACAATTATACTTGGTGTTTATATTAGGAGTCAAGGCAATTTCGGGGTTTTTTTTTTACTTTTCTAATCCAGATATCATCTGGCATGATTCGCCAGCTCTGACGCATCCTCGTTCCCAGGGTCTTCCCCTCATATCCCCCTTGGGGAAAAAGTCTGTCTACAAGTCTATTACACCATGAATATGTTACTGTCGAATCCGTTGTATCGCGACCCGCGTTCTCAAACACGATTTGTTTTGGTTTTCTTTTCCGTCAGTAAAACCATTCTGAGCCAATCAGAGTCTCGCTTTGTGCGATACAACGGATTCGACAGTAAAACCTCTGTATTCGCCCCTGTTATAAGCCATACGTATAAATACTAGTAAATACTAGATAATTTGAATATATTCCTAACACGAATTTCATTAACTAGATTACATTTTAACAAAGAATAACATGACTTAAAATTAAACATTTTAACGCACTCTGTTTGAGCCACGAGAAGAGACTCAGTTCTAGTAAAGCGGTCTTTGCGGGATAGGCTGCATTTTCTACTCCGGGGACCTAAGACTGTTTCATCCTTTCAGACTAGAATAAAGCTGGAGGTCTCTCTCCCAACTTACGATTCACTAGAGAACCTAAGAATACCTCAAAATCTTAGACACGACAAGTGAAAAAACCCGCTGAGGACGATGGCTTTTCGTATATTCGCCATTCTTACTTTGATAGCGGGAGGATTGGGTCGAGTTATTTTTTTGCAGTCAGAATCTATACTTATTATCCGAGCAGATCTGCTTGACGATTTGATCCACTACTTTTCTCCTCGCACCCCCGTCCTTTGTTAGCTTGAACAGATGCGACTTAGTGGGTTTGCTAGCGAGGTGCATCATAATTTTGTTATATGTTCTGCCTTTTTCCGGATAAACTGTGAACATCTCGACGTTATATTTTTTCATGCTCTTCGCTTCGTCTGACGTTTCTTCAAATCCAGCCGTTCCATATCCATCGGTTACCAAGACCGTCGCCATCTTGACACCTAAAGTGGAGAGTAACTAAAATGTTTTGTTGTTTTATTTTATTGTTTTATTATCTTGTCTCGTCCGAAGGCTATCTCGGCCGACGCTCTTGAACCGTGAGCCAAAACATGCCTGGGAGCGGGGGTAATTGATATTTTAGTTTAAGGCTTTCCAGAGACAAACATAAGCTGTGGATCAGAGGGGTTTCCAAGGATGGGGAAATGGCGATGGCGACATTACTTAACATCCTTCCCGCTAATAACCTCTGGCCATTAGTTCTTGAGCGCAGGGAGCCCGCGAACAACTACGCAAAAAAGCGTTTTTATTTTATCTTATGTCTACACACCCCTAGTCTCCTGTGCGCGAACATGGGGAGCCTGGTATTAAGTACACCTGCGCGGGGACTAGACCACCCCCGTCAGCAGATCTTTATGAACTAGAACGGAAAACCTCGCAAAACAATGAAATGATAAAAACATAAATAAGCCAATAGAAAGTACGGATGGATACATAAAAAAAAATCAAGCCCCTTTGCCGAGGACCGAATTCGTTCTGAGAAGATGAAATGAAATAGGGCCATACTTCCATACATACAATGAAACGCCGTATGGCAACTAAAGTTTTACAGCTAAAGGTTTCGGCCCCAACGCCGCTGTCTAGCGAACTGTACAATGTGTAGTTACAGAAAATATCCATACCCCCATATGGTCGGAGGTATGACCCCCACCCCTCTGGAATTTCCAACCCCCTGGAAAAAAATAAATACAGTAACTGTTAAGGAAAAAGGGCATTTTACCCCCCTCCCCTCTGGAAATTCCTGGGCGTTTGAACCCCCCACCCCCCGGGTGGGGGGGGGGGGGGGGGTATGGATATTTCTGGAACTACACAATACAAAGACACCTGAGTCACCCGCGCATAAATGAGGAGGCAATAACCAGTATCCCAGGCCTGTCTTAGTCGGTTACGCCACCAACAGCTCGCCGAGATGAGATGGTAAAATATTGGTGTATTTTTCACGCCAGCGTCTCTTGGGAGTTGGTGTTTTGCTATTAGTATAGTAACGTGATGTCGACGTAGCTTATATGGCCGCCTTTAGCCTTTCTTCTACTTTGTTCAGTCACGCACGTTCACATGACATTCTTTGTGCTTGGAGACAACAGAACTGAGAATCATGCTGAAATGTACGCGATCGAAACAGCTTTGTCTTAGGTCCCGTTAGCTATACTTTTTGGAAATATAGCGTTCATATTTTTTCGAGCAAAATATCCCGTAAAAACGATAAATCCCGTAAATCGAGTTTGAAAATCCAAATATCATCGATAATTGAAACAAAAACTTTCAAATTAAATTAGTTGATTTTCTCTAAAAGAAAGTCGACCTGATGGCTAAGTCAAAACGGCGTGCAGCTGGGGCATGGGAAGGTGAGGGGAAGGGGCGGGGGGTTTGTGGGGTGGAGAAGATGGCCGAAGCACCCTTTAAACGTAAAAAGGGACAACCCCTCAGAAAATTCTGGTTACGGCCTGACTCCATATTTCCCTTGATTGCATCAAGACGATCCTTTGCCCTTCTTTTTATAGTCCCTACACATCCACCCACGCAAACAGACTCATTCCAATTCCTCAAACTCCCCCCCCCCATCTCCTGCGAATCCACCCTCTCCCCTTTTCCTTTACCCCTACTACTATTTCTACGTAAAGTCTATGAAGCTTTTTTCCTCTTCTACTTTACAGGGGCGTAGCCCTATCTCGTAGCCCTATCTCGCCGTGATGTGGCGCTCGTTTAGCAAAAAGACGTAGAGTAAGAAGAGTATACATTTCTACCTTTTTGAATGCAAAATGTATTTTTTATTTACCTTTTTGCTTGGGCCGGGCTCCTCCTTTCTTCACAAGCAGCTCGTAATGCACTGCCTCCAGCGTTGTAGCGAGCTTTGAGAAGGATTTCTCATACATCATCTGATCCGTCAATGACATTAGCTTGCTTTTGCTGAAGTTATCGCTTAGCTTTGACACAATCACGTGGTGCGCTGAGAAGAAGTTAAGCGAGACACGTGTCTTGTCCGGGGAGATGGTGAATCGACTTATGATCTCCTTAGTCAAAGTCTTGGCTAGTTTGTAATTGTCTTCGCCCATACTTGCAGAGGCATCGAGAACTATCGCCAAATCCACCTTCTTGCCGCATTTGACGTGTTCGGTTTTTGCCGCTGTGTCTTGGGCTGTGAAGTAAAAAGATCAATTTATGGAATTTATCTCAAGTTTCATAGAAAAAATAAATATCGCCAGTGGCGTGTTTAAAAAACCGACAATCTCTTTATCATGGTACATACCGTACATCACGGAAGCTGCAACTAAAGAACAAATAAGCTATACTTATAACCATCAAGAAATGATTTAAGTTTACTCAATTCAAGGAATGCATTGCCGCTGTTACTTGGGCTGTGAATATATCATAGACAGGGGGGACTGTGGATTAAATGAATCGCTTCCTACTCTTCAAAATGTTGTCCGACTACCGGTATGCACTAAAACTCTTGATACGCTAAATGGTAGGATCAAGACAAAATATAAACTAAAGACTTTTTTTTTCTACTGCATCACTGCATGTTAGTAAACTAGTAAAATAGTGGTTATAAATAATTGATGTTCTACTTTCATTCTTTCGCATCGAAGATAATTTTCGCCCATATAAAACAATCTTTGTAAATTATTACCATCGTCATAATTATACGTACCAAATAAAATCACTGCAGCGATGATAAAACCAGCAAAGGTACATTTGTAGTCAACCATGACTCTTGTCAAAGGCGAGAGATCTTTTGTTTATTTGCTGATAATATTGATCCTGTAAACTGTCCTTCTGTCCTCCACGCTTGTCCTTCTTCAGCAGGTTATACCAAGGGTCGACACGCACGAGAAAACGTGAACCGTTGATCACCTGTTGGTGTAATCAATGATGGGGGCGTTGGTTCAAACCATGGTAAAAAGAGGACTATCTTGGCATTTCTGGCATACAACATTAACAACAACAACAAAAAAGATCTTTAATCCTAGAGGAGAGCTAATGTCCCCCAAAAGTCAGACTACACATTTGTTCTGACTTCGCGATAGTTTTTTTCCGAATGTATACGAGTTACTAAAGCCAATCCAGAGTGCATAAGTAGTATCTTATTTATTTTAGCCCTTTAGCTTTAGCCCTTTCACAGTTAATGCCGCTGTGTCACCAGTTTACTTCCGGTCGATTACGTAACAATCTCCGATGATTTTTAACGGAAAACGCGAAAAATATTTCAAAATTTTAAAAGCAGTGTGTCTACTGGAAGTTTCGTTGAGGATGTGATCGATAATTTAAAGCGGATGGCCTGTTAAATTGGGGGGAGGGGTGGGTTAGTGGCTCCAGGGGGAGGTGTGGTTGGTGTTTTTAAGGGGGAGGGGTGGGTTGCGACGACTGTTACGACTATATGGAAACCAGGCTTTAAAGAGCACGGTGGTAAGTAATCCATTTTTCAATTTTTGCCGCGAAGATAGCTGATTGGTTTATTTTCGCGCATGCAATAAATACTGGACCCTTTTCCGCGAGCCAGAAAGGGGAGCGCAAAGATGGTCCCAGGTCTGGACTAGGTGGTCGGGTAAAAATCGCACGAGGCGCAGCCCTAAAGATCATAGGATTGCTGAGCTCCCAAGAGCGTCACGTATTTTATTACCGTGAGACACTGTCCTAACTTTTATTTCTGAATTTCAATTCGTGTTCAGACTAAAACTATACCACTACCACAATAAAATATGAAAATACAAATTTCTCGATACTAATTGGCAGAGAGCAGTGTAGTTACTTGTTTATGTATTGACAAATGACGCCAGTACACGATAGATACTGTATGATACTCTAAACAATTTTCAACAACCTTTTTTTTTATACAAAACTCAAATATTAGAAAATAAAAGCGAGAAATTAGATGAACATTGATAGGGTTTCGATCGAAAGATGATACTTTTTGAAAAACTCACTCGTGCAAATTAATCAGTTAATGCTGAGAATCGTCCCAATGAGAAGCAGGTCAGGTTATCCTGGTTAAACACAGTGAGCTGTGCTGTTTAAACTCGATAATGTAACTTTCATTTGAATGTAGGAAGCTGTATATTCACAGCTGTTTACGATGGATAAATACTTAATGCGACTAGTGAGATTGCTACGTACTGCCAAGATGAGCTTTTTTTCGGTCCTCTGTGTTGCGTTTATCCTCGCCGGAGGTCTCCTTGTCCAAGGGAATAGTAAGTAATGAATTTTACGCTCTCAAAACTTAACTTAGTTAAGTATATTAATATTTAGTTATTTCCTTTAGAGTAATTGAAAATCCTATAATCCTTAAGTCGCGGTTACCTGAAATATCGAAGTTTATCGCCGCACCACATAGTTCAAGACTCAAGCAAATTATTTCGAGCTTCATTTATCTAGGATAAGAGGATAAGCCCTATGGGTGCAATGGGTGCCCGAACCATCAAACCCGACATTCTCCGTGTGAATTTATCACTAATCAGGATATGTATATCTTTTTCAGCATGTAACGATCGTGGGAGCCCGAAAAATGGAGCTCTTCATTGCATAAGGTTCGCGCCATCGAAGATTTGCCAAGTTCAGTGCGCAAAGGGCTACAAGTTCGCGAGTCCAGCCGCGCATACATACGTGTGTAATCTCATGACTGGCACGTGGGTAGCTTTTCCTTCATCAGCGAGTGACCAATGGCCTGATTGCATTTTAGACCAGGTAACCATAAGGCTGTTATCATCATTATTATCGTGATCATCACAATCATCATCGTCGATGTCTTATCTCATAGTCATTGTAACCATCATATCGTCATTAGCAGCAGCAGCAGCTCTGTCATTATCATCATCACCCATCGCCATTATCATCATTTTTGCCATCTCCACATCACCAGCGATATCGCCATCATTATCAGCTTCATAATCATTATCGCTATCAACACGGGCTTAGATCTTATATATGTAAATATCACCATCACCACCGACTTTATCATCATAGCAGGTTACCGCCATAACGACGACACCAGTGCACAGACTGCTTTATAGATAGGCCAAAGGCTTCATAACGGCCATAGAGTGACTATAAACTATTTATGCTTTCATTAATGTCAAATTTATAGCAGGCAACTAAAAGAAAACTATTTCTCTTTTTATTTTCCAGTGAGAAAATGTACTCATCAAGAATTTAGGTCAATTGAAACCAGATTTATGCAACATCAAGTAAAGATTAGATAGACCTGGACTCCAAGTTTTTATTCTCCTTATCATATAAGATTTGTACCACAATAAAACGAAACATGCTGATATTATTATCAAATCAAATCAACAATTGAGGGATGTGGGCTGTTTTTTTCCCACAGTATCTGGCGTGCTTTTTTTGTTTGCGAAAAATTATTTTTATGCCCGAAGAGCATGCTGGAATATATATTCCACCCCTTCCCCCTTAAAGGTTTTGGCACCTTATCCCCAATCTTAATGCGATGTGAACATCGATGCAGTTCATGCAATCAATCCCTTTTCAGAACCTAGTATCCATAGCCTTAGCGATTCTCGAATTATTAGGGGGGGGGAGACCGACGATACATATAAACATGACTATCAAAGTCGTTTTTCAAATGGCGAATCATATGGCTGATCAAAATAAAAAAAAAAAAACAACCTTATGCCGAGTGGAATTAGCGTGTTTGCTCTTTAGTCAATTTGGGCTTTTGGATCGGCTACTTCACAAACTCCAGTGGATTATCGGTATCTTAAAACACGGATTCGAGACTTTTAGCCTTTTTTGACGCATTAACTCGTTATACGCGGTGCGCGTCAAAGCCAAAGCTCTAAAATTGTTTTCTCTGAATGCGAGAAGAACATCGGCACACCATTAATTTGGTTTAAGTCTCATTAAATAAACTAGAAAGCTTTTAGAAAAGCTCTTGCGGAAAATAGAAAAGCACACTAGATAAAAGGGAATGGGGGAAATAAAATTGAACGAAAAACTACATTAAGATTGAACAATGAGAGACATTGCTAGTCTATCAATGTAAAAAAAGTAAAACTATTAACCTGTTTACTGAATTATCTTTGTGTTGTTAAGCAAAATGGCCTTATTTTTTTCTTTTAAACACAATATTATAAACTATACTCGGGATATTAACATGTGTAAAAGCAAAAACATCACACTTGTTTTCCCTCGCCTGGTCGACAGTAGTCCGTACCGCATTCTGGAGTATGAATGTAAATGGCTTTTGAATAATGACCTTGCACTGCTGTTTTGCTTGGTAAGAGGGAAGAAATTATAATCCAGGTTATTTTGCTACCATTGGTGAGAAGAGGCAATGGGGAAGTCGGTGTGCATTATCTCAGCGCAGTAGACGACACAGAACGCATCCGGCGAGCGGAATAAACCTCCTTTGCTATCTTCCTTTTTTTCATTGATTATGCTTTTCATCAACTATAACCATCTATTAACTATGCTTAATAACCAACAAAAGAGAGCGAAAGAAAAATAAGTACTCAGAATCTTCCTGAGCCCTTGGATACATCAAGTGCGAGTAAATCAAGTACTTGAAGTTATCTAGAGAAGCTCGACCATTCCGCTCAATCCGACGTCCAGTCCGATAAGCACTATTTTATCATTTTCATTCCACTCTTGATTGGCAAACAATAATTCACGTAAAGTACAAATCAGGCCTAACCGGGCGAGCGCCAATATCGACAAGTTCATCCACGACGGACCATGGACGCCAAACCGTGCATCGTAGAGAACCCCTTTGACAGCGATCTCACCGAGCGTATTACGATCAATGTCGGGGGGTTCAGACACAATACATTCATGAGCACTTTAAAAAACATCCCCGACACGCGCCTGTCCTGGCTAGCGGAGAACCATACAAATTGTGTAGAGTACGACCAAGTTCTTGGCGAGTACTTTTTCGATCGTCACCCGCGGATTTTTGCAGAAGTTCTGAATTATTATAGGACAGGCAAGTTACACTGCCCCGGGGACGTGTGTTCCACTCTGTTCCAAGAAGAACTGTCATATTGGGGTATAAACGACCGGGATATGGAACAGTGCTGCTGGGCTCATTACAAGCGGCAGATTAATACAGAAGAGACCCTTAAATCCTTCCATCTAGACAGCGCAAGGAAGATGGACGGGAAAGAGAAGAGCGGCAAGCGAAAAAGCCTCACGACTATCTTCGCCAAGGAGGAATCATTCAAGAGGGGGTTCTTGAAACGATGGAACAGATTCAGGCCAAAAGTGTGGGCCTTTTTAGATGATCCGCATTCTTCTAAGGCATCCTGGGTGAGTAAACAAAACACATGTATTGCTTAGATGCATAGGTAATTTGACAAGGGTCTATTGGTATAATATAACGGCTTACAAGTAGTAATAATAAAAAATGATTTGAATCCAATGAGTAGTAAAACCACCGTATAAACTACTCTTTCAAAGACAATTACATCGGAAACCATAGAAAAACAAATGCGTTTTTTTAATTGCTTTATCCGTAAAGCCCTAACACCAACTTGAAAATTGCTTGCATATTTGAAAAATTTGCTAACGAAGATAAAAGCATAAACTCTTCAATAATCAAAATTTTGATAGTATCCTACATTATTATTTACATCCCAATAAAAGGTTTATCAATACAAATTTCATTTTAACATTTAAACTGCTGATGAAATACTTTTCTTTTTTATCGCTAAATACGCGGAATTGAAAGTCGCAGTCTTCACACTTGCTATTGTGAGGTCAACGCGCAAAAGAAAAAAAACAACAACAACAAAAGAAGACGTTAGAGATTATTGCGATTTTATCTTTTTGAAAAGGTGCTTTTGGTGTCCAGAACAAAACTCCACAAAAATTGCGAACAAACATTTTGCTTGGCGAATTTCGTGCAAATCAACAGATCAACTCTGGTCGCAGCTGCATGTCTAGGTTGTTTATCCCTATCTGTTATACATAATGGTCTTTTCACTCATTTTAAATGTATTTTTTCCTTATTGCATTTCTCATATTGGTATAAAAGGAAACAACAAGTGTTTTTTTTAATCGAATAATAAAAAATACGTTTTTTTACCGCAATAGAACGTGAGATCTAACTTGGCTTGTAGTATTGCTTAATCTAAACAAAACTCTTCAATTGACCACAGGGAACATGAAAAGATGTAATCATTAGTGGTACATATTGTAATTTGGAACTTAATGTCACTTTTTCATATTTTGCTTATTTTTCACGGGGATGTAAAGAATGGAATTAGGATTCTGCCGTCAGAAAGCCAGCGATAGTCTTTTCGACAACAAGATAAGATAGCGTAGCAATGATTAATGAGATAGGAAGTACATGGAGACAGAGTTTAGCAAAAAGCAGTCATTTAATTTCACCAATCTGACTCAATTATTTTAGCTGACACTAAAACATAATATTTGTTGTCACGAGTGATGTTATACCACATATTAGAATATGCTAATATTGAAGGTTGATGTTGCTGCTTTCTGAATTATAAAATAATGGAGTTGTCTTCACTTACTAAAAGAAAAAAAAGATTCATAAAAACGTCATTTCTCTTCTTAGATATCTATTAGCATTATCAGATATCGTGTAAAAATGGAATGCAAAATAGATATCCACAAAAACAAGCTATTTTTTTTTATAACTGTAGGGCAATATTCAAGCCCCCAGTATAGAGATTTAACCTAGCACGTCTTTCTCGTGGAAAGCCAATCTTCCTTTCAACGTCTTGAAGGAAAAATAATTTGCCCTTACAGCCTCGTTTCACAATATCTCCATGTAAAAGGTGATATAAATCGCTGATACACTTGCTTGTAATCATATGATTGCTTTAATCACTTTCGAAAATTAACGCAGCTCTAGCTCTTTGCTAAATGCATGCAAATGATGGAGATAAAACATCCCCACCTTATGTGTATCCTATTTTTGGTGTAACTGTTTTCTTTTCTTTTTCTAAGACAGGATTTGAATATTATGCCCTCTACTTTCTTTCAAACGGCGCCCAAAAGTATTTGGCATATCCCATCCTCTAGTCAATTAGGGGGACTAGTACCCTTGGAGACCAGAGGCTCCTAGAGTTTTTCGAGCGAAGCGAGAGGTTTTTTAAACCCGCGCCCCCTAGCATGCTGGGAAAAGCGGATATTCAGCCTCTGGAACCCAGGGTAGGGGACTAGTCTCATCTTCCAGTCTTCGTGGTCTCTCTGTCACGCAAGCGCTTGTAGCAGCGATTGCGTGACAGGAGACCACGACCGCCGAGAGACTAAGGAATAGGTAAAAGAACTTATTAAGTAATCAGATTCACGTATTTATTTAATAATAACACGTATTTATTGATTAATTGCTTTAAACTTTATTTTTCAAAGAATCACAGATAGCACAAAACAGCTACTTTGTGATGAAAAGTTTCATTTCTATACAATTTCAATTATTCGTGTGTGAATTGTGTAAAGTTTGGTCTCAGTATAATAGCATGTTGCATACTATAGGTGTAATACCTGTTTTTGCTTTCCCTCTAACAATATTTACGTTCGAATTTCACCTAGATGGTGCAATAAAATAAAAGCAATGAACTCTAAAGTGACAAAATAATCCAAAAATATCCTCCAATAGGAATACAGCGTGGTGACGTAGGAATTTGTATTTATAATCAGTTTCCTCCGAATGTTCTACCATCACAACTCATGAGATGCTGCATTTTGAGGTGTAAATTCTTCGTTCTCGGACCATGGTTTGGCAAGAAGGGAAATTTGGAGTTCATAGCGGTCGTACTGTAAGGGCGCCTTCTTGTAGATGGGATAGCGGAACGGACCTAGGCAAAGGCAATCCAAACAGTCAAGCCGGCTACGTCTCCAAAGTGGTGAACCAAGTCGATAACCTTACGGATGAGAGAATTCAACGAAAGATCGACGCTTTTCCATTCCCTGACGGCTTTGAGAACAAATCAGTGATAAAAGAAAGCCACAGTAGGTTTTTTGAGCGATTTGCCACTTTTAACAAAGGTCGAGAGGCGGATAATGTTATTTTGTCCCTCAACAAACGACAACGATGGCTTCTTCCAGATCTTTTGAAAAAGGAGCTCCAAGAAACCCAAGAAAATGATGAGAAAGACAAACCGAGAGTGGTTTTGATTGAGAGGCGAGGGACGAGAGAGACCTGTGAAAATAAGCGAGTCAAAAAAGGAGACTGTGTGAATGTTGTGGATAATTTTGGTATACAAAAAAAAGGCAAAAGGTCCAAATTCTCCCATGTAGGAGATTTGTATAAAGGTGGTGGAGACGCAGAAATCATATACGAAGTATCATCCTCAGTTCCTGGACATAGCTGGCCCAACTACCGTGAGTTTGAGACAGACCTTTGGTCAGACTGGTATGGGACTTATGGTACTAAGTCCAAATATAAAACCAAGGGTTTTCGAAACAAGAAAAGATGCTGGGGACTATACAGTGGGTGTGATGTTAAAAGACAAGAATTTGATTGTGACTACTTTGCAGATTATGATGGTGATGCAGATATTTATGATGATGATGATGTCAAAGAGACCAAGGATAACATGCAGAGTGACTTTGATATTGGATCTCTCATAGCTAGCATCGCATTGAAAAAGACAAAGATGAACAATTTCATGGACTATGTCAGCTATGCAAAGGAATGCAGCCCTTATGGAAAGAATAAGGAGTCTAGAAGAATACAAGGGTGCCCTTGGCCTATACATCAAAAAGGAACTGCAGTATTGGTAGACCAGGAACTTCTAAATGGTGTTGAAAAGGAGGTGGCACCTAGCACTCCTCACATTGTTGCAGTGCCACCAGCAACAACTCCTAAGAAACCTGCAATTTATAAATTCCACATAAGGGTTGACAAACTAAGTACGCAATCTGACCAGCTGAGAGAAGAATTCAGAGACAGTTACAGAGAAGGGAAAAGCACACCAAGAAAATTCAGTATAACTCCAAATCAGTATGCTAATGTACATCTCCTCTTTCAAGAGATCAATGATGGTACATCACTGGCAGTGACAGCTGTTAGCGATGAAGAAATGGACTTAGAATCAGCTTTTGCAGGACTTAAAGGGAAATCTGGGTTGAATGTGTCAGAAGTAGTAAAATGTATTCAAGCAGACAACACTCCACAAACTCCACAGGTCAAAAGATGGAACACAGCTGTCTCCTATGATGTACTGTCTGATGTGTGTTCCTATGAACAGAAAGCACTCCAGCTTGAGATGGCCTATGCAGAGATAAAGGAGGAAGATGGCACAAAAGAGGAAGAATCAGAAGACATCTCAGGACATGCAAAGACAGAAATAGGGGTCGTCTGTCGAGTCTGCTATGAAATGGCCACCTCTTCGATTGAAGGTACTAAAAGTCACAATAGGAATTTGCAAGCCCATATATACCTATATATATTTTTTTCATGTTAACAGTTCTAACAGACTTAAGTGCAATTTTGATTTTTTTTTTTTTTGCAAGTTGGAGGCTTTTTAACACAACTACCTTTCGAACTCTCTAATTGGTCAGTTCATCATTCCAAGCTTTTGATTGAGAGAAGTTATGTAATTTGGTTTCTAGAGTGGAATACAAAATGTAAGCTCAAATATTTTGCTTAAAATTTTATTATTTATCATAACATCAACAACAATTACTGCAACAAAGGCATATATATCTATGAAAAAAGAAACCTTTTTTTCTAATTCTAATGTCTCTTTCGAACAGGGTTCTCTGTGCTCAATGCCTGCAGCCATTGGTTCTGTGATGAATGCTGGCAAGCATACCTGGATGAGCAAATCAGACAGGGAAAGACAAGTATTGTATGCCCTGGTTACAAATGTGCCACTCCAGTCGATAACACCACTATCCTAGCCCTGGTACCTGAACTTTACCTAAAATACACTAGCCAGGTCAGGCAGAAAGCAGTAGAGGCAAATCCTTCCTGGCGATGGTGCCCTGGAAATAAATGCTCCCTTGTGAATAAGGTAACAAAGAGAAGTTGTTACCATGGTAATACATTCCTGGACTATGGCGGTGTTCCAGTGGCCTGTGCATGTGGCAAGACATGGTGCTCCGAATGCCAGGAAGAAACTCACTGGCCAGCCAAGTGCGAAATAGCGCAGAGATTTAGAAAGCAGACCAAAGCATACCAGGAAATACTTAATGGAATGGACAACCGCATTAAGTCTGTGTTTGTCAAGCGCTGTCCAGCCTGTAGATATCCAGTTGAGAAAAATGGAGGCTGCCCACACATGTCTTGTACCATGTGCGGTGGACACTTTTGCTGGGAATGCCTCAAAGACTGGAATCTCCACGGTTATGGGGTCTTGTGTAAGGGAGCTAAAAAAGAAGAAGAGGTGGAACTTACAGATAATATTGGATCTGCAAGGTATAACAGGAATGTCCGAGTAGCTACTAATCACCACCTGGCGAGAAATGTCAATGACATGTGCAAGGCATACAAAACTGTTGAGAGAATTGCAAAAGCAGTGGAATCCTATAAATATTTGCAGCAAAATGGTTTTGCTTTCGCCAACAAGCCAATATCTAGTCCTGAGAGATATCTTCAGAAGTTTATTGATTATAATCCCTGTAATTTGCTCAGAAAAATAGTGGATTATAAATTTCTACTTCATACAGTGATAGAGGGTTGCGCTATGGTTATGGCCATGTCAAAAACTAATACCAGTCATCACAAACTGCAAAGGAGCATTGATATCTTGAACTTTGTCATCAGTAGGCTGGACTCATACCAAGACATCATGTCAGACATGTTAGGCTCTGCTAAGGTAGTAAACAATGTAGAGTTTTTACTGGGCACATCACAAAAGAGTTTGATAAAAATCAGCAAAGCAGCACAGCAGACACAATAAATAATGTTGGCCTGCAGTGAGAATTATCATTTTACAATTTTTATAGCCAAATTCGTACTTTCTTCATTTGGAAATAGCACGTAGTCAATCAAACCAAACAATCAAAACCAAACAAACTGCCCCCAAAGCTTGTCTGACTACGCGCTATTCCCAAACGAGACTTGGATTTTGGATTCCCCGAGGTTGTGCAACAACGAATCTGGCTGTAAAATAATGATTATAATTTTATTAAAAATATTGTTAAAATAGAGGAAAACTTATTTATTAATTGGCTAAAGATAGTCTATCAATATTTTCAATAAAATAAGATACAAAATATGAAAGTTTCTCATCTTATCCAGCACATTTTTCACATGGGACATAGTCGAAAAATGCTCCACATCCAAGGGAGATCTGGGGGTATGCTCACCCAGGGAGGGATTTTATAGGCTGTAAACCCCAAATCATGAAAACAGTGCTCCCTGTTTTGCTTGCTCCAGTAACAGAAAGATCTGTGAGAAGGGTAGGGATGTCCCTGCAGAAACTCGAGGCTTGATATTTTTGGAGGACACCATAACCCCTCGGCCTCCAATGCAAATCTTGTCAAATTCCCTGGTCCTAAAATCTTTTTTTTTTTGAGCCGATCCTATTCTGTATAAACAAATACACAAAATAAAACATAATAGCAAAAAGTCATGACATTTGTTTTGCATGTACCAGGAACGATACAAAAACTTGAAATGACCTTGAAGTATCCACCCCACAAAAAAGCTTCTCCATACAAATCACTATTAAACAAAGGCCTCCAATGTATTTTTGCACCCAGAACAATACATATTGTTTGAGATTGGTAAAGCATTAACCAGAAAGGGGATATTATTAATGGCTACTTTTTTGCTTTCCAGGTATTCATAATGATTTCCTGTCTCATGATCCTGGTTTCTGTAACACAGTTCTGTCTCGGCACTGTACCATCTTTGCGAGAAGACAGCTTCACTATGAAAGTCCTTTACTGGCTCGACTTCAGCACCTCCATTTGGTTCACTGTAGAGTTTGTCCTTCGTCTCGTTTTCTGCCCAAGCACCAAGGAATTCGTGAAGAATCCCATGAACTGGGTCGACCTCACAGCCATTCTACCATTCTACTTTCGCCTGTTTAAACTCCAGGACCAGATTTCTTGGCTGGTAGTCATGAGGACACTCAGGATCTTTCGCATATTCAGTCTGTCTTTATCATTCCAGATTCTCTTCCGTTCACTTATTTCTAGCAAAAACGAGCTTTTCCTGGTATTTGTGAGCGTCATGGTACCCATAATCCTGTTCTCAAGCATGATTTACTTCGCAGAAAAAGACGCTAATGACAAGAACTTTCAGAGCATTCCCGAGTCCTTCTGGTGGGCGATAATAACAGTGACCACCGTCGGTTATGGGGACGTCTGTCCAGTAACAAAATTAGGCAAAGTCATAGGTGCGGTGTGCGCTATTTGCGGAGTGGTAATTGTTGCACTCCCCGTGTCTGTGATCGGAAGCAATTTTTCGTATTATTATATTCAAGCGCACACTAGGGTACAACAACCACGGCGCGCTAACAATCAGCACCAAAAGACCATCTCCCATGTGCCCGCGAACATCATGGGCCTTACAAGGCGGTCTACCATGACAGGGTCTCCAGATATGCGCATGCGTAAGCGAGTGCTTGCGTCACCAGTACGCAAGAGATTACGCAGGATGGCGACCAATGGCGAACCAGGAAGATTACGACACAACTCATTTCAACACATAGAAGAGGTCTCAAACATGTGAGGGGGGAGGGGGGGGATAAGGAAATTGCTACACAACTCATGTCAACACATTTTTTTGGTTTCGCTATCACAGTGTTTAAGATCTGCTCAAAAACTGTGATAGCATAAACAAATAAATTCCTTCAAAACTCATGCCAACACATAACAGATATCCAAGATGGAAGTCCAAAAATTCACGCCAATACAGAACAGATATATAATATATATGTGATGGCGGGCCAGCAAGGTTGCGACACAACTCATGCCAACATAGAGAGGACTATGTAAACACCAAAACACCGAATTACATATTCAAACAATAACTTTGTCTCAACAAGGAACAATTATTTAATCTATGTACATATCATCAAATATCTAAAATAAAATAAAACAGTGCCACACGATGGGCAGCAAGTACAGCTATTAGGGACCTTAAGCAACGACATCGCGGACGCCGACGGCAGAAAACAATGCAATTTGATTCAGAATTTAATAGCAGCACGTGGAAATTGCGTTCTGTCTGAAACATTTCAGCCGTTTTCCGTAAAACCACGGACGTGTAAACTCCAAGATTCACGGTTAATTGAGGACGCGGACGTTTGAGCAGTAAACTCCATTACGTTCGCTGCTGTAGAAATAATTTCCTTATTTTATTTTTATGTCTCTGGCTATAATGTTTTGCCTATTCCATTGCAATTAAATTATTATTGATCGCCACGCGCGAAAACATCTTTTTCGATCGCGTTGTCCCAGCCGTCGTCGTCGTCCTTGCTTAAGGCCCCTATTTACTCATTTAGACGATGAGGCGCAAAAACGACCTTTAAAAAATTGTCTCTGCCAGTCACCATTTTGTCCTCCTACAAGAGAACCAGGTGTGAGAAAGAATCCGTTTCCATCGGCTGATTTGGGGAAGCCAATGTGATATTTTCCATTGAATTTGGTAAATAACGCATACGATTACCTATGGCTACTATTTATCCTAAAGTGGTTATTCTAAGATTTCTTCTCATAATATTGGTTGTAAACAATAACAAAGGTGCGGCTGACAAGGGCAAAATTTAATTTAAAAAACAATTTAACTAAATGCCGGTGTCTGAACCAGTAAATACGTAAAACTCAAAGTGGTGTTGGCATCTGGATTACTGAGCTTGAGTCCTGTTCCTGTTATGAATACTCATTCTACCAAAGCTTTAAACCCGAGCTTCGCCGAGGCTTACTGGGGTACCGATCAAAATGAGACTTACATACAACAAACAGGAACACATAGATATCAAGGGCTATTACGCCTAGATGTCTTGTCTCCCACACAGTCCCTCTGGATTTTGTCACACAATGCGCTGGACTTTAGTCCGTAAATCCTGCGTGACAATGTTGTTTTGATTCTGGATATTCAAAACTCTCATCATTTTTCCTTTCACTTTCCTTGCATTGATTGATAGCTTCGAAATAGAATTGAGCAGTTTTTATTATAGGATGGATTGGGATTGAGCGATTCAAGTGGATTTTACAACTGAGATGAGCATCTCATTTGCACAGGGTTTCATAGCATACGAAACCATGCGTCACGCAAGAGACCCTGGGTCTTTAAAGCGCATTGCGTGATAGACGTTAGAACTGGAAATGAGACTATTAGAAGTCTAGTCCGTATAGATGTTGAAAGAAGAAGTTACTTGGGGGTCAGCTTAGCGTGGTACCGGCTGAGCTTGTGGTCGCTGTCGGTTGTGGTTGCACAGGGAATCCATTGTCTTTCAGCATTTGTACCAGGTCACCGTACCTGTGGGAAAATCGCAGTGAGAGCAGTTCACAGTTCACAAGCTGGAAAAGGATTCTAAAATTTTTCAGGTTAGCGAGGGAAAAAATGTGGCATGTTAAATAAGGAAACGCAGTTCACATTCAAGTCCCTAAGGCTTTCCGTTAAATTTCCCCCAAAGGTGTTGATAGCAACATTAGTGTACTTTACAAACGGCGCGATTGAAGAAGGAAAGAAACTTTTGTCAATTTCCCCAAATATAATTGATCAGTTTTCCGTAGGCATCAACTTGAGCCAAAACAAAGAGAGTCCATCGAAGGAATCGAGCGGTATCTAGCAAAGGCAAGAGGTAGTAAGAATGGGTGGGGTCAAGAGGGGGAGCCGAGAGGTGGGGGAGAAATAGCACTTACCCGTGTCCTTTAAGCATATCGAGAAAGGCGTAGAATTGCTTGAAAGAAGCCTCGATGCTTTCTAGGAACCGATCATCCTCGAGAAGCGTCCCGCCTGAGTCAACAACAACAGCTGATAATTTAGAGCGGATGGCCTGTTAAATAGCGCGGATTCTCATATATTCTATTGTCTTTTCACGGTTGAGGTTTCCGTCAGACCTCCGGAAGTAAGCTGGTGACAATGCGGCTTTAAGTTCCTACTATGCGGAAAAACCGTTGATTATGTACCTTTGCTATCTGTCTTGCCGCCATTAGCAGATGGCGAGATTTCCGTTGTCGCCGGAGCTTTCGGGGACTATAAATAGAAACACCACTTGTGTCATTAACATTGGCGCTGAGCAAGCGCGTGGATGTGTGTGACTCGCACATGCCGCCCTACCTTCTTCCACTTGTGGTAGTACTTAACATTTGCGCTGAGCAAGCGCATGTAAGCGCGTGGATGTGTGTGACTCTGCGCATACCGCCCTACCTTCTGAGCATTTGACGACTGTCTGGCCTGGATCAGACGAATCTCTTGCTGAAGTCTCCTGTTTTCAACTTGAAGCTGACAAAATAATTCGTGACAATAGCATCAGAAGACAGCATTATAAACAGATACACGAAATAAGAAAATGTTAGTGTGTTAAAGTATTCTTTGCACATGAACTCGCACTTCAATATCCTGAACAATAAAAATGGTGCGCGGTATGCTAATACATGATATGACGGATTTGAGACAGAGAGTCACAATAATTAATGTGTCGATTAACCAGCTCCAATGACAAGCGAAAAAGGGATATAAGAGCGAATGGGTAAAACCATCAGGAATTAATCTAGTCCCAGGCGTTCTTACCGGGTTCCTGCTTGTGGCCTGGGACGTCCTCGCGTTCCTGTGACGTCACAACTCTTACCACAGGAAGCCCGATTAGAAAACCGGGTGAGACGCCTGGGACTAGGCTATTCAGGTATCACTTACCTCGAGTACTCGCGAGTCAGCCGATGCCCGCGCGCGACTCTCATCTTCAACTCTTCGGCGTAGGAATTCGATCTCAATCTTCATCTCCTTTAACTTCCCGCCACTCATGCGGACATCTGCACACGACACGGAAAAAAAAAGTGAAAAAAAAAATCACAAAATGATGACACTGTACTTAACACATGTACTTCCTTCTAAGAACAAATAATTGTGTCTTTTTAACGATTCTAAGAGTTCCTCTTGGGTAAGAACAAGCTCGAGAGCAGCAACTGACCAGAGCTAAGAAGTCAGTACTTTTTGTTGTGACAGGTGAGCGCTAAATTTCGCGCAATACCGAGCCACTAAAAAAATTCAATTCCATCGGCTTATTCAAGCGAGTAACTGAGATAGTTTCAATCAAATGTCGTTAATGGAGTTTCAAACTTCAATCGTTCTTGCAAATGGACAGTTGTATTTTTTTTAAAAATCGTAATCAATACGACTGAAAATAGTGGAGTTGCTGATCGATTTTTTTTTCTTTAAATAAAATAAAATAGCGGCTCATCTCGTTGTCTTACCAGAGTCAGTGGAGCGGCTAGACGGAGGGAAGGACGACTCTTCCTCGCTTTCGACTGGAGAACTAGCAGCCCGAGGGTCCACCACGAAATCCGCGACACCTTGGGCTTTCTTCTTCTGTAAGCATCAGAACAACCACTATATTAGAAAACAGGGGGGATACAGGAAAAACTTGTGCGTCTGTTTCTCTTTCCCTCGAAATTGGAGGGTTTTTTTTTTGCTAGAGAAGCATAAACAGACCGAGCAAAACAATGCATTATATCAAACACAAAGATCTAATGGATTGTCCCTTGATCCTCCCTGCAGCAAAGAGATCATTATCTATTATCAGTTTCTGCTGTAACAGGATCTATTTCCTGCGGGCTTACAGAAGCGAGCTGGAAATCGGGCCTTTTATTCTAACAGTAAACACTGTTCATTATTTTCCTGTCATATATACTCTCTGAATATTTCAGTTCATTTCTGCACTGTAAAGAAAGTAATTAAGTATTGTCTACATTTGAGTAACAGGTTGGATCTCATCACAGGAAATAGCGAAAAACAAACGGACAATCTCCACAATACCAAACGGTAATTATACGCGGAAACCAACGTAATTTGCGCTAGAACGTCATCATTAAAGGGTAAATTAATAACCAGTTAACGCAAAATTTAATACCTTGACATTTCCACGAGGCAAGCTGTCGTCAGATGTCGTCTTCAATTTATGTCTAAGGGAAAAAAAATACTTTGCTAAGATGACAAAATGGCGGCTGACAGAGTTTTATGGATACTAAGTACGTACTTTGGGGTACAGAAAAGAAACCGGTGATAAGTTGCTACCTTACCGGTTTCTCCCGAGTTCTATGGATATTAAGTACGTACTTTGGGGTACAGGGAAGAAACCCGTGATAAATTGCTACCTTACCGGTTTTTCCCACCTTACCGGTTTCTCCCGAGTTCTATGGATATTAAGTACGTACTTTGGGGTACAGGGAAGAAACCCGTGATAAATTGCTACCTTGCCGGTTTTTCCCACCTTGCCGGTTTTTCCCACCTTACCGGTTTCTCCCGACGCGTGCTGCAGTTCTCCAGGGGACGCCTGCTCCAGTCTTTTTCACGGTTGCTCGTACCACAGGCGACCTGACAGAGGCACTTCGTGATCGTGGCTGTTGAGGCCCGTCCCTTTGAAAAACGCAAAAAACGGTCTCCCTTGTCATCAAAGTCTACGAAGTGCGTCATGCTTAGGTGGGGCGCTTAATTGGAGGAAGTGCTTAGGCGAGACGCTTGCTCTGGGGAGGCCATAATTTGAGGGAGATTATGATTAAAATTTTTCTCTTAGGCAAGGCGCCTATTCAAGTTATTACGCTAGCATACTTTGCGGATCGGCGGTTGTATGCTGTGGAGACTGTTCGTGGCCTCTCTCTTTTGACTCCTTTGCGCAGCTGCCGTATCCTGCCAGGCTTGGGCTCTTCTATAACAATCCACGGGAACTGCAATGCACACAAAAATGTGATCGCAGTTTAACCGATTATTTAATTATTCATTTATTTATCAATTGTTCTTCTATAGCGCTTATAGCAAAATATGTACCTATCCAAGCACTTCTACCAAGGGCATAAAATGAGGGTGTGATTGGTCTTCTTTAAGTTTACTTAGTGTCATAAGTACCTCTGTTTCTATGTCACCAGCATTCATCATGATTTGCTCCATAATTGCAGTCAACACATCTCTATCTAATTGAAACAGAACAGTTTTGGGCGCCACTGTTACAAACAGATTCATTTAAAATTTGCTTATAATACAGAAATGTTTGCCTGTCAATAATTTAAGATTTATGATGGTAGAGAGACAACGACGGCATACACATTAGTTCTTTCCAAGTGCTAAAAGATAATGGAGGTAGCCATTATCTTGTGTGTGTGCTGTCTTAGACTCTATGTCATTGAACATAAATTTGATAACACAACTGAAATTACTATCAAACTCCAATACCACCATTAAGCATATTGATAATTCTTATATACATACCTATGAGCGGGTTGAGTCGCAGATCCAGAACAGTGATTGTGGTGTTGAATTTGAGGACTGGTTGGAACTCCATGGCTCCCTCAGTGCTCACTCCACACTGCTGAAGATCTAGAGCTAAAAAAACACACCACATTCATATAAAAATATTGAATCAGGTAAGGAGAACATGAGAAGATAAATGGCTGATGGAGAGTAGCAGACAATTGATATTTAAGGTGGCCAGACAATATAATTTTTCATTTCTTACAGTATTTAATGGCCCTCTCTAGCTGTTTAAACTACATAAAATCTACTCTGACACTTAAAGCATGGCTTACTAGCGAACCATCTGGACCAGGACCATGGTGTCATGAGGAACGCCCAAACATAAGTGGGTAAACCACATACATTTTCACACATCGATTATATGGATTATATTAATTATTAGAAAAAAGTAGCAATGGCAGTTGTGATAAAAGTGGCAGTTATAGAAAATCATAACAAAATCAGTCTTTTAGGTGGGACAAGACCTTACACATTTGTTCTTTATAGTATGGCCCATCTTCTAAAAGAACGTCTGGATAGATATGTAGTATACCTTTTACCCATAGATCATCTTTTAGTGCCTCAGCCAAGTACGACATGCCACGATCACTAACTAGAGGGTTCTTGCAAAGTGAAATGCGCCTAAGTCCCGTCATCCTGTCCATATCAGGGCGTCGGTAACGCAGACTGTCTTGCCATGCAACACTGTGCCGACGAGTAGCTTGAAACTAGAACAGCAAAGACTTTTAAGTCTTTGCACTTAAAAGTGCAAGAGGCTCAATAAGAATAAAAAGCATGACAAATGTACTTACTCTGATGATCTTTGCAAGTCTTTGCACTTAAAAGTGCAAGAGGCTCAATAAGAATGAAAAGCATGCCAAATGTACTTACTCTGATGATCTTTGCAAGTCTTTGCACTTAAAAGTGCAAGAGGCTCAATAAGAATAAAAAGCATGCCAAATGTACTTACTCTGATGATCTTTGCAAGTCTTTGCACTTAAAAGTGCAAGAGGCTCAATAAGAATAAAAAGCATGACAAATGTACTTACTCTGATGATCTTTGCGATTTCCTCAGCCCCTCTCCACGTCAGGTTACACCCAGTGAAGTTGATAGAAGTGATTGACTGTGATCCTTTGATTGCATTGGACAATACTTACAAAGAAATGGATAGTATATAGCTCAGCAACTTACTTTCAAAATAAAAATTACTATAATAAAGGTGTCCCCTTCATTTTTAGTAGCATAAAAATAAAATTGAATTAAAACCTACTCTCTAGTCCATGGTCTCCAATTTGGCAGAACTCTAAAGACAGGTGCTGAATTGTACTATTTTTTGTGATGCCCTGAAAGGGAAGTGTTTTATCAAGATAAGACAATATCATTGTAGGTACATACATCAAGAATGTTACGGTCCAACAGTAGTAGAACCTTATAATCATTTACCTTTGCAAGACATGCAAGATCTCTCTCCCTTAATGGAATACCTTGTAAAATAAGGCAGTTGAGTCTTTCTGTTTTACTAAGGCAATCCTTTATAATTCTGTATGTCAAAAAAGATGAAAATAAATGTCATGTATTGTTACCAAAATAAACAGTACAAAAGAAAACGAACATTCAAATGGCACTCAACAGATCATGTGACTGGGTGGTAAACTTGCTTGTGTGGGCTCTGTCTGTCAGCAAAATAACAACTACAAAAAGCTAGTGCTTACGGATCAACCAGAAAGTTTCTTTGTCATTCATGCAGTATATTTTCATTGAGGGATTTAATTTTTTGGTCAATTCCTAGTGTGACAGGTGCAGTCATTTCTGTGTTTATCTTGGCTTGAATTTACCACTCAAAAAGTCACATGACTTCTTGGTGCAAGTCGCCTTTTGATCTCCCTGTGGTTATATACCAAGATCCAAAGTGCCGTGATCATAAACTTTACCTGCATAGCTTATAAGTCATGTCTTTACTTCTAATTGGAGGAGTTTTCTTTTTCAATGCCAGCAATTTTTGCTCTGAAAGTTCTGAAAGTACATTTAATACACCCATAGGAAAAGGTTAATAGTTGGCTAACTTGTTTATTTATTCAACACTTTTAAAACTGAGTGATCTTGTGGGATTACAGGGGGTGGGTTGGGGGGGGGGTGGGTGGGGGCTTCTAATGGGCCAAGTGACATTGACATGACATGGAGGAAATGGTCTATGGAAGACAAGCATCGCTAACATGCTGAAACAACAATACTCATTGAAGTCTAGTTGTGAATGACGACAACTTGTGCAAGAGCTTGCAAAAAAGGGGGCCGAGCTATCCCATTTATAGTGCGTGTTCGTGTTTAAGGTGGTTTATCCCCCCCCTTTGGACTGCCAGAAAGCTATATGTTACAAAAAATAATTACCCCCTTCCCCTTAGTTATGGAGCCAGAAACCCCCCTTCAGCAAAAAGCTAGATCCACCCCTGGTTGGTATCATCTAATAAACCTTCTATATATGACATCTTCTGAGCAAGTCTTGTGCGACCTGAACCATGTTACATGCAGCTGTCATTTGATTCAGTAAGGTTGACTGAACCCGGCTGATTCATGATACACTCATCTTTGACCTACCAGTGTCTGGATAAAGTGTTTGCTGCCAGAAGCTTCTAAATGCCACACATTTTAAGGTCTTATTAATCTTTAGAGCCGTCAGTATGGGCGCCCAGTCTGGCTGTCGAACCCGGTCCGCGTTACAGTCTATAGTATGTTCATCCAGATTTGCCGTCACTGCAGGCAAGGGACACAAGTTCTGTAAAGCACACAGATTCTCGTAGCAGAAACCATAATCTATGGCGTTCCTCTGGTGCTTCCGCACAGTATCCATCATGGATATCCAAATTATTGTTTATAGTTGTAGAAACCTTGATGGCGGCTGGCCCAGATTCACTTGAAATTCATAGAGAAAAACAGCTTAAGCAGCCGCTTTTCACACGTTCATGAGGCCAAGTTAAGCTCCATCCTCTTCTCTGTATTTCCTAAGGGTGAGTGGACTTTTCGTAAACAGTAATTCAAAGCCTACTTTTGAGAGTTTCTTTCGTAAATTGACAAAACAAGCAGACAGAATCTCCAACGGTCTGTTTTGGAGATCCGCTGTCCAACAAAGACTCATACACAGGAAACCCAAAATATATGTATGCAGTCTAGCTTTGGTTTATTTTACAATTTTATCATTCGTTATATACATCCATTGTAATTTTGTGCTGGTTATAAAAAAAACAAAGTTACTTTTTTCTATATAGGTGTGAAAAAAAGTTCAGAAATTTGGGATTATATTTTGATAATGAGCAGGCGAGCTTTAAGCGGTCTTACCCCATTCGTACAAAGAAAGCAAGATGGCGGTGTATTTGAGCGATGACCCAGCGTCTAAAGATAGGTAAATCTACCCGTAAACTGCACGAACGAGATATATTTTCGATGATTTTAATAGTGATATAATCATTACGGTGTTTATTTCTAGATGGGTGACGGTCTATCCCGCGTATTTGAACAGTAGACGAACGGTGTGTCAAGGTCGACGTGTACCAAAGGCGAAGGTACTCTCGTTACGATAACACACATTACCTTCAGCGCATACCTGCCAACTCCCAGGCTTAAAAAAACGGGAGTTTTTAGGGGGAGGGGGACGGGATATATCAATCGATATAACGACTGTACAATCTCAGTTAATATCTATTTGTTAAAATATGATAAATGGGTACCCTGTGGTAAAATGGCGAAAACTTTGATCTAAATTTTCGAGATGTTCCCCCACGAGAACTTTGGAGAACTTTTGCGGTAGTCCTGTGGTCTAGAAGAAACGCCTGTTAAAGGATCATTGATTATTTATATCGAAAAAAACTGCAAACGTCATAACTTGGATACAAACTATAAGAATTCATAGATCCAACGTGCGCACGAATATCCAATCAGAAAGCAGCAAGTAGAAGCCAGTGAAGTGCAACCCAAATGTCCCACAAATTTTACAACATGTCAGATGAGAACAGTGAGTCCTGCCCGGATTTATCTATAATACAGATGTTTTTAGGGGTTTTCCTTCGACTTGCGAAATAAAACACAGTAACTGAACATAATGGAAACTTGTCTTGTGTCCAAGCTTGGTAGAGAAGCATAAAAAAAGATAACTACAAGTTTGGTTGTTGAATGGAAATGGCACAAATCCAGCTCAGTATACGAAAATTTGGAAATGATAAGATAAAGCAATGCTCTTTTAGGTAGGTACTATGTGTTAATGTGTTTTAAAAGCTATTTTTGTCAACTTTGCAGTGATTTATATGCGGGGAAAAGAAAAAGAGAAAGTTGAATTCACCGGTTACGTCTGACTTCTAACTACAAGTTTTATGGCAAACATCAAGATTTACAGCAAAAATACAAACGATAGTCTCATTCTTATATGTAATTGAAGTAACCTAGGTAATATCAATCACAAGTTTAATGGTAGGAATCAAACTGCTCTTGTGGTTTGTTTGCTTTTTGTTTTTTCCTTTTAAATTTTACACATGTTTTTCTACAATCTGAGTCCCAACTCTACATTAAAAGTACCCAGTCAAAAAAAAACAGGGCTAGCACTTTCTACGCTGACTGGACAATGCTTATTTGCTTGTACAGATTTGCAGAAAAATATCTCAAACCAATCTTTTTCACTGTCAGTTGCCAACTCTCTGTGGGACCACATGGCTGTTATAGCACCATCTTTTAATCCTGATTGGCTATTTGTGTCACATGATTGACATGTCAGATCTATGAATTGCAGAACTTTGTGGGTAAAATCTAACTTCTACTTCAAAAACAAATTGACTGATTAGAGATATGTCATAAACCGGGAGATTTGATAAAAAGCCAGGAGTCTCCCGGTAAAACCAGGAGAGTTGGCAGGTATGTAAGTTCTATTAACAAATTGATTTTTTGTGTGCAATTAGAAAAATTCAATGTTTGTATTCAGTTAGGTTTGAAAGTAGATTGTCATTTGGTTACTTGATGTAATTGAAACCAGCCTTTTTTTGTTGTTGTGTTCGATTTCTCATATTGATGCAGAGTCTTGTGATGGGTGATTATATAGTATTACAAGCATATTGATACTTTACAGAAACTGTCACTGGATAATGAGTAAATAATAGTTGCTCCCCCTAATAACCATATAATAATGTTCGTTTTTGTTAAACACATTTAGGCTGTTGATAATCCTACTGTAACAGAAATTCGTGATATTTGCACAAGTCAAAATTTATCCTGTGAATTAGAGGTAAGTTTAACTCTGACAAAGTTATTTATGTTAAGTTTGTAGGTGTGATCAATATGTAGATTCAATAATGAATATCAATCAATTTCAATTTATAAAATTACCTACAGTGTAATTGTATTGGCAATCTTTAATAGAGCAAAAAGATTGAGATCAGTTATTAATTTTTGAGATCGATATGCATCAATATGACTAAGTGGGAAGGATTGTGTGAATTGTTTATCTATCTTCTGATCCAATCAATATCAACTAATTAAGATTATTGATTTTGGTGTATTGAATAGAATCTTGAAATTGATTTTTTGAAGATTGAACAGGCTAGGAATAGTCAAAGATAATAGCTTCTTCAAATCTTCTGATGGAAATTGATTTTTTCCCAAGTATTGTCTAGGATGACAAAAAAGGGCTCAACCCCGGTTTGAAAACCTGTGATTTGTGTACGAGTTGTCACAAGTCTTCTCGTTTGGCTGAATACAAAGATATCCTCTGGAAATGGTTCTTAAATCCATTAAAAGCAGATGTCATATTCCTTCTGTGTTTGGATTATGGGGAGGCGTTTGCCAGAAATATAGCAAATAAAAAATAAAGCTACATCACATGGGCTTGGTATGGCATGACTTATTCTTCTCACACTACTAAATTTCTATTTCAGAACAATAAATTTTATCCCAAAGAAAGTGCAAAGGATGTAGTTTGTAAAGGAAGAGTAAGAATTCAACTTAAGAATTCTGATGGTACACCAGTTAATGCTGATATTCCCAACAGTAAGTAGCTGCCTGGTAGTCATCTATAGGACATGTGCGACTTCAACTATGAAATCGCAAGACATTTTGAGTGACAAACTCAATAAAAATCAAAAATAAAAATCATAAATAAAAAAGTGGCTTTGGCCGTAAAGCCAGAGAGCCAAAAAATTAACTCAAAGTCTCAATGAAAATAGGCCCTTTCTGATTGATTCATACATGTTTAGATTCTTTGCTTTTTTTTTGTTATTTTGCTGTCAAAGGCCAGAGCAGTCTGTGTATACAGTAGCTCTTGTTACAAAATGGCTGAGTGCTTCATATTTGCAAAAATCCACTCAATGTTGTGTAGACACAGACTGTTCTAGGCTAATGTGTAAGCACTGTCATTGATACCCTGAGCCATCCCCTAATACTGGTCAGTAAAGTACAGTATGACAGGAGATAGGAAATCAAGCTTAACATCCTTATCCAGAAAAGAAGGGAATTGCAATTCCCAAGGTAGAATGGAGGGGGCCAAGTTTTTTTTCTCATGGAAGGATGGGTTGAAGGATATGAGGAATTTTTATAGCATGTCTTTTCTTTCATATGGGGTGCAACCCCCATAACTCCTCAACCCCTCCCCTACATAGATCCATATTGAACCCTAGGACCTGGCTGCTTGCATCTGGCTGAGCCACCACAGCTATCTCCATACTCCCACATTCTTGATGAAGAGAATCAGTTCTAAGATGTCTAACACAAACTTATGTACCGCAGAATAAAACCTGGTCGCTTATGTATGTTTCAGGGAAAGCCTTGTTTTGTTTTCTTGGTGAGATGATCCCAAAGCTGAAAACAAGGCAAACTAAAACTGGCCAATCAGATGGCAATTCCAGTCAACAGCAGGCTGCTGCCAGCAAGAAAAAGAAGGGCAAGAAAGCCAAGGGCAAATAAATCAAACTAGCTTATTTAGGGTCATCCAACAATTCAGGAACAATGTTTTGCTCTAAGTGTTATAACCCTTAGCTGAACCGTTTTACAGAGTTGCCCCTTTCTGATGTAGAAAAGGTTGTCCTCCTTAAAAGAAATTTTCAATGTTCCAAATGTGACTCATTTAGATTCACCTCTAAAGAAAAAGTTGCTGGATTTTTTATTTGCCTTGCTCCACAAGCAGTCCACTGTAAATTTCTGCAATGCACCTGAAATACTACACATGCAGAAAGCAAATATATAAAGAGTCACATGACATTTTGAACATTGGAAATGTCTGTAGCCAGTATTGTGAAAATGAGAGGCTTGATTGCCCCTTCAGAAGACTATAATATAATAAAATGTTGTTTATTTAACAAGGGCGAGGGTAGCATTTTTACAATACTTTTCATTCGAGTCGAACCCCTACAGTAGTTGAGTGTTACCTACATACATAATCTGATTTAAAAAATGCACACACAAATTTGTCTTTTGTTTGATTTTAAATGAATGACATACCAATGGTTAATGGTTAGCTAATATTACAAATAACGAACCTATTTTACTATGACACACAAACTCATTGCAGTAAAAAAAATTGTTCTTTGACATCTACTCATAATTTATGTAATATATAATTGCTGGACCTAAACAGAACATTGAATAAAATAAATTATAATGGAATTAGTCACTGATGTCCTTCATATTCCAGGAGTTCATAATGATAATGTAGATGACACGTCTGACCATGCAGACGGCAGGTTTACCACAACACGTCGCTCTTGCCCCCTTCCTGCCTTATCTACCTTATGTACAGGAGGGACCATGGGGACCTTGAATGGGATGGGCGAGACACTGGGGGACTTCTTGGGAGGGTCAGACCCTGACTGATTAGGGGCTACCAAGGGGTCCTTAAAGTGCACATGTGGGGAGGGTGGCTGCTGTGAGTGGCCTGAAAAAAAAAACATGAAAATGATTGTATATGAGAGGGCAATTTGATGGCCTGCAGATAGGTGCTTGGCTTGGGTTGGTAATAAACCAATAGGCTTAGGAAAATGTAGAGCTAGAGAGGAGATTTTGACATTGTTTGAAGCACACACAGACATGCTTGGGAATTCGTTCCCTAGCACGCAGACTTTTTTTTGTGCACTCATGCCCAAAGAACTCTGACCTTGACCACACACCTCAAGACTCCTGAACACCTTTAAACCTCTGAATAACAACCAAGGTGAGCCTATTCAAAGGCTAATCTAAGTGGAAAGAAACTTACCTGCAGGTATCTCAACAACAGGTTGTTTATTCCGGTTCACCCCAGTCGCAAGTCCTGCCCGTGTAGCTGCTATGTCTTTCTGCTTGCGCGCAATCACTTCAAGCCTCTGGCGTAACTGCTCGGTAGCTTGCTGCTCTTTTAGGAATGACCTGGCAATGAATGACTCCTCCCGCCTACTGTCCCAATCACTGTTTGTCATCTTAGCAACAGCATCCTTGAGAAGGGATTGAGAGAGTTCATTGTTTGGATAAGTTAGAGGTCCGTTTTCTGTACTGCTAACAACAGGCTGTGACAAGGTTTGTTGTGAAGTCCCTTGGGTCATCAATGTGCTTTCTGGCCTTGTAGTTCTAGAATAATCATCTGATGTGATAACAGTTTTAGTCAACACACTTGAGGTATAGTTTGTTGAAGACATATTTGGAGAAGTAGTCGTAGTAGTATTGGTATTGGATCCCCAAACTGGTGCAAAATATGGTTGCATGTTGACTGTATTTTTAGATGGCTTGCCACCATGATAGGATGTGCCATTTGTACTACTCAAAGGTGCAGATGAATCAAAGCTACTCCCTTTTGGTGCTTTTTGATACCCAAGGCTCACATGGTTCATGGGTTGTTCCTTGTTCCTAGTGTTAGCTGTATTGTGTTTTTGAAAGTTAGACACACCTAATACCCCTACAGATGTGACGGGAGCTAGGTAGGCCTGGGGATTGAACGGATCCATGGACTGAAGCCTGACGTTGTTATTATGGTCAAAAGTCACATATGACGCGCCATCAACTGAGGGCTGTGTCCTATGAGGATCCGCCCTCTGACTCATAGGCTGGGGTGGCTGACTTGTTGCCACACTCACATTGGACTGATAGGATGGTGCAAATTTTTGCTGCTGAGGAGCAGCAATGCTGCCTGGTAATTGGTTGTTTTCTGGCTGTGGAGTAATGTTTTTTGTTGCATTATCTATGTGCATGTGCTGTGTGATCAATGGATCAAGTTCTGGTCTTGTTTGAAAGGGTGGCTTCTCAATCTGTTGTTGATGAGAAGGAACCCAAGCATCAGGCTCTGGTATTGTTTGATAGGTTGGATTCTTGATCTGTTGATGCACAGATTCCAGATTTGTAGGACCCTTCTGGCTTGCGTTGCTTAAAACTGTTGGCTGTGGTTGAATATTTTTTTCTGTTTCTCCTCTTGGTAGATTAAACTGCTCCTCATCATAACCATCTCTAGACACCGGGATGTATGCTCCTTCTGTCTGCACTCTAGATACCACTGGGTTTTCACCAGATGGTAGATCATTTCCAGGAAGTACTTCGTCACACTTTGTTGCACGGGTACCAGCGTGGAGTTGTACTGGTTTGGTAGAGTGCAATGCATTAATGGTGCTTTGGACAGTGTGATATTCAAAACTCTTCAGAACAGTCTGCAACTCATGCTGCAAAATAAATAAAATCACAATGGGAGCAGTTTATTAAAGCATGAATCAGGTTAGGAGTAGAAACTGTGCACTCAAAAAGAAATAATTAATGGCAAAACTGCCATGTTTCAGCTGCAGAATTTGAGCCTTTTTAGAGGGTGTTGTAGACTTTTATGTGTCAACAGACCGATAAAAACAAGGGCACTAAAAAAAGTAAGCTTACTGTAAGGTAGTGGAGTTGGTTGTCTGTATTGGTACGGTAGACATGCATCTCTTCTTGGAGAATCATGTTCTGTTCCTGGGTCTGAACAATATCCTACAAGAAGAAAAAACACTTTAAAATACAGTCCTAGGGAATATCTACATTTTCTCCTTGGATACTGATTTAAATTTGTCTTGTGTAGCCTACTTACATTAGTCAAAGCATCAATAAGAGTTCTCTGCTCTGCAAACCCCTGCAGTATTTGGTCTCTAATAACTGCCTCAGCTCTTCTTTGTATCTCACTCTAAAATGGATCAAAAGGTATTGCATGAGAGGAGCAATAGGTAAATTATATTGAATAATACAACCCGCCTTGAGTTACTACACAAGCAATGATTTCGTCCTCACCTCTTTAAGGTATCTCATTAGCTTGGTGACAGCCATGACAAGAGCAGATGTGTAGCCACTGAAGGAGTTGGTCTGTAAAAACAAGATCAGGAACTTAAGAAATTTTACAACATTATAATACTTACAACAAAAGACAGTGTAATCATGTCCAAGCAAACAAGTACAAAAAATATAGAGAGCAAAACCAGTGCCATTAGGTCAACCAGGACAGGGTCAGAGGAGATCTACCAGAGTTTTGTTCAAACATGGTGGCCAAGTCACCATAATTGAGGCACATGACAAATTTTGTAGAATTATAACAGATCTACAAATTATTGTCTGTTATTTATAAAATCCCTCACGAATGAGGTTATTTTATAGGAAATGATAAAAATAAGGGAATTAGAAATCAGTTCCGTGTATGCAGCATCCCTTGTATGCAAGTCTTATTTAGATGGGTCTTCTGTACACACACTTACTGTCCTGTTTATCCAGCATCCCTTGTATGCAAGTCTTATTTAGATGGGTCTTCTGTACACAGACTTACTGTCCTGTTTATGTTGCATCCCTTGTATGCAAGTCTTATTTAGATGGGTCTACTGTACACACACATTTTCACCTGATTAGTTTTTCCACTTGACTCTCTGCCAGTCTCCATTTCATACTCGGCTATCTCATCCTCCAGGTTCTCCACCATCTATGATGTCAAACTTTTATTAAAAAGCTGGCTAGAAAATTTGCCAGCAGCTGGTACAAGGTCAATGGCCATTAATTTAGTTTGTAAATTTGTAAACCTTGTTTATGGACAACACGAATCACTACCTTTTTCAGGTCATCTAGACATCTCAGGCCCTTTGGCCCTTGTGCAGGCTTTACAGTTGCTTTCAATTTTGGTGCTTTTTCATTACTTTTGACCCTTGCTTTGACCTCACTGAAAAATGATATCAAATAGAGCAAAATGTCACAATTTAAATAGATGAAAAGATTTTTTCCTAGCATATTTTTAGCATCATCATGTACTTATTCAACCCTGCTTGAAAAAATGTCCCAAACCTCACCCTGTTTGTTCCAGCTGTTCACTGCCTGGTATTTCAGCAATGGCGGTTGGCTCCCCGGATGATTGTTGGGCTATAAAAAGAAAAGCATTCCATAAGAAATTCCACAAGAAAAACAACAACAATATTTACAATAATCACAAACATCAACTTTTGTAGGGGAGATTGGTGGCGCAATTGGCAGAGCATCACTCTTTAAGTGCCTGTGGTTCTCATCACTGGGTTCAATTGCCAGTTCTAATATAACTTGAGTTCAAATTTTCTTGCCTTTGCATCTCAGTTTCTCAGGGTTCTCCGGTTTTTTTCTCCCTCTACAAAGACCAACAATATAGATCCCAAGCTGTCTTCCTTTGTCAGACATGAGTCAGGCAGCTGTCTGTGACAAATTCTATGCCTTCAACTCAACCCAATTGTATCTGCACTCTCATAATTCAGCATCACAGGTATACAAGGAGGGTGCTGAGCTTCTCAAAGTTATTTATTGATGACTGTTTCTCACCTGGAAACATAAAATTAGGGGCTCCAGCAAGAATGGTGTTCCCGCTTGTGCCACTCAGGAATGAGCTGTGATCTTCAGCTTGTACTGCTGGCTGTAATACCTTTCCTGGTGGTATCCCCTGGCTTCTACTAGCAGATATAGGATTTTTGACCTCATAACTTGGCTGCCCACTATCATTTTGCTCTTGCGATACAAACTCTTTAAACTTCTGCAGGTCTAGTCTTGGTTGGAAGGTCATTCTCTGAGCTGCCTGGTTTTGATTACTTTGCGGGGAGGGCTCTGTTCCACTACTGTTCCCCTCGTCTTCTGAGATCTCATTCAGTGCTGTGGTCTGCATTACCGACTCGCTTAGTTGTGTCAGCTGTGTTTGAGCCTCAGGCACTTCAGCGATTGGACCATTTCTTGATTTAGAAAAGCATTAAAATAAGAAAGAGGACAAATAATTTCCAAATCACAATCATCAAAGTCTCCACTCAAGCTATTATGAAGGAAATAAAGAACAGCCTGACTGTTCAGAATTCAACTATTTGAAACAAATCAAACAATTTCTAGGCTCTTTCGATTTGCAGTTATAAATTAGCATGAGGGCCGATTTTATAAATTGATTATAATAGTTTGAACATCTAGAAAAAATAAAAAATAATGATAACAAGAACTGCCTAATGGAAAATCGTTTTGAGCATATTCAGAGGGATTTCAAATTATACTAAAATGCCACTTTTTCACCAAAATTCAACCTTTAGTCAATCTCAATTATAATATTATAATAATCATTATAACTATTAATATTATAATATATTTACCTTTCAGTGTTTTCAGACAACACTTGAGGTGGTACAGTGATGTTTGGAAATCCCATGTACTTCTATAAGATAAGATTTTTACTAAAGATCAAATTTCACACAAGCTAAAAACTTTTGCCTTATAAAAAATACTATACCTTTGGATCATCTCCAAATAGATCCTTTACAACAGACATAGTTCTATCTGACTCAGCAAGAACATCTTGGAACTATGATGAAAGATGATAACACAGGAAAAAAATGATGTTAAAAGCATTAAGCATTAATGTAATAATAAGATCAATTATCATTGGTACCTGGTCTCGGCCATACAAAATTTCCTGTAAGATGGCCTGTTTTCTCTGAGCACTGTTTGGTGTAGTGATATAACCTGGGCTGTTTTCTTTATTAGTTGCTTGCTTTCTTGGGAGGCCATAATTCTTAGATTTGTGTGCCTCATGTCTATGCCTCTGCACAATAATAACAAAAGATGACAATTAGGAATATGAAAGAAATTCAATATATTGCTTTTTTCCTCTCTCTATCTCTCTCGCTCTTTGTTACTCTCTTCCTTCCCTCTATCTCTCTGGTATGTATACCAGGTAGCTGTTTACTTAAATATTTACCACTTCATCCTCGGATGCCTTGTAAACATTTAGATCGTTCACTGTGCTCTGTGGGCAAAGATAGTACATCGTTTGCTAGGTTTATAACCTGGGTTTGTGGCCTAGATTAAAAAAATATATAGAACAAAAGCACAGCTGAGTTAACGTACTTCTCTTCAATTGTTTTATTGTGATGCATGAGTGGATATCTTTTTGATTGATTTAATTAAGATTTTCTTTTTGTAAACAATATAAAAGGACTGGCATAATAATTTGCAAAACCATCGAATACTCTAGCTTTCAATTGAAATGCCAAAATCAATGGTGAATTAAAGAAAAGTACGTAGACAGGATCCGTTATTGTACTTATGTTTAAGTTACACACTTCATAAATTTGCATCACATTTCGAAAAGAACAGCAAATCAAAACAGCAAAATGAGAGCTATCTGCATTTTTCTACAAGCTTACATCCCATTCAGGCTTTCTTTTCTTGCGCTTTGTTGTCTTGTGTGCCTTTAGTGCTGTGTTTGTAGTCTTTTGAGTGGGTTTACGTCGGCGAAGTGCTCCATCGCCGACGAGAAACCCTCCTCGGGAAGCCATCTTTAGAATTTCCCGCCTTGGTACCGGCCTCGCTTGGGGGATTAGAGCCTAGTCTATGCGAGGCCACAGGAATCCCGCATATTCTGGTTGTGAGAACGCGGTCGGACGATTCCCCTTCGCGGAAACCCAGAAAGGAGTGAAGAATCATACATACCTTATGTTGGGTGTTTTTAACCGGGATTTTAAAACACGCAATAAAAACTGAACCAAGGGAGGTGGCCTAAAATAATTTAAAAAAGTGATGAAGGAATAGCCGCTAAACTGGGATCGCAGTAAATAAATGCGAAATTTATGCGAGCTAAAATTAAAAAATTGCGCTATATGTTGTATCATTGTTGTGTACATATTGAGCCACCCCCCGGGAGAGTGGTTCTATACCTCTTTGATCGAATTCGAAGATCGAAGAAAAGTACGGCCCGCCAATCGACCAATGAGAGCGTGCGTAGCACGTGGCTATAGCTATATATAGTAAAACCAACACGCTTGGACCTCGATCCCTGCGATAGGTGCGACACACCTATTTCAAATAACGTTGTCAGTGCAAACGGCAAATGGCGATTGACAATGGGGAAGAGAAGGTTCTCAGACTTATACGGCTAAGGGCGCGTTTATTTACTCGTGATTCTGGAATGAGAATGATTGGAATAGAAAAAGCGCACGTTCGTTTATCCCGCGTTGCCATTCCGGAATGGAATGAAGGCCATTCCACCTATTCTGCTACCTGTAGCAGAATGACTCAAATGCCATGCTGAACATTCTCTACCAACCATTCCATTTCCAGAATGATAGGAGAAAAACGCGCCCTAAGTAGGGGGACTAGGTTAAAAGCCAACAAAAACTGTCTTGAAGCCTGGCTAAACGACGCAAGTTAGCGAACTTTTTTCCTTTTTGACGCTCTAACTTGCGCCATCGAGACGAAATGAGTCAGTGCGAATTGGTAATTTGCATAAGAATTCAATGACACAATTACGTACAGCAATCACGTTCAAAATTTATACATGTCAAAATTCAACGCAAGTGGACACAAGTTGCAATATTTACGACAGCTTGCATTTCGTTTGACCACAGCCTTTTCTTTTTAGGTAAGCATGAGAGAGAAAACTCAATTTCTAAATCAATATATATCATTTAATTTATAGGAAAATTATACAGTGAGCTATGAACAACATCATCATCAAATTTCTATCATGTATTTACAAGTAAGCTTATTTTTGTTTTCACATGAAACAGGATTATACTAGGTGCAGCAACTGGACAACCAGCATCACTCTTGCACTTCCATAACTAAAACAAAAATATGACACAAGTTAATAATAATGATAATGATTGATTATGATGGTGATGATAACATTAATGAATGATGATGAATGATAAATGGTATTGGAAACAAGCAAACAAGAACTCGAAAGAACAGAGACGCAACACGAATAAGTAAACTGAAAGACACAAACAGGAGAAAGCTCTGCATGCAGGGTATATGTTTACATAACAATACTAAAAAGTAGTTAGTGTTTTATGGGTGAAGTCACATCACTGTATTCTCTGTAGTACCTCCTGCGATGTTGAGTTTGTTTGACACGAGAACATCTGCTTGAATGGGTGTCATGTTTACATACATGGTGTCTGGGTGGGCCTAAGGAACAACAACAAGAACTTTGATTCATATATTCGAAACAAGTGCAATAACTGCAAGAGTGGAAACAGGGGGAGAATTGGGTGGATATCCACCCCCCTTTTTGAGTAAAAAGAATGATTGACTTTGCCGACACGACAAATCCAATTCAGGGTGAAGTACAGTATTTTAACATCTACAACAGGATCAGTTATAAGCCGTCTATCCAGCCATCATCCATCTCTCATTTTGAAACCCTGGATCCCACCCCCCGAACTGAGAGCAATAAATAAAGGTTCTGCTCACCAAAAATTCTTCATAAAAGGTGTCTCCAAGAGCCTCTTTGACTTTTTCGTTGATGAGAGGGTAGGAGCGCACAAAGAACTAGATAAAAAAACATATTGTTAGTTATGTGCAAGATGTGTCAAGACAGTTGAGCATTCATTAAAGGGTCTCTATTGGCTGCCATTTTGTCACCCTAACAAAATACCAAGTTTGAGAAAGTATTCACCTCCATCCGCTGTGAAACTGTTACAGTATTTGTTATTGGATTTCTTCAATGTATTTTCAAACTTAGCCTTTAGATATTAATTTAGAGATTTCTCCACATAATTGGTTTCCCAATAATAAATGGAAACAATAACAAAGGTGTACTGCCTGACAAGGGCTCTTTAAATATAGCACAGGTGTACCTCTACTGTGAAGCACAGGTGTACCTCTAGTGTGAAGCACAGGTGCACCTCTAGTGTGAAGCACAGGTGTACCTCTAGTGTGAAGCACAGGTGTACCTCTAGTGTGAAGCACAGGTGCACCTCTAGTGTGAAGCACAGGTGTACCTCTAGTGTGAAGCACAGGTGCACCTCTAGTGTGAAGCACAGGTGTACCTCTAGTGTGAAGCACAGGTGCACCTCTAGTGTGAAGCACAGGTGCACCTCTAGTGTGAAGCAAAGGTGTACCTCTAGGGTGAAGCACAAGTGTACCTCTAGGGTGAAGCACAGGTGTACCTCTAGGGTGAAGCACAAGTGTACCTCTAGGGTGAAGCACAGGTGTACCTCCAGTGTGAAGCACAGGTGTACCTCTAGTGGGAAGCACAGGTGTACCTCTAGTGTGAAGCACAGGTGCACCTCTAGTGTGAAGCACAGGTGTACCTCTAGTGTGAAGCACAAGTGTACCTCTAGTGTGAAGCACAAGTGTACCTCTAGTGTGAAGCACAGGTGTACCTCTAGTGTGAAGCACAAGTGTACCTCTAGTGTGAAGCACAGGTGTACCTCTAGGGTGAAGCACAGGTGTACCTCTAGTGTGAAGCACAGGTGTACCTCTAGGGTGAAGCACAGGTGTACCTCTAGTGTGAAGCACAGGTGTACCTCTAGGGTGAAGCACAGGTGTACCTCTAGTGTGAAGCACAGGTGTACCTCTAGTGTGAAGCACAAGTGTACCTCTAGTGGGAAGCACAGGTGTACCTCTAGTGTGAAGCACAGGTGTACCTCTAGGGTGAAGCACAGGTGTACCTCTAGGGTGAGGCACAGGTGTACCTCTAGTGTGAAGCACAAGTGTACCTCTAGTGTGAAGCACAGGTGTACCTCTAGTGTGAAGCACAAGTGTACCTCTAGCGTGAAGCACAGGTGTACCTCTAGGGTGAAGCACAGGTGTACCTCTAGTGGGAAGCACAGGTGTACCTCTAGTGTGAAGCACAAGTGTACCTCTAGGGTGAATCACAAGTGTACCTCTAGTGTGAAGCACAAGTGTACCTCTAGTGTGAAGCACAGGTGTACCTCTAGTGGGAAGCACAGGTGTACCTCTAGTGTGAAGCACAGGTGTACCTCTAGTGTGAAGCACAGGTGTACCTCTAGTGTGAAGCACAGGTGTACCTCTAGGGTGAAGCACAGGTGTACCTCTAGGGTGAATCACAAGTGTACCTCTAGTGTGAAGCACAGGTGTACCTCTAGTGTGAAGCACAGGTGTACCTCTAGTGGGAAGCACAGGTGTACCTCTAGTGTGAAGCACAGGTGTACCTCTAGGGTGAAGCACAGGTGTACCTCTGGTGTGAAGCACAAGTGTACCTCTAGTGTGAAGCACAGGTGTACCTCTAGTGTGAAGCACAGGTGTACCTCTAGTGTGAAGCACAGGTGTACCTCTAGTGTGAAGCACAGGTGTACCTCTAGTGGGAAGCACAGGTGTACCTCTAGTGTGAAGCACAGGTGTACCTCTAGGGTGAAGCACAGGTGTACCTCTAGTGTGAAGCACAGGTGTACCTCTAGTGTGAAGCACAAGTGTACCTCTAGTGTGAAGCACAGGTGTACCTCTAGGGTGATTCCTGCTTGCCTCTGGCTATCAGCATGCTGAGTATTCCCCATTGCATAAAGAAGACCATGGGTCGCTCGCAGCTGTTGGAAGCAATTTAAAATACTGCTTGTTATGCTCTATATTTCACAGTTGGGATAATGGTGGCAAAAAAGTGATCAAACACAATACCTGAACCAAAGACTCCGAGATCTCTGGGGATTCTTTCGCCAAAATACTGGAGAGCATTAAAATAGAACTATTTAAAAACATAATATACAGTGTATTATCAGCCTATCTTGGGACTTCCACTCCTTAAATTGAAAGAACTGAACAGAAACTGTTTAATAATTTGCAAAGGGGTAGACACATAAACTGTGAAATGGCGAGAAGCAGTTAAAGGGGGGAGAAGTGCAAAATTGAAAAATAAACACTCATCTCACCCCTCCCCAGCACCTGGGTTATGAGCACATCCCCTACATATAAACAGTACTACCATACCCAGTACCACCTTACAGTTCTTGGACAGTAATACCATACCTAGTGCCATCTTACAGTTCTTGGACAGTACTACCATACCCAGTACCACCTTACAGTTCTTGGACAGTACTACCATACCCAGTGCCACCTTACAGTTCTTGGACAGTACTACCATACCCAGTGTCACCTTACAGTTCTTGGACAGTACTACCATACCCAGTACCACCTTACAGTTCTTGGACAGTACTACCATACCCAGTGCCACCTTACAGTTCTTGGACAGTACTACCATACCCAGTACCACCTTACAGTTCTTGGACAGTACTACCATACCCAGTGCCACCTTACAGTTCTTGGACAGTACTACCATACCTAGTGCCACCTTGCAGTTCTTGGACAGTACTATCATACCTAGTACCACCTTACAGTTCTTGGACAGTACTACCATACCCAGTACCACCTTACAGTTCTTGGACAGTACTACCATACCTAGTGCCACCTTGCAGTTCTTGGACAGTACTATCATACCTAGTACCACCTTACAGTTCTTGGACAGTACTACCATACCCAGTGCCACCTTACAGTTCTTGGACAGTACTACAATACCTAGTGCCACCTTACAGTTCTTGGACAGTACTACCATACCCAGTGCCACCTTACAGTTCTTGGACAGTACTACCATACCCAGTGCCACCTTACAGTTCTTGGACAGTACTACCATACCCAGTGCCACCTTACAGTTCTTGGACAGTACTACCATACCTAGTGCCACCTTACAGTTCTTGGACAGTACTACCATACCCAGTGCCACCTTACAGTTCTTGGACAGTACTACCATACCCAGTGCCACCTTGCAGTTCTTGGACAGTACTACCATACCTAGTGCCACCTTGCAGTTCTTGGACAGTACTACCATACCTAGTGCCACCTTACAGTTCTTGGACAGTACTACCATACCCAGTGCCACCTTACAGTTCTTGGACAGTACTACCATACCCAGTGCCACCTTACAGTTCTTGGACAGTACTAGCATACCTAGTGCCACCTTGCAGTTCTTGGACAGTACTACCATACCCAGTGCCACCTTACAGTTCTTGGACAGTACTACCATACCTAGTGCCACCTTGCAGTTCTTGGACAGTACTACCATACCTAGTGCCACCTTACAGTTCTTGGACAGTACTACCATACCCAGTGCCACCTTACAGTTCTTGGACAGTACTACCATACCTAGTGCCACCTTACAGTTCTTGGACAGTACTACCATACCTAGTGCCACCTTACAGTTCTTGGACAGTACTACCATACCCAGTACCACCTTACAGTTCTTGGACAGTACTACCATACCTAGTGCCACCTTACAGTTCTTGGACAGTACTACCATACCCAGTACCACCTTACAGTTCTTGGACAGTACTACCATACCTAGTGCCACCTTACAGTTCTTGGACAGTACTACCATACCTAGTGCCACCTTACAGTTCTTGGACAGTACTACCATACCCAGTACCACCTTACAGTTCTTGGACAGTACTACCATACCTAGTGCCACCTTACAGTTCTTGGACAGTACTAGCATACCCAGTACCACCTTACAGTTCTTGGACAGCACTACCATACCCGCTGCCACTTACCCTATCATTTTAGCAGCAGCAGCTTGCTGGACAAAGACGGGGAGAGGGGCCTGCAGCTGGGGAGCGTCAGGGTCTTGAAAATAGAGATATTTTTATCAGACCCATAGGGTGTGGTTAGGAAAAACATATAGGCGTATTTGGAAATCATGTCCCCTTTTTGCAAGATTTCAGCAAAAGTACTGCTTAAAGGGGCTGAAGATCCTCACAATGTCTCTACATATTCAGTATCATGTAAAAATTTGACCCTTTCTTTGAAAAGACTTGATTGGGAGTCAACATACCCTGGGTACTGGCGAACGTAGCTCAAGACTCTGGTACCCAGGGTAGAGTCAACAAGGAGTGTGTAATAATTTCTCCACCATATTTCTTTGGTACAACAATGCAAGTGGCCCCTAGTGTAGGGGTGTCAGCACTCAAAAGCTTAACATGACAACCCTGGCCCTTATACCTGCAATCAGGGAGTCTGCGCTTTCCCGAATCTCATCCTTAGTCGGCTTAAGCAAGGCAACCAGTCCTTGAAGCAGGCTGTACCTCACATCATAACTCATCAGGTCTTTGATGAGTTCACACGCCTCATACTGGACCTCAAGGTGGAGGGACTTAAGCAGCATAAGGACTGGATCAACAATCGTGGGATTGGCTGTACCTACAACTGGCTACAAAACCAAAACGCAGTCAGACTACAGTATCAGGTGGTGGGAGTGCCTCAAATTAATTAATATCCAAACAAAATATAAGACTACAACAAACATAGATGAGCTGTGTAATAACTAGGTTGTCTGCAAAGACATGGTTGAATCAGAGAAGTAAGTCTCTTTTGCTCCTACGAAGGTCCAATGCTCCAAACTTCAGAAAAAAACTACACTGTTTTTACAGAGGCATACCACTTTTAACCTTGTGTTGATTTATTTTCTTCCTAGAAGCACTAGGAAAAGGACCATTACAAACTTGAAGGAGTGGATAAACTATTTCGTTTTTATGAAGGAGCATGGATGTTTGTTTTTTCACCCACGTTTTTGTGTTTTTTTTTTCTTATCTTGCCCATGCACACATTTCAAACTTAATTTTTTGTTCTATGTCTTAAGGATGTTTCAGTACCCTCACCTTAATTTCTAATGGTTCAAATTTATCTGACCCATAAGTCACTATGTTATGTGCTCATAATACCGGAACACACCTCAGTTAACGGAACAATGACATGATATATTTTCTATGGCTATGGGTGGGGCAATACGGGCGAAAATACCTGTACAATTCGTAGTGTTTGAGCTGCCATCTGCTGAGCTTTAGGAGAAGCTGACTTTAGAAGTGCAATGAGGGCTTTGTAAACTTGTGCTTCATACTTAGGATTTCCCTATTTGCATATAAAAAAACGGCTTCTGTAGCAACAATTACTGTACATTTCAGGAGTTTACAAAAACAAAGGAGAAATACTGCTTCTGATTAGATATTAAGAAGTGGAGAAGGTTTGTAAAACTGATGATAATAAAAAGATGGTGCTATATGTGAAGTTTCAACTTTAAAAGTCTTAACTTTAAAATTTAAATGTTGGTTTAAAAATCTTCAATAATTTTTGGGCAGATCCATTTATCAAATGTAATTCAGGATTTTTGCAAGAAAATCAGCATTTGTTTGCTCAAAATACTCCACATCACATTGGTTAACATAAATTGAGTGATTCGACCAATTTTGGCTTAAATACAATGGGTGGCACACTCTTTTTCATTAATCCCTAACTGATCTTACATTGGCAAGCTGCTGGAGCAGGTTTCGAGCATAATCCTGTGTCTCCTCAGAATTAGATTTAGCCAAGCATTCTGCCACTGCTCTTATCCCTGGCAATCAAATTGTTAATAATATAATTTAATAATAATAATAATATAATAAGTAGCATCATTTGATCACCTACAAGGTTTTGGTGATACAAGTAAAAAGCTCTCTTACCAAAGCTCTCGCAAACTAATTCCTTGTATCGTCGTCCAGAATTTACAACATGCATTAGAAGCTTCAGAGCTTGGGCTTTATCCTCCTTAAAAACATATAACCAAAAGTTATATAAACAAGTTCTCTTAAATTTTCTGTCAAGGTATATATCTATCTGAATAGGGTTCAGACTAATTTTTTTTCCTTCCACATGAATTGTCAAGAAGTATGTAACCAAGCCTTATTTTTCTGAGGTTCAGGACATACCCATGTATTCAGGCTTATTTCCTGTGATCATTTCTCCTTTATCCAAAAAGGGAATGTAAATTGTTTTTATGTCCTTAACAGGGTTACAGACCCTTGGCAACATCCATATACAGGCTAAGTACTCCCCCCGCCCCCCAGGGTCACTTTTTTCTTAAAGAGAACGTGACACAAAATTCTCTTTTGCTTATTTTGACAAATTGACTAGTTAATATAGTAGCGTAATATATCCCAACAATAATTCCTCCAATTTTCGATACTTGATTTAAACGGAAAACCTGATTTTTGATCCTTTTAAAATGAGCAATTTTGGCAAGGTTTCGCATGAAAGGAGCGACATCCGAATATCTAATTTGCATATCACTTGTGACGTCAAGAGTTGTACAAGAGGGTGATAAACATTTGACAAAATAATACAAAATAGGACGCCTCCACCCAAAATACACATATAATTGATCATGGAGCCCGAATCTTACCCAGAAAATAGCTGAGTGTAACCAGAACAAAGTATCCACAAGGAATCCTGCAGCAATTGGAGCGGTGATTTTTATTTAAATTTTTAAAGCTATTGAACACCATTAGCGCTCGAATCAGCCAACTTTTTGGCAAACTCACTCCTTTTTCGATCACAATTGCGATCAAAGCAATAAGATATACGCTGTAAATAATTGCGAAACGATATTACAAGGCAAAAAGTAACGCATCTATATTTCTGCAAAGCAGAATGTGTATTTTGAAAGCGCCTATATGCTCTTTCAAATAATACAGAGAAAAAAAGGTTTATACTTTTTTTGTCTAATTAATTGCGAATTGTCACAAGAACAAAACAAGCTCTTAGAAGAACATTTTTTACGCACTAAACAATGCACTAAATAATGAAACCTATAGATTACAAGGGAAGCAAGATATAAATAATCTACACAAAGAGATTAAAAAAAATGTCAAGATATAAAACTCAAAGAGAAACAACTGGAAAACTAAAATCTAAAAAGTAGATCGGGATGCGAGGACTGAAACTCATCAATGAGTGAACGGCAAAAAAAACTCGATTGTATTTAATTCTCTTTTAACAAACAAACAACAAATGCAGTAGATGGTACTAGCATTATAATCCCTGAATAGTTCTAAAAAAACTGCCATCAAGACTTGACTTGAATGACTGAATCAAATCCTGTTGTCAATCGGCGCGGAAAAAACTATTTTGCTTTTCCCGTTCGGCAATTTGTTGTACTTTGAGGCTCAACAGTGAATCAAATTATTACAATTGCATGTGGTTCTTTCAACATTTTCCACCCCGGGGTGCTGTTTGAAGGTGAACCGGTATTTTTGCGGGTTTACTAACTTTAGTGAAGTTGTTCGCCCCGTCTTGGTTTTATGGCCGTTCGCATTCGCACTTGGAAGCAAACTTATATCTACAACTCAGTTTGAGAATAGAAATGCATTGAAATAAAGTCCAATCCAATAGAACATATTCTTATAATCAAACCATTCATCCTCACCGGTAAAAATGAGGCGTAGTGATCAAAACAAGCCAAAATAATCCGGTTGAAATTCATTAATGCTTGAATGAACCGATCCACTTGAACTGGTAAACACTTCAGAGATGTCTTTTCATTCCATTCACTTCAGGTTTCGATTTTAAACCTCTATCTTAGTGATAGGAAAAAGTTATTCTTGGGTCCATTGTTTAACAATGTAATCATCTTTCTTTACCAAGACTTTAAAAGCGAGGAAATAGAAAAAATATAAGAGATATGCTCGCCCTCATACAATGGCAAGCGAAGTTCGACTGGAACCCCATCAAGTGTGTACAACTCTTTACGTCAGCCAATCAAAAAAAAGTCGCCAAGACAAGACATTTTCAAAACACGATTACAAGAATTCCTGTAATCAATGAGCGCAAAGGCGTTTTTAAAACCAAACATCGATAGCTATATTTTGTTATAAGAGCTTATGTATTTTTCATGTCATGGTCTCTAATATTGAACTAGTGTATATTTAATACCTCCTTTGCTTGCTTAAGTCCCAGAATTTCTAAAACTGTCAGCACTCCCCCAACCTCCAGAAATTCTGCCAGGAACTTGTGCCTGGAATTTAATAATACAATACAATTATTGAGAAAGTAGCAAGTGCGCCATGGTATATTTAACACCTGCATAGGAGAATACAGAGATTAAAAGAGTACTGGCTTTTATAAGCATCCATTTTATAAAAACAGCCTGGTGGGAAAGAATAGGTGTAGGTTCTTATTTGGAAGATCACTCAAATGTTTTGTCAAAATTCTGATTTACTGTTGATAACAAGAGAGAAAAAGATACTTTTCTGGTATATGTACACTTTTGTTAAATACAACATGGGCTTATATGTTGTGGTCTGCATTTATTGTTATTGTTATAGTGATTGTTCTGGTTTGTGTACTGTATATGAAAAAAATAAGAACAAATTAAAAATCTAAACAGACTGATTTGTTAAAGGTGACCCTGATTTATAAGAACCTATCCAGCCTGATCTTGACAATTCTAGGTGTCTTATATGCAGGCCTTTACTGTATAAGTGAATTTTAAACTACTTGGAGAGTCCACTTAAAGAAGCTTGAAGTGGGTGACTTTTAGAAAGACTTACCCGCTTGAAGCTCCAACAAAAATTGTAATCGCTTGTAACTGTAGCTTCACATAGCTACCCATCATATACCTTTCAAAGTCAAGAACAACCAACACCAATTTAAATCCAATTCAACTACATAAATAATTTTGATAAAATTCCAGCCCACATTTTATGTCATTGCTGGTCCCCTTTGCTTCTACATAATGAAATGCACATCAAGGATACGTTAATCTCAGCCAGGCTGTCAATCTAGTGAGAAACAAACTAGCAGAGTGGGCGAACTCTAGCTCAAGAGCCGGCCCTGTTTTGTTTTGGTTTTCATTTATGAATTCTTGCAATATTTTAGCTCGCGTAGTCTTTGATCCCCTGTCCCATGTTTGGAGAAGTTTCGTGACAGCTGCTTGATCGTTCTTCATCGTTTATTCTAAATACACAGATAAAATAAATAAGTTAACGATGTGAACAGGAGGCATCCATCCCATTAGCAATCACAGCTCGCTAGACATTTTCGAATATAAATTTGACTCTTGCACCCAGTATGTCAGGGTGAAAACACACAAAAAGATTACCTTTTAGCTCTACATCACACTTTTAAGGATATATGTCCGGATTATACCCATTTTGCAGTTTACAACACGAAAAAAAGTGAAGTTTTGCCTCTTCGGGTGCTAGGAGGCCGCCATGTTTACTATAGCAACGTCCGCTGAACCGAAAACACAAGGCGAATTCAAAGCACAGGTAACCCACTACCATCTTCTACTTTATAACGATGGTCGGTCTGGATAGCGCATAAATATTTATGCTTTCTTGGAGAAAAAGAAAAAAAAGGGAAACAAAATACCTTACCTGTAAACTTTAAAATTAATAAAGAAGTGCATTCTAAACTATGTCTTATCTATTTTATTTTCTCTACTCTGTTCCCAACCTTTTTAGTTGAAATTTACCTTACATTACAATTTATAATTGATGCTTAAATGTCTGGTCGAGATCTAAATTATTATCACTTACACTATCCCGCTCGTGTCAAGTAAAGATGATCTTAATCGCCGTCATACTAATGGTGGTGGAAACTAGAGGTCTATCATAAAAACGCGCCCTGATTGGATAAGTTACTAAAAGCGTTTCGAGAAAAATCTCCTTAGAATTGACAGAACCCCGAGATTTGAAACTAGAAAACAATAGCGTCTTTTCTCTTTCCGTTATCATTTCTATTATTAATATAATGGACCGGTAACTTGGATTCTAGCCTCAAAGCCGATTTGAGGAAAAAACTGTTAAAAAAGTAAGTATCGAAAATAGATGCCCGCCCACTCTCTTTTCTTATAAAGAAAAAAAAGGCTGTAATGGAAAAAGTAGTCTCGCACATTATTGGCCATTGCCTGAAGTCTTGCGATGTTCCGTTACCTGAATAAAGAGGATGAAATGTATTACCCATGTAAAAGGATTTTAACTACGTGCATTTGACAAGTGTAAATAAATCAATTTGTTTTAGTTTGATGGCTTTCAACCTATTCGATTAATCTCTGGTGGTTTTGCCATATGCTGATCGGTAAGATCCTTTCCCTCGGCATTTATAAACCATAATAAATAGAGTTATGCCCTTAGAAAGACGTTTCGCTAGCCATATCATCAGAAGACAAGATGGAGGGCGCACCTCTAGAAGAAAGCATCGTAAGTGCGCTATTGTACGCGTTGATATGGAGCAGGGATATTGGTCAGTTAGTAGAGGGGAGCACTGGTTTTAAGAAGTGTTTCAAAATTTCTGTCAAGATACACTTGGAATTGTGTGATATGTAATGCAAATTTTCTTTAAGTTGATTAAAATGAAGTGGATAGGAGGGATTTGGATATAGTTGTCGAAGCCTGGTAAGTGCTCAGACTTTTTAAGTAGAGCTAGAAATGTTACCCTGCAACAATGTTTACCCGGTAAGCCAGTTGCTTTATAGCCTACGTTACTTTAACAATGTACACTCACTTTTCTTTTTCATATTGTTAATATTTCTTTTGAGTAGATATCATATCATTGTTTTAACAGCTGCTGTAATTGAACTGAATCGAGAAACTCTTAGCACAACGCAGCCAACGCCTCTAAATGGACTGAACAGCAGCTTTATTTATCAGAAATTAACGCACATTTTAAATTAGGTGCTATGGGGGTTTTTGATTTTACACTTTCCTAAAAGTATTGAAAGGGAAAACGAACAGACCTCAGTGTTGAGATATTTTGATGTCCAATTAACTCATTCCTCTTCCATCTAGTTTTTCAATTTCAAAGACCAATGCTGCATTATTTAAGGGCACTTTCTCAGTGTAGGATTGACGCAAGCACATCACCATCTTACGCTGCAACAAACGGCGGGAAATCTCGTGAAATCCTTATCATGCGAAAGCTGGCACAAGGCACAAAAGACTCGTACAAATGTCGACGAAAACGAAGAAAACAACCGTTACAACGGTAAGTCCGTATTCGGAACGGCCCGGCACATGTTGACATTAAGCGCTAAAGGTCGATGTAATGGTTCTCATTCAAGCATTTTTAGCTAAAGGATATGAAATACTAGGAATCATTTAGTAAGTCATATGAAAAAAGTAGAAACAAAAAAGCTTAAAAAATAGACACAACTAACGCCCTGAAACGATTTTAATAACTTAAACGATGAAGAGATAGCCTTTAATGCTAGTCTCGATAAGCATAAATTGAGAAATAATTGGCGTTGAGCCATTGTCTGATGACCAAATAATTCATTCATCAAACGGTATCTTCACTTCATTCCACTCAAGAATTTGTGGTTAATTTTTGGCTTTATCGGGCACCTAAAAAAAACATTGAATCTATGGCCAATTAATGGGCAATCCATGTTGAACACATACTGTCACGCATGTGATAAAAACAAATTCACTATAGCCCGAAATTCCCATCTAGCTATAACACAGCGGGACGCAAATAGCAATTGTTGATATCGTGACTCTCAGATAAGCGGTTTTTTAATTTGCGCATTTAGAACTCTATCATCAATAAATGCATCAAATAGGATTGTTTAAGCCCGGCTGGACCGCCATGGCAACATCGCTTTAATGAACTAAAATACACTAATAATGAAACGAAAATCCTGTCGTTTATTTAAAAATATTGAAACTATAAGACCTTCGCGTAAACTGGTTATGAATATTTTTGGGCAATTTGAACGAAACAAGGAGGTAAATGCTTTGCTCTGATAACGGAATTGTAGTATTGTCGGTTAGGTGCTATCATTTACCACAAGGTGAGACTAACCTCAATGAGAACCGCAGGCAAGCGCGCCATTGCGGCGCAAAGGCGTCATGCATATTAATCTCTCCTGCTGCTTGAAAATACAAAGGTATGGTTGTATTTCTTGGCCCATTTAGATAGGGACGACAGTAAAAGATGGGCCGATTGAGTGTTATCATTTTGTCGATAGTGCTGGGGGTCTGTTTTTGGATTTTTTTCTAAAGAAATATAACTTGATAGTACAGACTGATAGAGAGGGAGGGGGAAGGCAAAACAGTTTAAGAGATAAAAAGGTAAATTTTGATAACGCTTGGAACAACATGTATATAAGGCAGCTACTCGCTCGATATATTTACATTTTAACAAACATTTTGTCGAAAGCACAGTCTATCAGCTTAATGTTTTAGCAGTGAGGGATTATGGGGGAATACACATGCGTACATTGCGAGGATTTTCATGAGCAAAGGTATTGTTGTCGTCAAGTTCAGTCAGGAATTTGTAGCACGCGTCTACGATAGAATTAGAACCTTGTAGTACCAGTTCTTTATTAGTGGTACCTTAATTCAACTGTAAGCGCCAGTTCAATATATAATGAATACTACTTGGAAAGTGCGCGCGTACGGTTTTAATTCACGAGTTGTGCAGTATCAAAAAACGAACGAGTGAGCGCAGCGAACGAGTGAGTTTTTTTTATATAAAACAACAAGTGAATAAAAACTATACAAAGCAATTCCCATGCTGTATTTTGTTTATTATGTACATACTGATAAATTTATAATAAGCTTAATACATAACATTTTATTAGACTTGGCTGCGGAGGCTTCGACGTTTGTGCTGTTCGACGGTTCAGTTGAAGACAGACAGAAACTTACATTGTTCAAATAAATCTGTCTCGCTAATGTCACGCACGAGACTGTGATGTTAGCGTTTTAAACAGCCTTATATCTCGATTGGTTTTTCCCTTTGTATTCTTGTTTTCAAGACTTTCTACATAATCCTCTACAGTGTCATTGAGAGTAGCAAATCTATTGTCTGCCGTTTTGCACGCTTTGCGTATTCAATTTTCACAGTAAAATTTCATTCCCTCGCTCAATAAAGCTCAATAACAAAAGTGACATTCAAAGCTACCCGTCTCCCGGGGTTGGGATTGAAGCCATTCAAGTGCAGGGAAAAAATATCGTTCGTCCAATCAGAACCGCGAAACGACTTTTCTTCACGGTGAAAAAAAACATCATTCGCGCCTCTGATTTGCTGAGACCAATGAACGAACGAAAATTTACTTAATATGTTTTCAGTGAGTATTTCTCAGTATGTATGTAATAAATAGTTATACCTTGTAGCAAGCGCCAGTTCTATATAGAGTAGAACCTTATAGTAAGCGTCAGCTCTATATAGAGTGGTACCAAGAGACCATGATGTAAGAGAACGAATCCCCCGTATTAGGGTATGTTCCAATGATGACGTCCGTGAAAGCTATTTTTAGAACAAGCAGTTATTTTTAGATACGCCTCTGATTGGTTATGCCTGATGCACACTAGTGACATAACAACATAATGACATAGGCGCGTGCACCCTTATGTTCAAATGTTCAAGTGTGAATGGTTCGACATTTTGACATAAGCCCAACATAACCACATGAACATAACGACATAAGAGAAAAAACATGTTTTTTTCTTTTATGTCATTATGTCCATGTCGTTATGTCGGGCTTAAAAGAATGCGCGTGCCATTGTTCTCATGTCGTTATGTCACTAGTGTGCACTAGGCATTAGCGCTCACGTTTCCTAGCAACATAAGTCTTACGCGCGATCACATCTTGAGCGATGTGACCCGGAAAAGGACGTTATGGAAATCTTTTTGACCGAAAACCATCCTTTTTTACAACTGTGAAAATGATCTTCCATAGAGTACGCTGGATCCAAAAAGCCGTTTCTCGGACTTTGAAATGCATAGAGTGCGTGATTTTAGGCTCGGGGACCAACCCCAGTAAAAGTTTTCACGGCTGATTCGCAAATTATAAAACAACAACAATCATAAATCTGTGATTTAGAAAAAACAATTCTCTTCCAATTCCCTTTTAATGAAAAAGATACATCCAGAACTTAAAACCATTATATTCACACCGATATAGTGGTTATTAAGACAGGTATTTCACAAAAAAATATTTCAAGTCTCCATAATCTCCATAAGATTTACTTCCATAATGAAGTAAATCTTATTCCGGTGACAAGGGTTTCTTGAGTGACATGATTTCTGAACATCTGCGTGAAAAATTGAAGTTTATTCATCTAAAAATATTGCAAATCAAAGAAAAATAAAGGCCTTCTTGTATCTTAATACATGTCATAGACTGAGAATGCCTAGGTTTTCCATCTCACCGTATTGAAGAGAAAAAGAACTTTTTAGGAGTCAGCCTGATGCATCTTGAATGAACTCCAAATTCGCCGTCTTCCCGACGTCTTCCCGTTCAATTATTTATATAACATTCAGATAACTTAACAGATACCAGGACACCACTCTACAAGTAGCATTGTAATCTTGAGCTATGAGAGGCAGCAAAAAGGGTAAAAACAGGTAGCGAACGAAGTCAAGAAGTGCAGAGGGAAAAACATTGTGAAAATGTACTAGCTAGCGGGGTGCCCATAACCAAATATGGAGCAATGAACCATATATGGATGCTATGATTGACAAGCTCGCGCAATCATGGACGGCATCATGGGCCACGGGGATTCGTTCTCTTATATCATGGTCTCTTGGTGGTACCTTATAGCAAGCGCCAGTTCTATATAGAGTTGAACCTTATACTAAGCGTCAGTTCTATATAGAGCGGTACCTTATAGTAAGCGCCAGTTCTATATAGAGTGGTACCTTATACTAAGCGTCAGTTCTATATAGAGTGGTACCTTATAGCAAGTGCCAGTTCTATATAGAGCGGTACCTTATAGGAAGCGTCAGTTCTATATAGAGTGGTACCTTATACTAAGCGTCAATTCTATATAGAGCGGTACCTTATAGCAAGTGCCAGTTCTATATATAGTGGTACCTTATAGGAAGCGTCAGTTCTATATAGAGCGGTACCTTATAGTAAGCGTTAGTTCCATATAGAGCGGTACCTTATAGTAAGCTTTAGTTCTATATAGAGCGGTACCTTATAGTAAGCGCCAGTTCTATATAGGGCGGTACCTTATACTAAGCGTCAGTTCTATATAGAGCGGTACCTAATAGTAAGCGTTAGTTCTATATAGAGCGGTACCTTATAGTAAGCGCCAGTTCTATATAGAGTGATACCTTATAGTAAGCATCAGTTCTATATAGAGCGGTACCTTATAGTAAGCGTCAGTTCTATATAGAGTGGTACCTTATGGTAAGCGTTAGTTCTATATAGAGCGGTACCTTATAGTAAGCTTTAGTTCTATATAGAGCGGTACCTTATAGTAAGCGCCAGTTCTATATAGAGTGGTACCTTATAGCAAGTGCCAGTTCTATATAGAGCGCTACGTTATAGTAAGCGTTAGTTCTTTATAGAGCGGTACCTTATAGTAAGCGCCAGTTCTATACAGAGTGGTACCTTATACTAAGCGTCAATTCTATATAGAGCGGTACCTTATAGCAAGCGCCAGTTCTATATAGAGCGGTACCTTATAGCAAGTGCCAGTTCTATATATAGTGGTACCTTATAGCAAGCGCCAGTTCTATATAGAGTGGTACCTTATACTAAGCGTCAATTCTATATAGAGCGGTACCTAATAGTAAGCGTTAGTTCTATATAGAGCGGTACCTTATAGTAAGCGCCAGTTCTATATAGAGTGATACCTTATAGTAAGCATCAGTTCTATATAGAGCGGTACCTTATAGTAAGCGTCAGTTCTATATAGAGTGGTACCTTATGGTAAGCGTTAGTTCTATATAGAGCGGTACCTTATAGTAAGCTTTAGTTCTATATAGAGCGGTACCTTATAGTAAGCGCCAGTTCTATATAGAGTGGTACCTTATAGCAAGTGCCAGTTCTATATAGAGCGCTACGTTATAGTAAGCGTTAGTTCTTTATAGAGCGGTACCTTATAGTAAGCGCCAGTTCTATATAGAGTGGTACCTTATACTAAGCGTCAATTCTATATAGAGCGGTACCTTATAGCAAGCGCCAGTTCTATATAGAGCGGTACCTTATAGCAAGTGCCAGTTCTATATATAGTGGTACCTTATAGCAAGCTCCAGTTCTATATAGAGTGGTACCTTATACTAAGCGTCAATTCTATATAGAGTGGTACCTTATAGCAAGTGCCAGTTCTATATATAGTGGTACCTTATAGGAAGCGTCAGTTCTATATAGAGCGGTACCTTATAGTAAGCGTTAGTTCCATATAGAGCGGTACCTTATAGTAAGCGCCAGTTCTATATAGAGCGGTACCTTATACTAAGCGTCAGTTCTATATAGAGCGGTACCTAATAGTAAGCGTTAGTTCTATATAGAGCGGTACCTTATAGTAAGCGCCAGTTCTATATAGAGTGGTACCTTATAGCAAGCGCCAGTTCTATATAGAGTGGTACCTTATGGTAAGCGTTAGTTCTATATAGAGCGGTACCTTATAGTAAGCTTTAGTTCTATATAGAGCGGTACCTTATAGTAAGCGCCAGTTCTATATAGAGTGGTACCTTATAGCAAGTGCCAGTTCTATATAGAGCGCTACGTTATAAAAAGCGTTAGTTCTTTATAGAGCGGTACCTTATAGTAAGTGTCAGTTCTATATAGAGTGGTACCTTATAGTAAGCGTCAGTTCTATATAAAGTGGTACCTTATGGTAAGCGCCAGTTCTATATAGAGTGCTACCTTATAGTAAGCGTCAGTTCTATATAGAGTGGTACCTTATAGTAAGCGTTAGTTCTATATAGAGTGGTACCTTATACTAAGCGCCAGTTCTATATAGAGTGGTACCTTATAGTAAGCGCCAGTTCTATATAGAGTGGTACCTTATAGTAAGCGCCAGTTCTATATAGAGTGGTACCTTATAGCAAGTGCCAGTTCTATATAGAGCGCTACGTTATAGTAAGCGTTAGTTCTTTATAGAGCGGTACCTTATAGTAAGCGCCAGTTCTATATAGAGTGGTACCTTATACTAAGCGTCAATTCTATATAGAGCGGTACCTTATAGCAAGCGCCAGTTCTATATAGAGCGGTACCTTATAGCAAGTGCCAGTTCTATATATAGTGGTACCTTATAGCAAGCTCCAGTTCTATATAGAGTGGTACCTTATACTAAGCGTCAATTCTATATAGAGTGGTACCTTATAGCAAGTGCCAGTTCTATATATAGTGGTACCTTATAGGAAGCGTCAGTTCTATATAGAGCGGTACCTTATAGTAAGCGTTAGTTCCATATAGAGCGGTACCTTATAGTAAGCGCCAGTTCTATATAGAGCGGTACCTTATACTAAGCGTCAGTTCTATATAGAGCGGTACCTAATAGTAAGCGTTAGTTCTATATAGAGCGGTACCTTATAGTAAGCGCCAGTTCTATATAAAGTGGTACCTTATAGCAAGCGCCAGTTCTATATAGAGTGGTACCTTATGGTAAGCGTTAGTTCTATATAGAGCGGTACCTTATAGTAAGCTTTAGTTCTATATAGAGCGGTACCTTATAGTAAGCGCCAGTTCTATATAGAGTGGTACCTTATAGCAAGTGCCAGTTCTATATAGAGCGCTACGTTATAGTAAGCGTTAGTTCTTTATAGAGCGGTACCTTATAGTAAGTGTCAGTTCTATATAGAGTGGTACCTTATAGTAAGCGTCAGTTCTATATAAAGTGGTACCTTATGGTAAGCGCCAGTTCTATATAGAGTGGTACCTTATAGTAAGCGTCAGTTCTATATAGAGTGGTACCTTATAGCAAGCGCCAGTTCTATATAGAGTGGTACCTTATGGTAAGCGTTAGTTCTATATAGAGCGGTACCTTATAGTAAGCTTTAGTTCTATATAGAGTGGTACCTTATAGTAAGCGCCAGTTCTATATAGAGTGGTACCTTATAGTAAGCGCCAGTTCTATATAGAGTTGAACCTTATACTAAGCGTCAGTTCTATATAGAGTGGTACCTTATAGTAAGCGTCAGTTCTATATAGAGTGGTACCTTATGGTAAGCGTCCGTTCTATATAGAGTGGTACCTTATACTAAGCGCCAGTTCTATATAGAGTGGTACCTTATAGCAAGTGCCAGTTCTATATAGAGTGGTACCTTATGGTAAGCGTCAGTTCTATATAGAGTGGTACCTTATGGTAAGCGTCAGTTCTATATAAAGTGGTACCTTATACTAAGCGCCAGTTCTATATAGAGTTGAACCTTATACTAAGCGTCAGTTCTATATAGAGTGGTACCTTATAAAAGCGCCAGTTCTATATAAAGTGGTACCTTATACTAAGCGCCAGTTCTATATAGAGTTGAACCTTATACTAAGCGTCAGTTCTTTATAGAGTGGTACCTTATAGCAAGCGTCAGTTCTATATAGAGTGGTACCTTATGGTAAGCATCAGTTCTATATAGAGCGGTACCTTATGGTAAGCGCCAGTTCTATATAGAGTGGTACCTTATAGTAAGCATCAGTTCTATATAGAGTGGTACCTTATGGTAAGCGTTAGTTCTATATAGAGTGGTACCTTATAGTAAGCGTTAGTTCTATATAGAGCGGTACCTTATAGTAAGCGCCAGTTCTATATAGAGTGGTACCTTATAGCAAGCGCCAGTTCTATATAGAGTGGTACCTTATAGTAAGCGTTAGTTCTATATAGAGTGGTACCTTATAGTAAGCGTTAGTTCTATATAGAGCGGTACCTTATAGTAAGCGTTAGTTCTATATAGAGCGGTACCTTATGGTAAGCGTTAGTTCTATATAGAGCGGTACCTTATGGTAAGCGTTAGTTCTATATAGAGTGGTACCTTATACTAAGCGTTAGTTCTATATAGAGTGGTACCTTATAGTAAGCGTTAGTTCTATATAGAGCGGTACCTTATAGTAAGCGTTAGTTCTATATAGAGTGGTACCTTATGGTAAGCGCCAGTTCTATATAGAGCGGTACCTTATGGTAAGCGTCAGTTCTATATAGAGCGGTACCTTATGGTAAGCGTTAGTTCTATATAGAGTGGTACCTTATAGTAAGCGTTAGTTCTATATAGAGTGGTACCTTATAGTAAGCGTTAGTTCTATATAGAGCGGTACCTTATAGTAAGCGTTAGTTCTATATAGAGTGGTACCTTATGATAAGCGTCAGTTCTAAATAGAGTGGTACCTTATGGTAAGCGCCAGTTCTATATAGAGCGGTACCTTATGGTAAGCGTCAGTTCTATATAGAGCGGTACCTTATGGTAAGCGCCAGTTCTATATAGAGTGGTACCTTATGGTAAGCGCCAGTTCTATATAGAGCGGTACCTTATGGTAAGCGTCAGTTCTATATAGAGCGGTACCTTATAGTAAGCGTTAGTTCTATATAGAGTGGTACCTTATGGTAAGCGTTAGTTCTATATAGAGTGGTACCTTATAGTAAGCGTTAGTTCTATATAGAGTGGTACCTTATAGTAAGCGTTAGTTCTATATAGAGCGGTACCTTATAGTAAGCGTTAGTTCTATATAGAGTGGTACCTTATGATAAGCGTCAGTTCTAAATAGAGTGGTACCTTATGGTAAGCGCCAGTTCTATATAGAGCGGTACCTTATGGTAAGCGTCAGTTCTATATAGAGCGGTACCTTATAGTAAGCGTTAGTTCTATATAGAGCGGTACCTTATGGTAAGCGTTAGTTCTATATAGAGCGGTACCTTATGGTAAGCGTTAGTTCTATATAGAGTGGTACCTTATAGTAAGCGTTAGTTCTATATAGAGCGGTACCTTATAGTAAGCGTTAGTTCTATATAGAGTGGTACCTTATGGTAAGCGCCAGTTCTTTATAGAGCGGTACCTTATGGTAAGCGTCAGTTCTATATAGAGCGGTACCTTATAGTAAGCGTTAGTTCTATATAGAGTGGTACCTTATAGTAAGCGTTAGTTCTATATAGAGCGGTACCTTATAGTAAGCGTCAGTTCTATATAGAGTGGTACCTTATAGCAAGCGTCAGTTCTATATAGAGCGGTACCTTATAGTAAGCTCCAGTTCTATATAGAGTGATACCTTATAGTAAGCGTCAGTTCTAAATAGAGTGGTACCTTATGGTAAGCGCCAGTTCTATATAGAGCGGTACCTTATGGTAAGCGTCAGTTCTATATAGAGCGGTACCTTATGGTAAGCGTCAGTTCTATATAGAGTGGTACCTTATACTAAGCGCCAGTTCTATATAGAGCGGTACCTTATGGTAAGCGTCAGTTCTATATAGAGCGGTACCTTATGGTAAGCGTCAGTTCTATATAGAGTAGAACCTTATAGCAAGCGCCAGTTCTATATAGAGTGGTACCTTATACTAAGCGCCAGTTCTATATAGAGCGGTACCTTATACTAAGCGTCAATTCTATATAGAGTGGTACCTTATGGTAAGCGTCAGTTCTATATAGAGTGGTACCTTATAGTAAGCGCCAGTTCTATATAGAGTGGTACCTTATAGTAAGCGTCAGTTCTATATAGAGTGGTACCTTTTTTCATTTTCAGTTTCAGTTTTAATGCTCGGTTAGGCTGAGTTGCATTACACCAAGATAAATAAATATACATGAATAAATAAGACTAAACCAATACATTATAATATGCTACACAGCTCTATTGAGAGACTAAGGTCTTGAATGAATCTAATGAGCTGGCACTAGCGGTGTGTGCCGGAAGGCTGTTCCAATCTGGAATAGTATTGGGAAAAAATGAAAACTTGTAACTTGTAAGTTTAAACGGGTGATTACAACGAGTGACGGACGAGCAATAACAAAGGTGGTCAGGGAGAGATATAGGTACAAGGCCATTTACAATTTTATACAACATGCAAAGACGATCCTGTTTCCTTATAAGGTAGAGCTCTGGCCACTTGAGATCACTGATAAAAGCACTAACACTAATATAGCGAGAATAGTTACTATATACGAAACAGGCTGCGCGCCTCTGGACCATCTCGATCTTGTTAATGTTCTTCTGAGTGTAGGGATCCCACACAGTTGACGCGTAGGAAAACGTGGGGCGCACTAAGGAACAGTAGGCGCGGGCTTTTACTACTTTAGAACAACAATACAAGTTCCGTCTAACTAGGTTAAGAGTGCGAGATGCTTTAAGAGTGATGTGGTCCACGTGACTGTTCCATTTGAGATCATTTGAGAACTGCACACCGAGGTAGGGATGACTCTCTCGCTCCTCCACAGGAAGTAATCTGCGTAGATGGTAGATCTTTTGTTTGTGATACGCAGAACACAGCACTTTGAAGGATTAAAGTCCATCTTCCAAGTTTTGGACCATGCGGCGAGTTTGTTCAAGTTTTGCTGAAGGTTGGAGGGAGATTTATCGGATGTCAGGTGGAGGTAGAGGGCACAGTCATCAGCAAAGAGTCTTATTTTGCCGTTAATTCCATCTGGAAGGTCGTTGATAGAAAGGAGGAATAACAACGGACCAACCACTGACCCTTGAGGCACGCCTGAGGTTACAATGGCAGGCGAAGAGTGCTCCCCGTCAACAACAACTGATTTTGTCCTGTTCTTGAGGAAATCCTCCAGCCAGTAGTACACTTGACCAGAAATCCCATAGTGTTGAAGCTTTATTAAAAGACGCGAGTGTGAGACGAGTCGAAGGCTTTTGAGAGATCCAGAAGTAGAAGATCAGTTTTTTTGTTTTTTATCCATAGCAAGGGCCAGATCGTTATAAGTGAGAAGCATGTAGTAAGCTTATAGTACGCGTCAGTTCTATATAAAGTGGTACCTTATAGCAAGCGTCAGTTCTACATAGAGTGGTACCTTATAGCAAGCATCAGTTCTATATAGAGCGGTACCTTATAGCAAGCGTCAGTTCTATATAAAGTGCTACCGGTAATTTCTAGTGTGACACGATTTGTCACGGTCATTTTTAGTGTGACACGTGTTGCCACGGTCATTTCTAGTGTGATATGGGTTGTCACGGTCATTTCTAGTGTGACACGTGTTGTCACGGTCATTTCTAGTGTGATATGGGTTGTCATGGTCATTTCTAGTGTGACACGTGTTGTCACGGTCATTCCTAACGTGACATGGGTTATCAAGTTCATTTCTAGTTTGACACGACTTGTCACGTACAATTTTAATGTGACACGTGATGTCACGGTCATTTCTATTGTTACAAGTATTTTCACGATCAGTTCTAGTGTGATAAGTGTTGTCACGTTATGCTTTAGTGTGACATTGGTTGTCACGCTCATTTCCAGTGTGATGTGAGTTGTCACGGTCTTTTCTATTGTTACAAGTGTTGTCACGATCAGTTCTAGTGTGACAAGTGTTGTCACGCGATCAGTTCTAGTGTGACAAGGGTTGTCACGGTCAGCTTTAGTGTGACATTGGTTGTCACGGTCTTTTCCAGTGTGATGTGTGTCGTCACGGTCAGCTTTAGTGTTACATTGTTGTCACGGTCAGTTCTAGTGTGACATGGGTTGTCACGGTCAGTTCTAGTGTGACATGGGTTGTCACGGTCAGCTTTAGTGTGACATTGGTTGTTACGGTCTTTTCCAGTGTGATGTGTGTCGTCACGGTCAGTTCTAGTGTGACATGGGTTGTCACGGTCAGTTCTAGTGTGACATGGGTTGTCACGGTCATTTCTAGTGACATAGACAAACGATATCTGTTCTAGTGTGACAAGTGTTGTCACGGTCAGCTTTAGTGTGACATTGGTTGTCAAGGTCTTTTCCAGTGTGATGTGTGTCGTCACGGTCAGTTCTAGTGTGACATGGGTTGTCACGGTCAGTTCTAGTGTGACATGGGTTGTCACGGTCATTTCTAGTGACATAGACAAACGATATCTGTTCTAGTGTGACATTGGTCGTCACGGTCAGTTCTAGTGTGACATGGGTTGTTACGGTAAGTTCTAGTGTGACAAGTGTTGTTACGGTCAGTTCTAGTGTGACATGGGTTGTCACGGTCAGCTTTAGTGTGACATGGGTTGTTACGGTCTGTTCTAGTGTGACATGGGTTGTCACGGTCAGTTCTAGTGTGACATGGGTTGTTACGGTCAGTTCTAGTGTGACAAGCGTTGTCACGGTCAGTTCTAGTGTGACATGGGTTGTTACGGTCAGTTCTAGTGTGACATGGGTTGTCACGGTCAGTTCTAGTGTGACATGGGTTGTCACGGTCATTTCTAGTGACATAGACAAACGATATCTGTTCTAGTGTGACATTGGTCGTCACGGTCAGTTCTAGTGTGACATGGGTTGTTACGGTAAGTTTTAGTGTGACATTGGTTGTTACGGTCAGTTCTAGTGTGACATGGGTTGTTACGGTCAGTTCTAGTGTGACATGGGTTGTCACGGTCAGTTCTAGTGTGACATGGGTTGTCACGGTCATTTCTAGTGACATAGACAAACGATATCTGTTCTAGTGTGACATTGGTCGTCACGGTCAGTTCTAGTGTGACATGGGTTGTTACGGTAAGTTCTAGTGTGACATTGGTTGTTACGGTCAGTTCTAGTGTGACATGGGTTGTTACGGTCAGTTCTAGTGTGACATGGGTTGTCACGGTCATTTCTAGTGACATAGACAAACGATATCTGTTCTAGTGTGACATTGGTCGTCACGGTCAGTTCTAGTGTGACATGGGTTGTTACGGTAAGTTCTAGTGTGACATTGGTTGTTACGGTCAGTTCTAGAGTGACATGGGTTGTTACGGTCAGTTCTAGTGTGACAAGTGTTGTCACGGTCAGTTCTAGTGTGACATGGGTTGTCACGGTCAGTTCTAGTGTGACATGGGTTGTCACGGTCAGTTCTAGTGTGACATGGGTTGTTACGGTCAGTTCTAGTGTGACAAGTGTTGTCACGGTCAGTTCTAGTGTGACATGGGTTGTTACGGTCAGTTCTAGTGTGACATGGGTTGTTACGGTCAGTTCTAGTGTGACATGGGTTGTCTAGGTCAGCTTTAGTGTGACATTGGTTGTTACGGTCAGTTCTAGAGTGACATGGGTTGTTACGGTCAGTTCTAGTGTGACAAGTGTTGTCACGGTCAGTTCTAGTGTGACATGGGTTGTTACGGTCAGTTCTAGTGTGACATGGGTTGTTACGGTCAGTTCTAGTGTGACATGGGTTGTCACGGTCAGTTCTAGTGTGACATGGGTTGTTACGGTCAGTTCTAGTGTGACATGGGTTGTCACGGTCAGCTTTAGTGTGATATTGGTTGTTACGGTCAGTTCTAGTGTGACATTGGTTGTTACGGTCAGTTCTAGTGTGACATGGGTTGTTACGGTCAGTTCTAGTGTGACAAGTGTTGTCACGGTCAGTTCTAGTGTGACATGGGTTGTCACGGTCATTTCTAGTGTGATATGGGTTGTCATGGTCATTTCTAGTGTGACACGTGTTGTCACGGTCATTCCTAACGTGACATGGGTTATCAAGTTCATTTCTAGTTTGACACGACTTGTCACGTACAATTTTAATGTGACACGTGATGTCACGGTCATTTCTATTGTTACAAGTATTTTCACGATCAGTTCTAGTGTGATAAGTGTTGTCACGTTATGCTTTAGTGTGACATTGGTTGTCACGCTCATTTCCAGTGTGATGTGAGTTGTCACGGTCTTTTCTATTGTTACAAGTGTTGTCACGATCAGTTCTAGTGTGACAAGTGTTGTCACGCGATCAGTTCTAGTGTGACAAGGGTTGTCACGGTCAGCTTTAGTGTGACATTGGTTGTCACGGTCTTTTCCAGTGTGATGTGTGTCGTCACGGTCAGCTTTAGTGTTACATTGTTGTCACGGTCAGTTCTAGTGTGACATGGGTTGTCACGGTCAGTTCTAGTGTGACATGGGTTGTCACGGTCAGCTTTAGTGTGACATTGGTTGTTACGGTCTTTTCCAGTGTGATGTGTGTCGTCACGGTCAGTTCTAGTGTGACATGGGTTGTCACGGTCAGTTCTAGTGTGACATGGGTTGTCACGGTCATTTCTAGTGACATAGACAAACGATATCTGTTCTAGTGTGACAAGTGTTGTCACGGTCAGCTTTAGTGTGACATTGGTTGTCAAGGTCTTTTCCAGTGTGATGTGTGTCGTCACGGTCAGTTCTAGTGTGACATGGGTTGTCACGGTCAGTTCTAGTGTGACATGGGTTGTCACGGTCATTTCTAGTGACATAGACAAACGATATCTGTTCTAGTGTGACATTGGTCGTCACGGTCAGTTCTAGTGTGACATGGGTTGTTACGGTAAGTTCTAGTGTGACAAGTGTTGTTACGGTCAGTTCTAGTGTGACATGGGTTGTCACGGTCAGCTTTAGTGTGACATGGGTTGTTACGGTCTGTTCTAGTGTGACATGGGTTGTCACGGTCAGTTCTAGTGTGACATGGGTTGTTACGGTCAGTTCTAGTGTGACAAGTGTTGTCACGGTCAGTTCTAGTGTGACATGGGTTGTTACGGTCAGTTCTAGTGTGACATGGGTTGTCACGGTCAGTTCTAGTGTGACATGGGTTGTCACGGTCATTTCTAGTGACATAGACAAACGATATCTGTTCTAGTGTGACATTGGTCGTCACGGTCAGTTCTAGTGTGACATGGGTTGTTACGGTAAGTTCTAGTGTGACATTGGTTGTTACGGTCAGTTCTAGTGTGACATGGGTTGTTACGGTCAGTTCTAGTGTGACATGGGTTGTCACGGTCAGTTCTAGTGTGACATGGGTTGTCACGGTCATTTCTAGTGACATAGACAAACGATATCTGTTCTAGTGTGACATTGGTCGTCACGGTCAGTTCTAGTGTGACATGGGTTGTTACGGTAAGTTCTAGTGTGACATTGGTTGTTACGGTCAGTTCTAGTGTGACATGGGTTGTTACGGTCAGTTCTAGTGTGACATGGGTTGTCACGGTCATTTCTAGTGACATAGACAAACGATATCTGTTCTAGTGTGACATTGGTCGTCACGGTCAGTTCTAGTGTGACATGGGTTGTTACGGTAAGTTCTAGTGTGACATTGGTTGTTACGGTCAGTTCTAGAGTGACATGGGTTGTTACGGTCAGTTCTAGTGTGACAAGTGTTGTCACGGTCAGTTCTAGTGTGACATGGGTTGTCACGGTCAGTTCTAGTGTGACATGGGTTGTCACGGTCAGTTCTAGTGTGACATGGGTTGTTACGGTCAGTTCTAGTGTGACAAGTGTTGTCACGGTCAGTTCTAGTGTGACATGGGTTGTTACGGTCAGTTCTAGTGTGACATGGGTTGTTACGGTCAGTTCTAGTGTGACATGGGTTGTCTAGGTCAGCTTTAGTGTGACATTGGTTGTTACGGTCAGTTCTAGAGTGACATGGGTTGTTACGGTCAGTTCTAGTGTGACAAGTGTTGTCACGGTCAGTTCTAGTGTGACATGGGTTGTTACGGTCAGTTCTAGTGTGACATGGGTTGTTACGGTCAGTTCTAGTGTGACATGGGTTGTCACGGTCAGTTCTAGTGTGACATGGGTTGTTACGGTCAGTTCTAGTGTGACATGGGTTGTCACGGTCAGCTTTAGTGTGATATTGGTTGTTACGGTCAGTTCTAGTGTGACATTGGTTGTTACGGTCAGTTCTAGTGTGACATGGGTTGTTACGGTCAGTTCTAGTGTGACAAGTGTTGTCACGGTCAGTTCTAGTGTGACATGGGTTGTTACGGTCAGTTCTAGTGTGACATGGGTTGTTACGGTCAGTTCTAGTGTGACATGGGTTGTCACGGTCAGTTCTAGTGTGACATGGGTTGTCACGGTCAGTTCTAGTGTGACATGGGTTGTCACGGTCAGCTTTAGTGTGACATTGGTTGTTACGGTCAGTTCTAGTGTGACAAGTGTTGTTACGGTCAGTTCTAGTGTGACATGGGTTGTTAAGGTCATTTCTAGTGACATAGACAAACGATATCTGTTCTAGTCTATCATGACTTCAGCAATAAGCTAAAAAATAGGAGAGGATAGAGGCGCATCAATCATTGTCGAATAATCGAACAAATACGTGCCCCAGGAGCCCATTATTTAGTCTGACGTGAGCTAGAACCACTACAATTTCGTAATGAAAGCCCCATGCTTTCAAAACACACACTTCAACCCTTAGTATTTTCCGCGCGAAAAGAGGAAAAAGCTGGTCTGTTCTCACCCACATCACCTTCATGCTGAAACAAAATAAAATAAATTTGGCGCGATTTTTCGCGGTATGGAGACGCTTTTCCTATAAACTATTTCGTGCTAAAAGCATGTTTGTGTTTTGATGTGAGAATGTACCAGTAGAAGAAGAGGAGGAGTCGTCAGGTGACTCGACCAATTTTCTCAATATCGCACCACAATGGTCGAAGACTTTGTAACAAAGACTGATCATAGTGCAATATTTAGATGTTATCCTTGGAGAAACAATACGCCTCCCGTCAGGGGTCCATTTGCCAACAGGAGGCCAGAATAACAATGCAGAAAAAACTGAGAATAATAGCCATATTAGCAATCAAGCGCAGAGAAGAAAATAGTTGGTTACGGCTAAGCGTGGCTCAATAGCTTGTCTGTGTGAGTGATACTATATATTATATTCTGAAAGAAATTTTAAGGTACTTGGTAGGTTTTATTTAATGGAGAAAGGCCATGTGCTCGAGGAAGATGAGTTACAGGAAGATTTCAACCGAATAGTAAGAAATGGAAACAGGTAGGCATTATGTTTTATCTTTTTATTTTAAAAATCAAAATGGCTTTTGGGAAAGTCGACATTTGTTTTCAACAATTTATAATCACTTTAAAGTAATTACAGTGTGATTCTACGTGGAGTTTCGCATATATAAAGAGACGATATGCGGCAGCATAAATTCCAAGTTAACGAAACTAAAATAGGGAATCAGTGAGAGCCTTTTGATAACGACCAAACGCAAAATTCTTTCAGTTTTTCAACCATCACTTAACGAAGACAATAAGAACAATTGGATCCTCTAAGTGGAAATACATATGCAAAAAACAAAAAGGAAAAGAAACATATTTGATAGTCGATCTGTTTTTCCTCTCAATACCTTCTAGAAATGTTCCATGAATACTTAATAGATTATTTCATATGCGCTAATATAGTTCGTGCTAGCGCTAATATAGCTATAAAAACAAAACAAGATCTTCGTAGACAACGGACAAATCTGAATATAATGACTCCTCTTGGAATCTGACGTTGATATTACAAATTACTCTTATTTTAATTGAAGGTAATGTATTTCTTGAACGATTGTCTATCAATAGCGTAAGCCTGAAAATCTCGCAGATAAGATTGTATTTTTTGGTAAGTTGTTATTGGTGCGTTATTCGTACGGTTATTATCAACCTAAAATGTCGTCTATGTCTTCTACAAAGATCTCCAAGTAAAAAAAGGCGCAAATTCAAATACTCAATACCTCAAAAGCAAATTACGTGGCACGACAACCATTGAATTTGCACATCATTATTCTATTCAGAAACCGCGGGAGATTTCCAGACCATATTAGTATTTGAAATGTGAAGAAAAACGTCGTTAAAAATTGAAAAAACAAACGGAAAAACGTTTTCCAAGCTAAAAGCAATAGAGTAACATGTAAACAAAGTTCTATTATTTTTCTGTCTTTTATTGCCTCTTCTTTTACATTTGTTTGGCTAGAAAGTTATCCATGTTTACTGGTTGAAGAAAAACGTGGGAAACGCGAAACCTTCGAAAATCAGCCTTATCTAAACAACGATAAACTCTGCAAATAGCTTTTCATATTAAACCTTTCAATTACTCTGGCACATAGTTAACTACTTATAACTTTTTTAAATTTTTATGCGGACTTTAATTTACGGATAAAATTTCTTTCCACTCTTTTAATGTTTAGTTCAACAATGCAATTCGATTCATTGTCTCCATGGTTGCTAGTGCCAAAAGAAGAGTCAAGGAATTCTTTATTCATAAAAATGCCATGGTCTAAACTATAGGCTTTTTAATTCAGTTAGGGGTATATGTAAGTATAAAAATACCACAAAACCATTCAATACTAAGGCTATTTCATACGATAACATGGAAACCTCAAAATGAAATTGTTTGAGACATTTAAGCGTTTGAAAGAGGCTACAAATTTCAGTTAAGGAGAAAAACTAAACGTCTAGTAGAGGTATACAAAACTCGCGGAAACATTGTTAGCCTTCTCGGGTCTCCCGCTAAGTCAAATTACCGTTCTTGGGAGCGAATGGTTTAATTCCTGTGACGTATGTAAAGATAAGAACATGAATACACGTCCCCGTGCCTAGTTACACGAAATACAAATAAAACAAAGAGATATTCCCCTTTTCAAGACAGCTAGCCAATAGCGACGGTGGTTGAAGAGAATCATAACAATTTGCAAAAACCAAAAACGCAAAGTTCTCTGAAACAAGAAGTTACAAATGGTGAATGGTGGTCGAATTGTGTCAAACCGACGGGCGAGTGTAATATTATTTAGCATAATCTTGTAATCATTAAGAGCCGAGCTGGTTTTTATGCCCGGGAGCCCAATATGGCCTCAGAAGAAGAGGAGTGCTTCCTAAGTATTTAATGCTACATAAGAAAGTGAGACACAGTGAGACTGTCATAGCAAATACCTCGCTTTAATTTACGACCCTTCGCGGATTAATTCAAGTCGTAATTTTCATAACTAAACACCTGTTATGATCAGAGAGTGGTGAACCAAGACTCAGGTACGCTATAACTTTGGGATTACTGCAAGCTAGTGGAAAAACAGTTTCCGTCAGCTTAAGCGCGTACGGCTAACGGAAGACCAACAACAATGTATAAGACTATCAAAAATAGCTTAGAATTCTCTATTTTTTTCCTTTAGAATAATGTCGTTTGACGCAACGGCCGCTGTCGACCAGGACCAAGATAAAATAATCATCAATGTGGGTGGAAAAAGGCACGAATCGTACCTATCGACGCTACGAAATATCCCTGACACACGACTAGCATGGCTGGCAGAGAGCATAATGAATAAACAGACCGAGCAGCCAAGAAAGGAGATTTTCTTTGACAGACACCCCGATCTGTTTGCTATCATTCTGAATTACTACAGGACAGGAAAACTGCACGCTCCCAGAGACTGTTGTGGTCCGTTGTTTGAGGATGAGCTTGTATTTTGGGGTATCGAAGAGATGGAGATGGAGGCTTGTTGTTGGCCGAATTACGCCCAACACAGGGATGCCGAGAAGAACCTAAAGGATTTTGTCGGACCGGAATTTGAGGATGAGGAAGATGGTGAATTTGATACGTCAAAAGAAATGGAAAATTATTATGGAACATCCCAGAACATGTCTTTATGGCAAAGAATCCAGCCTCGCGTTTGGGCGATTTTAGACGACGCATTTTCATCGAGAAAAGCAAAGGTAGGAGACTTGCTAATAGCTTGCTGGCTAATTGCTTGTAATCCTAGTTTTCGCAGCACTTTTACCGGTTGTTTACTTATAGTCCTTCCCCATCTTATATTTGCATCTTTGCATGAACGTGAACAAAATGTACTGTTTAAAATGACACTTGTACTTGAAGTTTAAATGGCGGCATTCGTCTTAACTTTTCTCGGTCAAGCAATAAAAATGCGTTTAATGGTATTTCCTCAATATCGAGGAAAATTTGCCCTAAACACACGGAACAAACTGATCTTATCAAAGTCACTTTTTTGAAGTAAGGAATAATAGGAATCTACTCTATCTTTAAGTGATCTTCCGAAACAAAGACTCACGATACATCTATATTAGCGTTAAAAATATTCTCTCTTATTAAATAACACAGACAACAACAACGTCAACTTTCCGTTATGGAAAGGAAATACCAAAATCTACATATGACATCTTCCGTTCTCCTAAACTCGTGTCGGTCGAAAAGAGGCCGCCGCCACGATATCATATTTGAAGGCTCACAATTATCAATCAAATAAAGAGTTTCTTGGAGCCATGTTACAGTTAATTAATACAGAGAAAATATTACCACTGACCACGAGTGCTTATTAGGCGCTTTGGGAGTCCGCCGATAACGCGATTTGATGAGCCAAAATCACATTTTCACACCACACTCAAACATAAGAGCGCGGAAAATTATATCCAATAGGAAGAAATATAAAAACACCTAACATGGTGGTGGTGCCAACAAGTTCATCTTGAAAATTTCTGTACGCATAAATCTTCACATATGCGCAATTTAATCGAGTATTTAAGCCTTTATCATGTTTCTTTGCAATTATCAGCACATTAAAGTGAGAACAGCGACAAAGGATTCTTTTATATCTCTTTCGACCACGGTAATGAAAACATAATGCTGAATGAATGAAATATAATGAAATGTAAGATATTAGGCGCCAAAAATCCCTTCGCTTTCAGGGACTAATCACTTTTTTTCCATGTTCTGCTTCGACTTTATTAATTTCCTAGACCTGTCATCCAAACGATTGATTAAAAACAAGCCAAAGCTCTTTTGATATCCCACAAAGTGGAATGTTTTAATTTCGTTTCAATTCCTATCCCCGTCAGCGGAGCTTGGTATGTGTTTATCAATTCATATGACATATTAAATAACAGTATAGAAAATGGCGGAAAATTCATTCTAGACAAATCACTCTAGTGCGCTTCTTCAAAAATGCGTAACCTTATTATAAATATCTGACGTACTAATTATTAAAACACGGCTACCAAAACCCTTGCATTTAATATCGAATTCAATAACCTCCAATGTTCATCTAGAATTTTGCGTAGCGTGAGACACTAAAGATATAGATGTTTTTTTTTTGCGCGTAAAAATATACAATCATAGAAGTACAGATTGCATTGTGTTTACTGAAATGTTTAAAATATTCTCTTGAAGCAAAATATACGATTATTTAACCGTTGGGTAACTTTTGCTATTAAAACTGAACATCGTGTTCCTTTCCTCCTAGTTTAGAACGGACAACAGAAAAAATACAATACAACCTGTTATAATCAACCCCTCTTTACTCTGGCATGCACACAAATATAGTTCTAAACATCACAGGAAACTAAAATGCTGACAAAAAAATGGAAAAGAAAGAAATTTTACATTTCAACTTTATGTTTTGTGTAAGGGCACAAATATTTTCTTGACAGATGAAGGAACACGTATCAAGTAAATTGACGTTTTTTTGTCCATTTTGAACTTTAACTGGCCGCGATAAAAAAAACGCTAATTAGCTTTATTAAGATGCGGAAGAAGCTAGAATTTCGCTTCTGATCCCCAAGTAGAAATATCTCAGATGAGTTAACGCAATTACAAGGCTTCTGTTGAACAAGTTCCGGATTTCAAAATAAAAATTACAACTTCAATATCATTTAACCTCATATCTATCTTGGGAAAAAATCAATTAATCGAGCATTTTTGTATCGTATGAGGATGCCAGAGAGAAAGAGAGATAGAGAGTGAAACATTGTTTGGTGTATTCGTGGCTTCTGATAGCATAATGTTAGACTTCGTTTTCAGAAAAAAGTTAAAAAACAAAAATAAATTAGCAAATCCTGTGATAATTTTAAATTGATCACTTAGTTCAATCGTATACTTTCGAAAGCGGCTTTTTACATCGTAAAACGTTGAATGCAAGCTATGCGGAGGACTTTTATCAATAATATTACGTAAAAAACATGTTTTTTTATATTTATTATGTTCAGCGGGTGTTTCTGTTGTTTTGGGGAAAATCGAAAAAGCGCGCTTTGTTGTTTGACTAAATACCCTTTTAAATTTTGCGAATTGCAAAATCAGTGAACAAATAGTCATTGAGATTATTAATAAATGCAGATTCTAATATCATTGTCTGGGCGTTAGTCTGTTTTCATTGTGACTGTAATCAGGTTTCAATTATGGTTGTTAGTAAACTACGTGCTATTTAGGAACATTGTGTAGTTCCAGAAAAATATCCATACCCCACTATTGAGAGGTCGGAGGTATGACCCCCCACCCCTCTGGAATTCCCAACCCCCTGGAAAAAGATAGATACAGTAACTGTTAAGGAAAAAGGGTATTTTACCCCTCCCCCCTCCCATCTGGAAATTACTGGGCGTTTGAACCCCCCCACCCCGCCTGGGATTTCCAATCCCCTGAATGGGGGGGGGGGGGGGGGGGGGATATGGATATTTTCTGGAACTACATATCAATATTTGGGTGACCTTCAAACCCGCTCGGTCAATCTCTGGGAGGCCTGGGTCTAAGGGCTTTTCAAGATTAGTGAGATACAAATTTAACCAAGCTGTCAGGTTTTTTGACAAATCCTTGCCGCGAGTCTCAAATTGACAGGAATCAGCATTTTTCACCATATTTTCTGTAGATCAGGGAGCGGGAAAACTTTAGCTTTTCTAAATATGGGCATCAATGACCATATAAGGCAATGCAAACGAAGGACACTATCCGTGGGGAATATGTTTGATATGCACAGTGTAAGAAGTGTCACGAGATGAATTATTTACCAACAGAAACTGATACAATATTCAAATAGCATATTCTTCGGAGAGAAACATGATGAACCATTTTGAGTAATGTTACAGAGCATTTTGATATAGTTTTGGAGCTTCTGAATAAACAATTTTTTGAGAACTGACTTCAACATAAACGCATACCCTTTTAATTTTGAAATATTAAAAAAAAAATTCTCAAAAGTCATAACAACATTGTTTGTATTTGGGAATTTCAATTGGATTTTTTTCAAAGCAGAATATTTTTTTGTAAATCGACTAGTTAACGTTCAAGTTTATTTTCTCCATTTAGCAAGAGCCATTGCTTCTTGAATAATTTTTTTTCACATACATCTGTGAAGTAGATGCGGTTGACATAGGTTAAAAGCAGCAAAAGGCACTACAAACAATAACATCTTAAAAGATGTTTTCTAATCAATAATAAATATTTTATTTAATTCTTTACAAGTTTTAAACTATTTCGCACCCGGTACATTCTCGTTTTTTACTTGAAAACTTTCGCTTACGAACAGCAGAGTACGAATGGCAATAAAATCATTTATAGTCCTGGCTTAGAGCTTTTAAACCCTTTGCTAACCTTTGCAAACGTGATGGGACTGATAAAATCTAGTCAGAGCAAAAATCTAATTGAATATCAAACATTGTTTAGTCCAGAGCTTATAATGGTGGAAATGTAGGCAAGCACTAAAACCTTACACTCGTGACAAGAACCTTCGCCTTCGCCTTTTTATAACATCGACTATCACTTTACAACCTGAATAATACTAATAATTTCGTAACTGTTTTTTTTTTTTTCATTCGTTACGAAAACAGTAGGTAAAAATGTAATAGATTTGCATTACTGGAGCCCTGGGCCGGGTTCCTAGAAAGCAGGTTTCCGCTAACCCAGGGATGAATACCCTATTTATCCTATCAAATGTCAAGATAACCGTATTTATCCCTGAGTTAGCGCTAACCTGCTTTCTAGGAACCGGACCCAGGTATCTATGTAGGCAAACTCTCCCGCGCTTCACACGCAACTTACAGCTGTCAGTATTGAACGCCAACTCAGTTAACAAACACGAGTGACAGTTTGTGTTTAAGTACTGTCATTGAAGATGGTACCACGAGCCAGCGTACACAGTGGTGTTTACCTGGGGACCTCCGGCTTTACATTTTTATCTTAGAAGACGAGCGATGCTCAGTCCCTGATGTAGAGAGCCAGGTTTTTTCAACCAAGTTGACCTGACCTGGGATTAAATTCTAGCTATCTAGTCTTCTGGCTTGAGAAGCGAAGCCCATGTCTTACTTGAGATAATTTTAAAAAAAGAGTAAAAAGGGGGAATTCTGATTAGGAAAATGGTTTATGGTGGTAATTGGTGTGTTTGAAGAACACTAGACTGCACTTAAAAATACTTTGCTTCCCTTACTGCAAGCACCTTCTCGCATTCTAGTCGTCAAGGCAACCGACTTGATGACTTGGGCCAGGCTGTTCTCATTTAAAGGGGCAGTGTCATGGTATTGCACATGTCTGGAGTCAGGGTTTATTGTAGGCTTTTAGTTGTCTACAAACAGTTGAAGACTTTAAGCTGTCAATGCCTTGTTAAAATAATATGCAATGTTTTATTGAAAACTATGTTTATTGACAGTTTAAGGTCATTTCCTTTGAATTTAAGTTCCCACATGTACCAAAGGCTCATAAGTCAATATTAAAATTTTGACTGGAATTCATTGTGTCCGGGCCGGAGAGCTGTTACAAAGCTCTTACCATGACACTGCCTCTTTAACATTATAGCTTGTGGGCTGCTTGCCATTATCGCCAAAAGGCAGCTATCACGTTCGATACTAGCTCACGAAAGTACAGAACGCCGGCAATATAGTCATTAGCCTGAAGAGTTAACCGAAATGAACAATTCATGGACTCCTACAAGGAAATCATTCATCATTGCGCACTTAGGTTTGCACTTATAGTATCTTAAAGTTCAAACCTCAAATCTTTTGAATCCAATATCCATATTTATGGTGACCTAACACGGTTATTGGCACGTAGCGCAAAGCCTAGGCTGTATTAATTAAAGGGGTTTGATTAGTAGTGGTGTGAGTTTACGGTGGGCCACACTACCAACTGGATGACCAAGAGAACCATCAAGTATCTCCTCTAACGGAGAATTTATTAGAAAACCGTGGCCCATAGAAAACTCTTGACATAGCGCCTTTAAGAGAGAAACTTAAGTGGTATCGGTAGCTAATGGTTTGCTTACAGCTAACTGCTTGGTACACTTGAGAAACAGGCGCCATAACCTATCTACCACATGGCGCGAGGTGGCCTCATAGTGTGCACTGCGATCATTTTGGCTAACACAAGCAAGTGAATTCGGGGCTATGTGCGCATACGTAGTCTCCGACGGAGTCGCTCTGACCTCTTGAGTTCAATAACTACTGATCTAAGCGCACTGTGTGATAGAGGTCGTTCCAGAGGAGACTAACGTCTGCGCTCGTAGAAATGCGGCTTGCAAACCTGGTTGTAAAATCATGATACACACTCATTGCGAAAAGGGTTGCACTGTGAGATTCCATGTGTCGCGCCTCGCCTTGTCTCATTGGCGGCAAATAAAACATTAATTCTTTGTAACCTGCGCATTTGCTTTAAGACCGAGCATGGCGATAACAATATACATTTTCTGACGTCTCCACGTAAGCGGTGTTTATTTCACGACCCAGAAGGAAGCACAGAGCTAAGAAAATGTTCATCATATTGTTCATTCAATTTTGCCAAATTCGATGCTTTACCAATAATGATTGATAAAGAGGTATATGGTCTCTTTTTTAACTTAACTGACGAATAAACATAACATTTACAAAAAAAACATTTATATTTATATAAGAATAGCTCACACCTACTTCCGATTATTTGCCCGTTATTTGATTGGGGCTCGAATCGTGCAGAAGTTTACGATTCAAGCAATTTTAAATATCAATGGACAAAAACGACATGACAGGATGTTTTCGAGGCTATTTTGGGAAATGGACTGTGCGCTTAACACGTATTAGGCTGTTTGCGCGCCTGACTATATTGTGAAAAGCTCGTTGATTACTTTAACAGTTCTTAATTTTCGTTGCAGCTTTCGGAACTATAGGAGCCTGCCAGCAGGAGCTTATTATGCCAACTCATATAATCGGGACAAAAAAAACCCTGCTAATAATTGTAATTTATCGGTATGGCGCCCTCAAATGATATAGCCTTTGGCACAAACCCCATCAGTTAAGTTCCCACTACCGTCACGAAAACAATCATTTATTGAAACATCGCTTCGAGATACCAAAATCGCGGATATAATACAAATTATCAAAACTTCGCAAAGATAGACAGCTTGCTTCTTGCTATTGTAATAGACAAGTGGTTTGTTTTTAATGTCTGTAATACGAAATTATAAAACAAAAAACAGACAAACGTAATACAGTGACAACCCTAGTTCACGTTCAACCCTAGTTCAAGTAAGCAGGGAGTTTCGGGTTATCCGGGTTACACTGCACGCACTACCCAAAGAAAGAGACAGATTCAACTTACAGTAACCGGTTATGAGCCTAAGACACTTGTGTGGAAGGTTGTTTTAACTGAAAATAAAAAAAATTAATATTCGTGCTTTAACAGGATATAACAATTAACAAGTGAAATCTAGGTGATGTGCGCAGTGCTCGTCATGTACATAATAGTAATGTGCGCAGTGCTCGTCATGCCGCACTAAGTGATGTGCGCAGTGCTCATCATGTACACACTAAGTGATGTGCGCAGTGCACGTCATGCCGTACTAAGTGATGTGCGCAGTGCTCGTCATGTACACACTAGGTGATGTGCGCAGTGCTCGTCATGCCGCACTAAGTGATGTGCGCAGTGCTCGTCATGCCGCACTAAGTGATGTGCGCAGTGCTCGTCATGCCGTACTAAGTGATGTGCGCAGTGCTCATCATGCCGCACTAAGTGATGTGCGCAGTGCACGTCATGCCGCACTAAGTGATGTGCGCAGTGCACGTCATGCCGCACTGGGTGATGTGCGCAGTGCTCGTCATGCCACACTAAGTGATGTGCGCAGTGCTCGTCATGCCGCACTAAGTGATGTGCGCAGTGCTCGTCATGCCGCACTAAGTGATGTGCGCAGTGCTCGTCATGCCGCACTAAGTGATGTGCGCAGTGCTCGTCATGCCGCACTAAGTGATGTGCGCAGTGCTCGTCATGCCGCACTAAGTGATGTGCGCAGTGCTCGTCATGCCGCACTAAGTGATGTGCGCAGTGTTGGTCATGTATACAATAGGTGATGTGCGCAGTGCTCATCATGAAGACACTAAGTGATGTGCGCAGTGCTCATCATGCCGCACTAAGTGATGTGCGCAGTGCTCGTCATGCCGCACTGGGTGATGTGCGCAGTGTTGGTCATGTATATGCTAGGTGTTGGGCGCAGTGCTCGTCATGCCACACTGGGTGATGTGCGCAGTGTTGGTCACGTACACACAAGGTGATGTGCGCAGTGGTCATCATGTACACACTAGGTGATGTGCGCAGTGCTCGTCATGTACACACTAGTGGTGTGCGCAGTGCTCATCACGCCGAACTAAGTGATGTGCGCAGTGCTCGTCATGCCGCACTAGGTGATATGCGCAGTGCTTGTCGTGCTCACAGTAGGTGCTGTGAAGTGCTTGCTTCTACACTCTGATGCACTAATTCGTGTTTTATTTTCAGATATTCGCCATGTTCTCGTTATTGATGATCATCTTGTCCATCCTACTAATGTGCGCGAGCTCGTTACAAGAAGTCAAAAAGAGTACTACAATGAAGAACGCCACGCGATACATGGAATACATCTTCTGTACCTGGTTCACTTTAGAGCTTTTTATTCGCATTCTATTTTGCCCGGAAAAATTGCGCTTTTTCAAGCAAGTCATGACATGGATTGATATAATCTCCCTGTTGCCTTACTACTATAAATTTATCATGGAAGCAACAAACCAAGGAAATGTTGCATCCCAGCTTGATTTTCTCCGTTCTGTCCGCTTAATCCGTCTGTTCCGCGCGTTCCGGTTCTTTCGCTTCACAAGCGGGTTACAGATAATCGTGCAGTCACTGAAAGCGAGTTTCCGCGAGTTACTGCTTCTCGTTATCATCCTTCTTATCCCCGTTGTGTTATTTTCGAGCGTCATTTACGACTTGGAAAAGGACGTGAAAGGAAACAGTGTAAACTTTACAAGCATCCCACAATCCTTTTGGTGGGCAATCATCACCATGACAACTGTAGGGTACGGTGACATGTCACCCAAGACACTTTCGGGTCAGATTATCGGCAGTCTGTGCGCCATTTGCGGGGTATTGATTATCGGCCTTCCTGTGTCGGTTATCGGGAATAACTTCTCTACTTATTACGAGCATGCGCAAGCAAGGCTTAATCTACCGAGAAAGAAGCGTCGCTTAATTATGGGAGACGCAAATAGACTGGCATTCTTACAGGGGACGTCCCAGTCGAGCACGGAGCGAGATCGTGACGAGTCGATCACGGTGCCGATACCACAAGACGCGGTAGACGAGGACGATCTTGAGTTCCAGCGCAATTACAGGAGATATCATCGTAGATCGAGGAACACTATGTTCGCGAGGGGAGACGTGTACATCGGGGGGCAGACGACGCGAAATAAAGTCACTCTCCCGACAACACGCGAGAATAGCCGCGAGGAGGAATTAGAGGAACAGAAAGGCGCAAGAACTCCGGAATCTCTGGACGCAGCACCAGAAAAGCTACCGCGGAATTTTACGCTGATAAACAGCACTCACGAGAGCGAGGAGATTATCGAAGAGACTGTCAAACCTTGCGGTAGGAACCCCTTGGGATTAAGCATGGAGTCTGTACGCGATAGTCGTACGTCGAACAGAAAATCGAAGCGCAGTAATTCATCAACCTCGCGATCGAAATCCTCAATCGAACTAAAAACATTAGACCCCAAAAGGCCTCTCTCGCCTAGATCCAGCTCTCCTCGGCCAAGAAGCAGTCATAGCTTCCGGTCACGTGTCCAGCAGTGTCCAGAAGACAGCACAGGGTGTCCGCCGCGAGCAAAGTCCAAGTCACCCTATTTGACACCGTCTTTGAGCGCGACGTATTTGAAAGCCCCGGATGAAATGCACTCACTCGCTAGGGAGAGTAAAAAGAGATATAGCGATCAGGGACTGATGTTCGAGAATAGCCATGCGCAACATAGCAAAGAGAATGGTAATTCAAGGACGAGGGAAAGAACAATGCAAAACGGAACAGCCAGCTAGTGGCATACTAAAAAAAGCAGCTAGGTAGGTTACATAAGAATGACAGCTCTTTCTATAATAGCATAAGAATGACAGTTCTAGCTGCGATAGCATACAAATGACAGCTCTTGCTATGATAGCATACAATAAATGACAGCTCTTGCTATAATAGCATACAGATGACAGCTCTTTCTATAATAGCATAAGAATGACAGCTCTAGCTATGATAGCATACAATAAATGACAGCTCTAGCTGCGATAGCATACAAATGACAGCTCTTTCTATATTAGCATAAGAATGACAGCTCTAGCTGCGATAGCATAAGAGTGACAGCTCTAGCTATGATAGCAAACAATAAATGACAGCTCTTGCTACGATAGCATACAAATGACAGCTCTTTCTATAATAGCATAAGAATGACAGCTCTAGCTGCGATAGCATAAGAGTGACAGCTCTAGCTATGATAGCATGGGAATAAGCTCTAGCTACGATAAATGACAGCTCTTGCTATAATAGCATAAGAATGACAGCTCTAGCTATTATAGCATAGAAATGACAGTTCTAGCTACGATAGCATACAAATGACAGCTCTAGCTACGATAGCATACAATTGACAGCTCTGCTTCTGATAGCATACAAATGACAGCTCTAGCTACGATAGCTACAAATGACAGCTTTACCTACGATAGCTACAAATGACAGCTCTAGCTATAATAGCATAAGCATGACAGCTCTTGCTATCATGGCATTCAAAGGACACTGTCTCCTGTTTTCTAGTAGTGTGGGACGTTTTGTGATAGCTAAGCTGTATGGTTGACAAGGACGATCAACAACAACACCCGTTAATCGCCGACCCTAATTGGTCAATGGCCCATGTTATATTAGAGGGCACACGCACTCTTGGTGTCATGCGCGCGAGCTCCCCAAAACTAGATTTTAACGTAAGAAAACTTTTGAATTGTTGTATAAAGCAAACTGCGTCTCGTAGCGTACATTTTTGTTCATGACACGCTGTGACGTCATATGTGCATCTGGAACATTTTATAAATACCAAAAGGCAAACCCCTGAAGAAGTCTTATTAGAGTTTTTGGTAGTCATTTTTGCTTGCGCTCATAGGAATGATCGGTAGAAGTAAGAAGAAGTTAAGTAAAATATAAAATTGTAGTTTTCCGATAAAAACGTACCGCCCAAGAAAAAAACAAAAAGAGATTTTTTTATGCCTTATCTCACAAAAAAAAGAGATTTTTTTATGCCTTACCTCCACGGGACGTTTATGCTTTATAGTTTTGTCTACGAATAGCACGTCTATTGAGAACCCCCTGCAGCTCCCCCCCCCCTTACTTTTAAATAAAATAAGACAACTAATGTTATGACCTTCCCCCTCAATTCCAATGTTCTTTGTGTAATGTAATGATTGTCTTTTACAAGCCACACTCACGCAACTACGTAAAGACACTAATCGTTTTGGCGCCATTTACTGGCTTATTAAATCTTTATGAAAATTGCGAGTTTAAGAATTAATAGGAAGCGTATTATCGAAATCCTTTGATAACAGGTTAATATTTTAGCTGGCTTTTTGCTAGAACACAGTACTAAATCTATTGTAGCTAGCTTATTTATCTCTTTTAATATGCAATATATTGAAAACGGATATTGAAACGTGCGATTAGCTAGGATTGGAATGGGGCCTTAAATGGTCATACTAAAAGCTTTCTCCAAGAGGAGTACTCAGTATCTAAGCAAAGCATATATAATTTCTCTTCTTCCTGAAAGGCCTACCTTCTTCGTATACGAAGATTCTTGTGAGCGTGTGAGCTAATTAATGCATTTTGTGAAAATAGCGCGGGCTCGTGCGCAGATCCTGACCCGTTCCCAGTCGTGATCGTGTGCGGAGAAGATGGCGCGCAAAGGTTCACGGACAATGAGAAGGAAGACAATGAAAACGCAATGCATGCTGGACCGTCACAAAAGCTGGTTCGCCTTCCCGTGGTCCTTTTCGCGCCGCGTTTTTTTTAACAGAGCCAAGACTGGGGACAAGACAGGCCATTTTCCATATCGTAACTTTCATAGTAGCAGCTGAAAAGAGATTGGTATCAAACAAAAGTTTCAAGTATATAAATATAAAAGCGCGCGAATAAAGTCAAGGAGCGGTGCGCGAGGAACACTACGCTCGATTATTTCCATGTTTGTTACTACACTTTAGAGAATAAAGAGGAGCAAAACGATAGGGGAATAAAGAAGAAATAAAAAGCAGAACAAACAAGAACCCACTTGTACGCATTCAATACTTGTAGATAATCGTTAACTGAACAGGTTTTAAGTCAAATGCTCAATTAGAGTAATGATAAACAACAACGTAATGTCGTAGTTGAAGTGCAATAAATAGCGCGCGTTTGACGCAACACGCGCCAAGCAACCGAGAATCTCTTTAGGTTAATCGTTCTGTTTTCGTTTTCAAGGAATGACACCTCAAGTAGTCGCAAGGGTCTCATCTTTTAACCCCTTTGTCTCGAGCCATAATCAGGGATATCCTTATGGGCCCTCCCCAGCGCCTCTAGAGCATCAAAGACTTCTATCACGTGATTAAGGACTTTTAACGCGTGTCATGGAGATCTTTTTCACGTGGCCACCAATAGGCAAAAGAAGCAAAATTCAACGCTTTGGTAAAAAAAAGAATCATCGACTCATAATAGCGTCCCGTAACCCGTAACCAAGCGAGTGAAGTTAACAATGTCAGCATGAGGCGGAAATCATATTTGCTCAAATGAACTCAAAATGGCACTCAAGTGCACAAATGGAGAAAACTGGTCTCGCCCCTTCCCCCCACCCCCGAAAATAGAAAATATGATATTAAAGAAATTTACTAAAGAAAAAGGTGAGTGAAGAGGAACCGAATTTTTAAAAAGTTGCACAATCTTTCAAGAGCTTGGCAAGCTGAACGAGACTCTTTGGTAAATACACGAGCGTAATTTGACACAATAATGAACGGCTCTTATGTAATCTGTGACGTCAGTCCGATAATGGTTTTTAGTATAACCAAATGGTATATTTTCAACATTAGAAAAGGCGGCAATACAACTCAATTTATTGATTTAAAACCCGTTTCCTTTCATTGCTATCGTAAATGTTTGACCGTCATTTGAGTAAATAAGGGGATACGACTTGTAAAAGCAATTTTCGTTTGAAGAATATTTGTTTTGTATTACATCCCAAGTATAAGAGAAGAAATAGTCGGGGATTAGATATTTGACCAGCAGTAAACTGAGCGACTAGTCTCTTTCAGTGATAAACACAACCGTGAATGCAGAATACATGAAACGATGGCTGTTATGTGTGGCAGAGTTTAGTAATAAATTGAATAAATAGAACGGGGTTATTACAGTAGAAGAAAGTCTGTCAACAAGTCAAGCACCAGAGGTCAAAGCTAGAAAATAAAATCGAGGAAGAAGACTAATTGAAAAAGAAAACGCAAAAGTTAGTTTTCGATATATCAGGCAATATATGACACAGCAAAGAAAAATAAAACACATACAAAATTACCCCTTAACAACTTCGGTAAGAGCTAAAGTCGCCTGATCACACCATACTAGCGTATCTATGACAACTCAAACACAGCTGCCCGTTACCAAGGAGACAAGACGGCGGACTGGTTGTTTATATCAGCAAACAAATTCATTACGAGAAAAACTAAGACTGATCGCCCATCTCTAGGTTCCTTATCGCAGTTTCGGTTTAAGTTGTCATTTCCGAAAACGATTTAACAAACTTCAAGCAATAAAAGAATGGAGCAAAGCTAGAAACTGATTAGGACTGTTGAATAAATAAAAAAGGAAGAATTTCTCTCGGATCGCTCCTAAACTTACCGCCATTCGATAGCGAAGGTGTCGAAAACTGATGAATTATTGTTGTTGCCCTTTTTTCCTATTTAAGCTCTTTAATGGTAAAATAGAAAGAAAAAAAGTTTATCTCAAAAGCTTTATGGAGAAATGGAGTTTTACTCAAAAGCTTTTCGAAATCATGAGAATTTTACGAGATTTTTTGTATTCTGAACGTTACAAGTACCGCAGGCAATATTCCCATTTTGATGCTCGAATTGTGTTTATTTACTTTAACTAGGTTTCTACGGCGCGATTTCCATATTCGTATTCGAACGAAAGGTGAAGAATTTCATTTGAATTTGCCAGAAGAATGAGCCAATCAGAGACACGTATGTTTCTATTGAAATATAAATAAAAAGCAACACGCTCGCTGATTGGTCCACAGGCTGACAGCACTTGAATGCCATCTATTCAGAGTTTACCAAAATGACTAAAGGGTGGAATGGAAAAGGCGCGTTTTTATTGCGAATCTAATTGCCAATCGGCTTGTGGGTCCTGAATATTCATGGGACCGCAGGTGGACTTTTCTTGCTGCCTAGTAATGGTCAACTGAAATGCTGATTCGAGTCACAGTAAGTCTCAAGCGGACAACATACACTCGGCTGAACAGCATTATTCAATTTCTCCGTTATTAACCATCCTCAGATCCTGTTAAGAGGTTTGGTGTGTTTTGAGACGGCGTGGAAGCAGATTTTTCGTTTCTTCTTTTCTTTTTTTCAGTTTTGTGTAAATACAGCGAGGTAGTCGAGACTTTAGCAGCGGAAAAGTCCTAAATACGGACGAGCATGTGGCAGCGGACAAGTGAGCGATAGGATTTAAACCTCAATCCACGTCGCCTGAATCGCTATATAGTCAGACCAAGCACAGGCTATAGCACCGAAAACTGAGGATTTGCCAATGGAATATGTGGAAGTGGAAGCGCAACAGTAAAAAATGAGTGATTCAGACGAGGGACAGCGCACTACTGGGAGAGACATAATTATTATCAACTGTGGCGGAGTACGGCATGAAACGTTTCGAAGCACACTCCGTAACTTTCCTGATACGAGACTTACGTGGTCCGTTGAATCTACTCGCAATAATCCAGATTATGATCCGGAGAAAAACGAGTTTTTCTTCGATAGACACCCCGGAGTATTCGCACAAATTATGAATTTCTATCGCACTGGAAAACTTCATGCACCTCACGATGTATGCGGGCCTCTTTTCCAAGAAGAGCTTATGTTTTGGGGAATCGATGAGAAACAAATGGAGCCGTGCTGCTGGACATACTACACACAGCACAGGGAGGCACAAGAAAACCTCAAGTTTTTTGAGGGTGTAGATCTGTCGGACGACGAGGGATCCGATGACGACCTTCATAATTACGGTGAATGGCAACATAACGTAGAGCAAGCGTCTCTATGGCAAAGATACAAGCCTAAGATTTGGTCAATGTTTGAAAATCATCGCTCCTCGCGGATGGCGAAGGTAAGACCACAGTTACGAGTGATTGCTACACGAACGCTAATAGTCACAGTTTAACGGCAGCGGTTTTAACAGACGCATTGCTAAATCTTCGGGATGATTTTCGATTCCTTGTTGATGATGTATTAGCATAGCTTTGTGCCTAGCGCGGCCAGTACCACCTGTATCCAACGTTATCTTTCTTGCGCATTTCAAACATTAGACGGCAAACCTAGACTCGCCAATAATCATTTTAAGAACTGTGTTAAAATATAATAAGTTGCAAATAAGCATCCCAATTCAACCTGAGTCATGAAAAGCATGTGATATCACGAAACGCTTTCAACATACTACACGGTTGATTTTACACAATTAAAAAAGGAACACTGTTTTTAGACGTGCGATAAAATTGAGATAGTAAGAAAATAGACACTTAGAAAAGTGCATATATCTGAGTTATTAAGGCAAAATTGAGAGATATCTGACTAGTCTTATTAAATTTCCTATCGCTAATGCAATTACGTTCTGAGTATTTCTAACTATCAATTGGTCGTCTTGTGCACTAAGCTAAAGCCCAAGGTAAATATGGCCAAAGGCACGACACGACAGTTCTGAATAATCATGCAGAATTCTCATCTAAAGACAGCGTTAGAGACTCAACACACTTTTGCACAGCATCTCTCCCAAATGTAGGTTTTACAATAAGGAGGGATATCTTCGAAACCTCGCTTCCTAGATCCGTAGGTTTTTTTGTCTGCAGGCGTTTTTTGTAACCCGACAAGTATTGATTTCCAAAAATAATAATTTCATTTTGCTTACTTAGGGACAACGCGACTTTTCCAACGTTTGCCATTTTGTTTTTCTTTCATTTCTTACTCGGCTGTTCATAACTTGTTTTCGTCCACGATTGACATCCGATAAGTCCCCGAGAATTTCGAGAACAAAAAATTCGGTGCGCGTCAAATATGCTCAAAAGAAATAAGCGAAGGTTCTATTTTCATGTTCAGCAAATATACTAACACTAACACGGGTCTCATGGTACACACACAATAGTAAGCCTTCTTATCGTCTTTTCCCCAAAGAGTAAATCCTTAGCTAGAACAAGAAAAAGATGACAGCTGATAAGTATTTTGTGAGATTTTGTGCTTGGTCATAACCCCTCGTGCTGTTCGTACAGACTTGGAAAATGCTACACTAAGGATGTACACAATTTATGTAATTGACGCAATTCTCGCACCTTCTCTCCCCTCAACACAGCAAGATATAGAACGAGTACCGGTAAAGAAATGAATAACCATTAGAAATCCAAAGAAGGAGGTTGAAACCGGTGTCTAGATTTAAATTTATCCCCTCGAATAAACACTAACCAGTACACATTAATACTACGGGTTACGTATTCGTTACATAACCTTGGAAACCGCGGGGCCGTACACAGGCGTTACTATGGCAACTTGGCGCCTATAACCAGACCAGCTGATTCTTCACGAGGAAGATGCTCGAAAATAATCGCCGAAAAGCGACAGTCGTGGGAAGTTAGGGACGTATTCAAAACACTGAAGTACTTTATTCACTTTTACTCGAACAGGTGAAGGAAGCATTCGAGTTTTTCGGTCTCATGCTGAGTGCCTCATTTGGCCGCCAGTCGGAATAAACAAATCCATGAGTAGTATGAGGGCTAAAGAGTTTTCTGTGAGCCGCCATTTTGTGATCGTAGCAAAATACCAAGTAAGAAAAAGCATCCATTTCCATCGGCTGATTTGAGGAGGTTAATGCGATATTTTCGATTAAACTTGGTCAATATAGTATAAAAATTCATTGTTTTTAGTTGGCTATTTCAGATTTCATAATTTGTCCTCCACTTGTCGTGTATAAAAACAATTATAAAGGTGTGGCTGACCAGGACTCTTTAATCGAGCTTTAGAAAGGGGGGGGGGCTGGGACGCTGAAACTGACGGCGTAGGAAAGAGATAAGACTTTGAGCGAAACACAGGGCATGACGAAGGGGAACACTGCATGTCGTCAGTTACCATAGAAACATGAGCATAGAGGCGAGTGGCTTGAAGCGTGAAGAGTGAGAATAAACTGCATGTGGTCAGTTACCACAAGGGAAACATGAGCATAGAGGCGAGTGACTTGAAGCGTGAAGAGTGAGAATAAACAAGAGACTCAGGATGGAGACGGTACAAAGACAAAATATGGCAAGAATCGGCGCAAAGGGAGAAAAAAGGAAGGAAACCGTTAGAAAAGGAGAAAAAGAGGAAGGAAAGAAAACTCATTTAAAACTCGCGCATTCATTAATTTTGTGAGGCTAGAGACCGACACTTTGCTAAGTTAGGTAGCGTAAATATTTATGGAAATTCTATTAACTGTTTGACAAAGTTACTGTAGCTTTATGCAAGCAGAGCATATAAACAACGCAAAAAACATAACGCCATTAAAATATTAAGAGACCTCGCAAGGAATGTTTGCCTTAGTTAAAATATTTAAAAAAATACTTTAAAAAAACGTCAAAATATGAAAAACCCTACCCTGGTCCCAGAGCCTCGAACGTCTCTCTATTTAGTGGCCAGCGAAATAGAAACACGTTCGAGGCTCTGGAACCAAGGTAGAGAAAACAAACCATTTGAAAAGAAATAGAATTTGCCAAATCCTAAATGGTTTCTATGGTTGAGACGTTGAGACTTAAGATAAGAGTTTCAAAAGAGCTTGCTTGCAAATAAAGAACACACTATTGAACAATCGCGCAGAGATTAAAAGCAAGCGCAGGCATTAAGCTTAATTGGTTTGCTATTGGTACCGATGTGTTAATGAGATAAGTGCGCGAGTCGCGCTGTTTTGCGAGAGTGGAAAAGCAAACTTGAAGGATCCACGATCTTGGTCGTCATGCAATCTACCTCCCCTGTGGCTTGCTATCAATAACAGATTGACATCGTTTGCCAATGCCTTTTTGAAGGGCCACCGAATGGTCCCCCGAAATTTCGATGTGCTCGCAGTTTTCGGCAAATGCTCGCATGCTCGCCCATTTTTTCCGCCGGGCTCGCATTGTATTTTTGTATGTGCTCGCTGCTCGATTATTTAAAAAGTATAAAAATGCTCGGTCTCACATAAAAATAACGGACTCGCAAGCGCTCGCCCCATTCGGGGGCCCTTTTTGACGGTAGTATAGTTACCTAAACAGCAATCTCATTAAGGAAGCAAAAAGTGTGTTTTGGCGGAATAAGAAATTAATCGATTTTTTGGGCGTGTAAATACACTAGACATTTTAATAAACACTGAACCTTCTAAATATCATTAAAAGTTGTTTGTTTGCTTGTCAAAATGTACATTAACATGACGCCAATTATATAGGTAACTTTACATTTTCTGGTGTACAAAATTATTAATCTGATAATTCATTAATATTTCATGCTCAAAGTCAAAGAAAGCGCAACAATTTTAGAGCCCTTTCTTTTCTATATTGGATTGATTTGCTCTTTTTTTCCGTAGGCTGATTGAGTAGGGATTTCCCAGGGGAATTTGATTTCTATATCTTAGTGCTATACTCGAGTATTCGCTTGTGGTGTCGAGTTTAAGGATATGCGGAAGGAAATTGAATTTATTCGAATCTTTAACAAGACATTTAGTTCCGTTTCAAGTTTAAGAAATAAGACTTTTGTCATGTCTCACCGTTCAAGTGAACAATTTGTAATATCAATGCGTTTATATCAGTCGGGAAAAAAAACTGTTGTACCGCGAACGGCGGTAATACAAAAAGTAGGGACCTACGCATCGTTAACATTCTTATACCGTTCGAATTATTATGAAGTTTTTTTTATTTCAATCTAAGCAAAAATGATAAATTAATGGGTTGATTGATGCTTTTCCATTTGTAAGGAAAGGTCTCGGGTAGCCGATGGCCAAAGACAGCTATAGATGCTACGATTGTAAGAAATAGTAATGATTGAAAAAATATATCTTACTAATCTTAACGGTTTGCCTTGAGGGTCTGGGGAGTCTCATTGCTAGGTCAATAACAGATACTTCTACTTCGTTAAACATTAAGCCAAATGAATCATACATTGTTTGTGTTTGGTTTTGGTCTTATTTTCCCTCTCTGCTGTTTGTGTGTTTGTTTGCTCTTATAATTCGCATAGAAAAAAAATGTATTCATAAAAAAATTGGTTCGTCGACACACAACCTTACTTCGAAACACTTTTATCTTCTTTCTATATGACAAATGAAGGCAACCCTTTTCTATTAGCCCTAACAAAACAATTTTTCTAAAGATCGGGATGAGTTTCTTGCCTTATCTCCTTTTCATACACATTAATTACAAGCTGATTTAAGAGAGAGGAATAGATTGAAATTATGAAAGCTTCAAAAGACAACAGGCAAACAATAATGCTGGAGGGTTTACGTAACCTGAGGGTTAGGGCTAGCTAACTAAGATATCTCGAGATGTTGGAAGGGATATCATATCTTTGTGATGCATACAATAAAAACCCGCGTAAAAGAAGCCAGTAATTTTAATTACTAAAATTCTAATTACTTAAAAGAGCATACAGACTGAAATTTGACGTTATAACACATCAGAATAAAAGAACCTGTCCTACGACCTTTTTTAACCAAAAATGTCAGTATATGGATCCTCACTTTAATTTGAATTGATAATATCTAAAAACTCTTTCACATTGTTGAATTTCCCTAAATGTTGCTAAGAGACCGCACTCGGTCTTCAAGTAACTATTCCATTTATGGTCACTAGACATCCTAGTTGGAATATAGTACCTAATCAGTCGACATTGTGTAGTCTCTCGAGCAGCGTTTGGTTAATGGGAAGTAAACCGAAAACTGGTTAAAACATCACAAATTCCGAGTTATCATTGTTTAAGAACCAATTTCACTTGCACTTTGGCAGCGAAAATGGACTTTGGGAAGCAAGACAAAGCACGGGTAGCTATAAAGGCTATAAGCCTTTGTGTCTTCTGTTAATTTAGAGGAGAGTTGCTACGAGTCGGATATATGTGGGCGATTGAAATTGTTATATAATCAGCCAAGCGGGGGTTGGTAGCGCCCTAAGGGGAGGCTATCTCCATAGGAAAGGATCGCTTTCACACGAAAATTCGCATTTCCTCAGACTTTAATAAATCAAGCAATCATGGAGACCTTTTTTATATATTGAAAATTAACTGTTTTTCAGGTGCCGCTATCTCCCCACGAGTGCTGAAAACTTTAGCTGGCATGATTAATGAAGGAACTTTCTAAGATCCATTTCAATAAATCAAGATTAAAGTTTAATGAGGCTTAATGCTGGCGTAATTATCGGTGGGAAACCTGCAGGTTTAGCAATACTCACGTTGGCGAGATGTCTGTAGGGACACTTAGCAAACTTACTCACTAATGGACCATTCACATGACCGCTAATGTCACGAGCCCTTTTTCAGCCTTATTACATGATTGACACCTTTTCCATTGTTCTTGCAAGTCCTTTATTTCAGTAAAATACCTATGAATAATTTACATTCTTAAAGACCGGGGAGGGCTTGATGTATCAGCAGGAAAAAGCGGGGAAAAATATGAGGTTAACTAGAATGAGGAGAAGTAGGTTAATAACTAGATATTAACCGTGAATACTAATGAAGGACCATCATATTGAACCTTGAGTAGAAATGAGCAAAAAACACAACTTTTTCGTCACAGATTTGTAACAAGAACGATTGATTATTAACAATGATTATTAACAATGTCATGAAAGCAAAATTTCAATTTGTAACCCTCGAAATTCAACAAAAACTTCAGCAAAATTTTGTGCCCCGGCAAAGTTAGGCTATGGTGTGTCTATCTGAGGCGTCTACTCACTCGTTTCGCTTGTTTATTGCGTCGACATTACAGTTCTTGAAAATAGATATAAGGCGTAATAAAAATATGTCGCTCGTCTTCGCTGTCAGTGAGCTCAATTCTCGCAGTGTTTTCACACTGCAACTCCGAGTTACGAACATTTTGCAATTAAAATGCACCTTTGTGAATTGAGTCCATGCATGGAGCAGCCCCGCTCTGTCTAAATGTTAATTTTGATTGTGTACAGTATTAATCTAATGAGCTTTTCAAATTTGTGCAATCAACCACCAACTCTCCTAGGTTTTCTTGCAGGTCAATAATAACCTGAACCTTGTTTGATTTCCAAAAAAGTCAACAATTATTGAGTTTTGTCTTTTTTTTTTTTTAATTGTTGTTTACTAGGTATAGATCATGTAATAAGCCAGTGCGCCCTCAGGCTGTTTGCGAAGGCAAACTGCCTTCGTCCTCGGTATTTAACCCTTACATAACCTTTGTTATTGTATTCATTTAAGACAAATTATGAGAAGAAATCTCAAAATAACCACCTATAAGTAAAATCGTATGCATTTTTTTTAACAAATTCAACTATAAAAAAAAACACGAAAAAGCTTCCCTAAATCAGCCGATTGAAATGGATGCTTTTTCACACCTGGTATCGAATCAGATGACAAAATGGCGGAGGCCTCTTTAATAGCTCAGCACAATACCATAAAAGGGACAAAAGTTTACAGTCAAACAAGGCTTGAAGTGCCTAATTCTTTCTTGAAAGCGTTTTTTCGCCTTACCCTGCATTCCTGATATTCTAGTAAAGTGTTCTAGCCCTTTCCATAGACCAATAAAAAAAAAGAATTTTCACGACTGCGAGGAAATCAATTAAAGACAAAGATACAAAAACACACCCTCTTCTTATTTACTGGGATCATGCATTGCCGAAACAACTCCCATTTTTCCTTCTATTAAAAAAAAGTTTTGGTGTATCTTAGGGATTCATCATCGTATTTGTCGTTGCGGTCTGTGATATGTAATGTTTTCCTTCTGTTTTCAGATAATGTTTGGCATATCCCTGGGGTTCATCATCGTATCTGTTGTTGCGTACTGCGTACAGACGATTCCAGAGATCAAAGATCACCATCCACAAGTTAACGTCTCCCTAACGATACTGGAGCTGATCTGCGGTATCTGGTTCACACTAGAGTTCGGTATCCGAGCTGTAGCAAGCCCAAGTAAACGAGAGTTTGCATTATCATTTGAGAACTGGTTGGACTTCATAGCTATCCTTCCCTTGTTCGTGCGTTTGGCTCAAGGCTGGGAAGATTACCCAGCGGATAGGCCGTCTGACTCGTACCACTACCTGGCCAGTCTAAGGCTATTTAGACTTGTGCGCTTCTTTAAAGTCAATCTCGGTTTTCAAATTCTAAAGCAAACCATAATTGCTAGCAGCCGTGAGTTACTTTTGCTGCTATTACTGCTGTTGATCCCGGTGGTGATCGGTGCGAGCTTTGCCTATATCTCGGAGAGAAAAGCTCAAACAGCGTTCAGGTCAGTCCCTGAGTGTTTCTGGTGGGCGCTGATTACCATAACGACGGTAGGGTACGGAGACATGGCACCCAAGACAACTCAAGGGAAGCTCTTTGGGTCCATAGTTGCGGGTCTGTCCATCCTCATTACTGCCCTCCCTATCTCAATCATTGGAAGCAATTTCTCGCTTTACTACGCGCATGCACAGGCTAAGATGAAGCTACCGAAGAAAGCGCGGGGAAAGCTGTTTGGCGCGGCGAATGTGTTGATGTCGCAGTCAGCGCGGCCTAGCGATGATATGAGTACAGATAATGCTGCAGAGAAGGATGAACATGTTGCACCGACTATGAACGGCGGGATGAACGAGGAGTCGATCAGGATGAACAACTTCAGAAGGTAAAAGAAACGCAGAAAAGCTTATGTACGGATAGTTTATTATGCAGTTTTTTGTGTTATTGATTCTCTCTTCATATAGACCTGGGGTACAACTCGTGTGTCGGTACATGACTCATTGTGCAGGTGGTCCCTAGGTACAGCTTGTGTGGTGAAGTGTGTTATTATATGGCTCACTGTGAAGGTGGTCTCTAGGTACAGCTTGTGTGGTGCAGTGTGTTAGTGCATGGCTCACTGTGAAGGTGGTCTCTAGGTACAGCTTGTGTGGTGCAGTGTGTCGGTACATGACTCATTGTGCAGGTGGTCCCTAGGTACAGCTTGTGTGGTGCAGTGTGTTAATGTATGGCTCACTGTGCAGGTGGGTCCCTAGGTACAGCTTGTGTGGTGCAGTGTGTTGGTGCATGGCTCACTGTGCTGGTGGGTCCCTAGGTACAGCTTATGTGTTGCAGTGTGTTAGTACATGGCTCACTGTGCAGGTGGGTCCCTAGGTACAGCTTGTGTGGTGCAGTGTGTTAGTACATGGCTCACTGTGCAGGTGGGTCCCTAGGTACAGCTTGTGTGGTGCAGTGTGTTGGTGCATGGCTCACTGTGCTGGTGGTCCCTTGGTACAGCTTGTGAGGTGCAGTGTGTTAGTGCATGGCTCACTGTGCAGGTGGGTCCCTAGGTACAGCTTGTGTGGTGCAGTGTGTTAATGTATGGCTCACTGGGCAGGTAATCCCTAGGTACAGCTTGTGTGGTGCAGTGTGTTGGTGCATGGCTCACTGTGCAGGTGGTCCCTAGGTACAGCTTATGTGGTGCAGTGTGTTTAAGGCATGACTCACTGTGTAAAGGCACACTTGCGCTTTACATGTTTACTTCATAACACTCACCATATTATGCCACGTCGTTATATGTGCCATTGATCCTAACCCCCCTCTCTTTGGTCCTGCAAAAGCATCAAAGCTTTAGTATTAGATATCTTGCGCGGGTAACTTACAGGCAGTATTCAAGGTACTTCTAACATTTTATTACAACTTATTTATATCTTAATCTCAATGCTAAGATATAAATTACTAAAGTAAATCATCCGTCGCCCCAGGGCTCGGCGAGCACGGTCTTCACTGTACGCAGGAGGAGTGGTACCTAGGATGTCACTTCCAGCACGCACGCGCAGTAACGAGGACCTTCACGCGGGTAAATCGTCTCCCCCAGACGACCGTAAGAAAAGTTTCACCAGCACTCAGACTACGACTATTGATACTCCCCCAAAAACCCCTCCGCACTTCGGCAACAGCCTTACGGTGGAGAACCCGGATGTAACCGAGAACATTCTAGATCTGTCGTGCTCCGAGTTCGGGAGCACAGGAAAGATAGTACACAACGAGTCAGACGAGTTTGACTTAGACGACATTGACAGGGCAATGACTGCAGTGGAAGAGACGGAAAAGCGGGACCGCGCAAATGGTGGACGGCCCGGAACGCCGGTCAAAAGAACGGTCAAGCATTCAGTGCGGTTTGTAAAACCGACGTTAACGGTGACATTAGACACGGATCTTGGGAACGTCAACGATTCATTTGTTGAGGAAGATCCGGAAGCAGAACAGGCGGAAGGTGGATCTGGAGCGAGGGCGAGGCCACAAGAGGGAAAAAGAGCATCATCTCCAACTAAAGGTAACAAGGTTGAGCCGACAGGTCCAGGGAGAGGACGTAGGTAGCCACACGATCAGAAAGGTAGGCCCTGAAGGGCCGACGGTAAGCGAAAGGCGTTCAGTCAGAGGGACGCAAAGGGGTTGCTTGGCTAGACCAAGCATCCTTCTGAATGTCAAGAATCGGGGCATACTTTAAATAAATGCTTGCCCGCTTTGGATAGTATCCAAATTACATTCGAAAAAGGGAGACCATTCAGATTGACATCTCACAACAAATCCTGGACAAGAAAGGCATATCCCCAGGAGGGAGAAGAGACTGAAGGGGTAAGCCGTTACTTATTGCGAAGATATCAAAGAACCAATCAAACATCTATATATGTTAGTAAGGACGCTGTACTAGGTAAAAATTGTGATCGCCTGCAGGAGAAACAGTTCCTTGCCAGAAAAAGGATACTCGTGCGAAATCTAATTATTACATGCTTCATTTTAACGGTAACATTTCAAGGGGCTATATAAGAGGGGAGACGGAAGCTAAAGCACGAGAACCCCTGGTCATTGCCCGTTAAAAGAATAAGAGCATTAAAACTTAGCGTGACCAATAGGAACTGAAAGTACGTCGCGCGCTACCGTGACCACCAAGACAAAGTTTTACAATGCGACTCGTGCCCCCCTGACAGATTTGTGTGATAATGAGGGAGTCATATAGAAAATTTTAGCCTTGGGTTTGATCTAGTTTTCTTAGCATTCGCCAAAATGTGACAGTTCGCCGGTAAAACGCCGCCATTTCAAAACAATAAGGCTGGTTTAACCGCGCGGCACTGGAACTAGTCTTGCGTTTTTCAGCACTGTCCACAAAGACAAAGTTATACAATACGACGCTCGCTACCGTGGCCACCAAAACAAAGTTATACAATACGACGCGCGCTACCGTGACCACCAAAGACAAAGTTATAAAAATGTGACGCACGCTATTCTTGGTTTGCAAACACGTGACCTTGTCGTATGCAAATTAGCTAATTTGACCGGGTTTCCTGTGGATGGAGGTTTAACAAAAATTCAATATGGCGGTCGTACCACCACCAACCGTAGCGATGTGAATCTTACCAGGAGAAAAGGGGTCCAAGTGATGTGAGAGCTATAAAGGAAAGAAGCATTTTATGTTCCTCACCCATATGTACCAAAGTTTCGGATTTGCAAGATATGTTTCCGTTGTTTTCCTGTGAACTAAGTGCTACCGGACATTCCTGTTGGGCGATCGAGATCGTTTGTAAACATCTTTGGAAAAGCATGTAGGTTTAGATGACTTCTTTACCGCCGAGACACGCAGAAGATAAAGGCTTACATTTATGATATTGTTCTTTTGGCTTTAGTAGATGCATATGGCTGGTAAAGTTTTCATTTTTTGTTTTCAAGTTTTTGGATCAATGGGTAAACAGAATAGTTTTTGGCAGTTATAGTAATTTACTTACTTCTGATAAATATGGATGTAATGCATTTGCAGACTTTTTGCTAACTTTGATATTTGGATGTATAATTACATTGTGATTCAGCCCTGAACAGAACAGCCCTGCTTAAGTTGTATAGATTACACATTTTTATGTATAAAATCAAAGAGTATAATTTCATTGTGATAAATCTGTGTAACTCTTATTGATACTTCATTGGTATTATTTATTTATGTTTTTATATAAGCTTACAGTACACTTGCTGTTGTTTTCATTATTTCAAGAATTAACATAGTAATTTGTAAAAGCAAAACTAAGAACATCTTTAATAACAATTTAGTTAAAAACACTCCATAAATAAGAACAGCCCTGCTTAAAGCCGCATTGTCGCCAGTTTACTTCCGGAGGTCCGACGGAAACCTCAACCGTCAAAAGACAAAATAATCTATTAGAATCCAAGATATTAAATAGGCCATCCGCTCTAAATTATCAGTCACATCATCAAAGAAACTTCCAAAAGACACACTGCTTTCAATATTTTAAATATTTTTTTGCATTTTCCGTTAAAAATAATCGGATATTGTTAAGTAATTGACCGGAAGTAAACTGGTGACAATGCGGCTTTAAGTTGTATAGATTACACATTTTTATGTATAAAATCAAAGAGTGTGTTGTAGGTAAAATAGTGTGTTTACCTGCCATACTTTGGTTCTGATAATTATAATGGGTAAATTTAAACCTATTTATTATTATCAAAATAAAAATCCCTTAACATTGATCTATCATGAATGGGAAATGGAAATTGTAAACAAATTTGTAACCATTGATGTTAATCTTATTTTTCGAAGTTTAAAATCATAACCAGCACAATGATTAGTTAACTTGGTGTCATGTGGTCACAGTATTTATTGAACTAGCTACCACAAATCACAAACAGCAAATCTATTTAGCATTTTCTTCTCAATGAAAATGCATTTCTAAAATATAGGGCTTTTGAAGTCGATGTCCACAAAAACACACATAGCTGATTTGTTATTTATTTATTATTATTTTTTTTTGGGGGGGGGGGGGGGTTGGGACTGCAATTTATCTTCTGTGGACTAAAATATGTGTCAAATGCCACTGTTGGCTTTTATTAGTAAAGTGAGGGAAATGCAGTACTTAATAAGCATTTCTTTGAGAGTCTATGGGCATGTTTCATAACCACATAGGAATCATTAATTGGAGCAGATAGAGCTACATCACATTTTCCAACCCAGTGCATTTGTTTATCTAATTTAAATTACAAAATAGTTTGTGCAAACCAAATCAAAAGGTGCAAAACAAATGTAGATGTGGTAAAAAAAAGTTTCTTCAGAAAATTAAGTGCATCCCTTTTTTTCTAAATATTGTGATGTTATTTATTCACAAATAGTTTGTGCGAATGTCACACTGATTGGCTTATGAAGTCGGTGACAATCAGATGACACGATTCTCGCATACTTATTGACTCACTTCACAAGACTGTCAAGGTGGCCACGGTAGCGCGCGTCGTAACAGATAGTACGTTTCTCGCATCCTTATTGGCTCACTTCACAAAACTGTCAAGGTGGCCACGGTAGTGCATGTCAAACTTAAAACACCACGCGCAGACTTGATGTGCAGGTGACGATTCGCCCCTTGAAGTGTGCGTGTATAAGTTGAAACGAACTTTGATATATTTATCTGAGCAGAAAAGGTTACAATCTATCGGGACTGTTATCGTCATACGAGTCTCAAAACTAAGAACATTTAAAAGAAAATTATCAGCTTATTTTATCAGTTTTCCCACTTATGGTAATAACCTCATAAATATCGAAATATTGACTCGGATTTATTATAGTTAATTTCAATAATTAAGAGTCACTAATGAATAGTGTTTGTACTTTGTTATGCACGGCGCATTTTGTGCTATCCAAGCGATCAATGTGGTAATAGTTTTTTAAATTCCAACTTCTGGACTGTTCCCCACTGCCAAAACGGGAACTGCTATCGCCGTTCGCTTGAATCAGCGGTTTTCTGGTTTGACTATACAATTGGCCACTAAGAAATCACATGAATTTTGAGTGTGAAACTTACGCTAAAATGAAGAAAGAAATAGTCCAGTTTCAAATTCGAAAATGACCGCTAGACAGATTAATTGAGGACGCATTTTACAGTGTTAGCCATGGCGTGAAGTTAATTATTAACAAATCATACAATGATTGTACTTGTGAATACTTCGTTTTCTTTGTGAAAATTTATGAATAATTGTCTTCGCTTCGAATCGTTGAATAAGTCTCTTTTTCTTTTTTGTCATTTTGCCGCCAAAAACCAGAGATCAGGTTTGCCACCCAAAAAGTCACGTGATTTCTTATTGCAAGTGGCTTGTTGACAGTAGTGAGCAAAAAATGGCGGCAAAATTATAATTGTAAGGTTGTGTTAGCTTACATTTTGTTTATATTTTGCCTATAGGTTCCTTGCATAATATAAAACAAAATAAGCTTTACTATTTTTTGGTAGATGATCGGTTCCAGAGATATGATTGAGCAAAGTTGCCATAGATCATGTAAAAAGGAGCAAATTTCGCCCAAATTGGGCAATTTCAGACAAATCAAGAGTCTTACAATTTTCAAAATCTCAAGAACGGGTAACCTACCAAAAAATACTAATGCTTATTTTGTTTTATATTACACAAGGAACATCTAAGCACGAACTTACAATTTGAGCTTTGCCATTTTTTGCCCCTGTCGACAGTAGTTCGCTAGGAGCCATGACCGTTATAAAGAGGTTTGACTGTAGAGCAGTTCCGTACTTGTATCTCGAGTGTCCGTTAAAAATAGGTTTCGCTGTACAACAGACATTAGCTCGGTTTGTCGCAGTCTATACAGTTTGTTAAGTGAGTCGTGTTTGTTAAGTGAGCGAGTGGGTATAAAAAGTTTAAGCCTATGTCGTAAATTGTTGCTTCACAATGACCAGGGGGGTTGGAGGACTGGATGCAATTCATGGTTCGATGTTCGATTCGTTTGAATCGATCCGGAATTTTACTTCTTGTGTACTTATACACCTATTTCAATTAAGGTTGACTTTAAGAAAATGGAAAATGATGAATGCCAAACACCACTGGTTAGGGAAAACAAGTATCTGTTAATAAAATTCAGTGAGACTAATGCTACCCTGGTTCCAGGGCCTCGAACGTTTTATTTATTGGTTACTAACTAGAGAGTCGTTCGAGGCTCTGGAACCAGGGTAGGTTAATGCTGCATTCACACCAAAACCATGTTTAGTTAAACAAGGTTTTTCTTTGCCTGATAACTCTCCAAGTTTCTCATTGTGATGAATTCTTACCAGCTAAATGATCACTTAGTAACATGTACAGCACAGTCTATTCAGTTTTGTTCTTGGTTCTGTCCACTCTTTGGAAATTGAGTTTTAAACCAGTTTAATTGAGCCACCTTTAAACTAGTTTAAGTGCTGGTGTGAATGCGGTATTAGTTAAGTTTGCAGAGAGGCCCTTGTAATGAATGAACGAATTTTTAATAAAAGAAAACATTATTATTGGCCAAACGTTCTTCCATTTTACATTCTCTTATAGTCAAACTTTATTGAAATAGGTGTATTGTAATTGGTTCTTAAACGATATTTATTTCAGAAATCAGTAATTGCGTCCCCCGCCTCCCTGCACTGAAATAATTGTGTAAATTAACAATAAAAGCAGTCCAAGATTGTACATAAGCAAATTTTAACCTGTTTTTTTTTTACGTGCGACATTTCGGCCTACTTAATATAAGAAAGTACAGTTAAAATGAACACTGAAAAAGGTCTGTTATCATATGAAAAACTGTTTCAGGATATATGGTTGGCGAAAGTGCACATTTATTGTTAATTCATTTTCAAATGAGTATGTAAATAGAATCCTGGTACTTTTGTAAGTTGAAATAAAGAAAATAAACGTCTGAGTCAAACGTGTGACTTGTTCTGTACGGTATTCCGTCTTCAGAGTGTGCGCTCATTCCGTCTTCAGAGTGTGCACTTATTCCATTTTCAGAGTTTGCGCTTTTTACGTCTTCAAGTATGCACCTATTCCGTCTTCAGAGTGCGCTTATTCCGTCCTCAGAGTGTATGGTTATTCCCTTCTCAGAGTTTGCGCTTTTTCCGTCTTCAGAGTGTACACTTATTCCATCCTTAGAGTGTGCGCTTATTCCGTCCTCAGAGTGTGCGCTTACTCCGTCTTCAGAGTGTGCGCTTCTTCCGTCTTTAGAGTGTGCGCTTATTCCATCTTCAGAGTGTGCGCTTATTCTGTCTTTAGAGTGTGCGTTAATTCCGTCTTCAGAGTGTGCGCTTATTCCGGCGCTTATTCCGTTCTCAGAGTATGCGCTTGTTCCGTCTTCAGAGTGTGCGCTTATTCTGTCTTCAGAGTGTGCGTTTATTTCGTCTTCAGAGTGTGTGCTTATTCCGTCTCAGAGTGCGCGCTTATTCCGTCTTTAGAGTGTGCGCTTATTCCGTCTTCAGAGTGTGCGTTTATTCCGTCTTCAGAGTGTGCGTTTATTCCGTCCTCAGAGTACGCGCTTATTCCGTGCTCAGAGTGTGCGCTTATTCCGTGCTCAGAGTGTGCGCTTATTCCGTCCTCAGAAAGTGCGCTTATTCTATCGTCAGAGTGTGCGCTTATTCCATCTTCAGAGTGTGCGCTTTTTCCGTCCTTAGAATGGGCGCTTATTCTATCGTCAGAGTGTGCGCTTATACCGTCTTCAGGGTGTGCGCTTATTCTATCGTCAGAGTGTGCGCTTATTCCGTCTTCAGAGTGTGCGCTTATTCTATCGTCAGAGTGTGCGCTTATTCCATCTTCAGAGTGTGCGCTTTTTCCGTCCTTAGAAAGTGCGCTTATTCTATCGTCAGAGTGTGCGCTTATACCGTCTTCAGGGTGTGCGCTTATTCTATCGTCAGAGTGTGCGCTTATTCCGTCTTCAGAGTGTGCGCTTATTCTATCGTCAGAGTGTGCGCTTATTCCGTCTTCAGAGTGTGCGCTTATTTCGTTTTCAGAGTGTGCGCTTTTTCCGTCTTCAGAGTGTGCGCTTATTTTGTCCTCAGAGCGTAGACTAACTGCATGGCACGAAAGGCCTTAACATCTTCATCTCCCCACCCCTGCCTTTTCCTCACCCACACGCACCCCTCTCCTGTTAGTAGTAGCCTGCGGACACGCTTACAGTCGCGAGATCAATGTCTGTACGGACGGTCATTATGTATAATGTGTAATTGTCGGAAAACAATGCAAAATGAGTGTACAGTATCTTTAAACCACAACAGGAAATTTGTAAAAAAAAAAAGATTATTCTTGTTGTTACTCGACTGTTCGATGTTACAATCTTACACTTTCCGGCATCTTAGTGGTATAGAATATGGCGGTTCCCCTTGCAAAAAAACAAAAACAAAAAAAACAAGATCTCTTACACACAAGAGGTGTTTTATCCATCAAAGACAAAAGAAGTAGAGTCTTGATTTCAACGGAGAATCATAACGGCTTGATGTAGTTATGCCGTAATTCAAGTCGACTGCAAAAGACACTGATAGCACTTAGGGTGGCCATTAAGATGCCTGCAAATCAATAATGGCACACGACAATAAAAGCTCCTTTCCATTAAGGGATTGAAAGCCTATCTCATGCGCTTAAGCTGGCAGGAAACCTCACTCGAGGCTAGAAAAACAAAGACAGCGAAACAAGGGCACTGAAATTCAAACGGCAGCAAATGACAGACACTTGGGGCTCTCTCTTAATTCAAGTAGAAACCCATTCATCTAAGTATACGAGCTGTAGCCCAGACAGCTTTATCAGGCCGACACTAGTAGACGTCTCCACTTAACGGTGGTTCAAACTATGTATTAATAGCTATTAACTCTTTCTTTTGCACTGGATTCTGAAGTATTTTCCTCACCACCTTAGGTAGTTCTCTTGAATATTGTGATAAACGACGGAAATATATGTATGATATGCGTTTCTACAGTGACAGATAGCAGCTATAAACATCATTTTTATTTTTAGACACGGGAAAAGATGGGGTTCACAGAAGGTTTTAAAATGTCGACCAACCCCTCTTCTGCTTTTTTTTTTTTTACAATTGAACTTTCAATAAAAATAACCATTCACAATTGAAGGCAGATCCTTGGGTAACAATATTTCTATGAAAAAAATATTTCTTGCTCGCTTGAATTAGCCGATAGAAATTGATGCTTTGTGCGTCTCGGTATTGAGCGGGAGAGTACAATGGCGGCGTGATTGGCCTTCTTTAAAAAGCCTTCCAGGGAGTGAACGTATTGGACATGGATGCTTTTAAGGATTGAGCAAGGCTTACGTTCTCGAAGGAAACCATATCAAAGTTTTTAATTATTTTTTTTTACAAAAACGGATTTCAGTCGTATGGATTGAAAATCCGTGCACTGTCATTTTCTAAAAAAAAATCTATATGCTCCTATTTTTTTTATGAATTATTGATGTTCCAAGCCGCAAGATGAGAAGGAAATTCGAGGAACAACGCGACTTTACCTTTGTAGAGATCACAGAGAGATGGACAAAACTCAACACAGTGCCATTCTCAAAGGAAATTCTTAAAGCACCCCGCGAAACGAAGCACGCCCGTATTATTATTTTAAAATTGTTATCCGACACAGGGAGCCAGGAACAGAAATATGTCATTTTAAACCCAGAGTAATATTTTCAATAATTTTAATCTTAAAAAAATATCATACTAATAGCATAACATATTAGAATATTCTGTAAGCCCAGAATATTTCAAACCATTTCATATAATGTTTTAAAGCAAATCTTATAACAGTTATGGAACATTTTGAAAAATTCTGTTTATTCCGAGTGATTTAACAGTGTAAATGGATAAATGGCTTTGGTCACCGCGTTTGTACATATATCTCAAAATCACACCGGAATCTTAAGAGGATTATTGATCGTCTTACAGGTGGAAAAAACCGCCATGGAAATCGTAAACCATTCGAGGCGACGTGATCTTGGGATATCTATGCACTGTGTGGTGTGTAAACAATACTAAATCCGAACATTCGTTAGCATCTTCATCTCCACTGGAAAATTTTCTTATACCCGAATCACGGTAAAGACAACAACAAAAAAATCATAACAGGAAATACGGCGTTCCATTTGGATATAATGAGTAAACAACTTAGGGGGCGGTACCTTAAGAATATGCCATTTGAAAACTGCTTTAAAAGCGAAAGGAATTAGATGAGCTGTACAAAATGGTTTATACTAAGAGACTGGCTTGATTTGAGTGATGCTAATTAGCGCTAAGCCAAAGAAATCTCTTAGGAGTTTATGTGTTAAAAGAAATTTCCCAAAACCTTTTAGTGAGGTCGGTAGTATAATTGGTATGCATAGAAGAAGAGTCTACGCTTGTTGTCGCCGCGTTTAGTTTCTTGGCACCAAGAGGTGAATGACATCATTGACAGTTTCGTAGAAAAGCCTCATATGCAAAAGGACAAACCGGATAAACCCTTGCTGGAATCAAACGTACGATAAGAGAGAACAAACAGAAGGGATATTAGTAAAATGAAGAAAATAACATGTTCTATTTCCGTTTGGTCTTGCAGATTGTCTTGCATTTTTTTAATGACGTTATTGATTAGAGAAAGAGTCATTAGGGAAGTATTAACCCAAATCATACTAAATTTTTCTACCACACGGAATATTGCACACAAAAAGACCTTTAAAAAACAAACTTTGTTCTTAGCCGCAAGCATTCTTTCCAGATTCATTCTAGGTTAGTTTTTTATAGAAATATGAAATAATAAACCCGTTCACAAAGCATTTAATTCGAGCCACGGGCTCCGTTAAATAGAGGTCAAATTTCTATTGTTTACGTGGGTAAAAGTGAAATTTGAATTATTCACCCTCAGGGTCGAAAGAAAATTACGCCCAATCACGTCCTCAAATAAGTTAGCGCAAAGCATAACTAGATGTGGAGCTTTTAACCGGGCTATTGTATCTTAATTTGTCACTATAATTGAACAGACTGTCAAATTTAAAAGAGACCTTGGTTTGCGTCTTTACAAGCTCGCAGGCCTGGGTGATGAAAAAGAGCGTGTAACAGGCCTGGTTCGTTGAGAAATTCCCGCGCGATTTTCTATACGGAGATCTAATCTATTTCGAGTGTGGAATACAGCCCACAACACGGTATTTGGACCATACGCACTTTACACAAGCTCACAATAATTTTGCGTGAAATGAGGGGTATCACTATTTTGCGGACAGAATCGTATCATAGAACGCGATATAGCAAAGCTTTGGCTGCGTCTCGCACATGACCAAACAATTAAATGGTTAAATGCAATTTGAATGACTAACCACTTTTTTTACTTAGTGAAGCTGTCTGATTTCGGATCGAGGTCTATGATTTTTCTTTGTGTGTTTTGAGAACTTAGTTTGCGTGACATAATATAAAAACAAAGTATCACAACGTCTATAAGTAACTTGAACGCTGAATTTTTAATGCTCTCGAATAAGCATTTCTGTCCTTCTAATACGAGTAGACCCAAGGTTTTTATCCTAGATGGTAGGACAGAGTGAATAAGTCAATACAGGAGCCAGAGAGCTGGTAATAAAAAAAACAATTTCGCGGGCTTTCCTGTTTCCTCCCAGCAACAGAACAGGCAATGGATTTGCATAATGTATCCTTTTAAAAGGAAGGGGATTTGCATCTAGGCGACAAACGAGCGCCACTTTGAAGACCATCCAAAGCTATTACAAAATATCTCAAAATCACTTACACCAACCAGCGGATGAAACAACAATTTTACAACCAAATCCAAAAGCACTAGAATGTTCTATAAATTATAAGGTTCATTTCATACTTTGATGTGGATATTGCGGTTCGATGTTACGCTCCAGTGATGGAGTTCTAGTCTCTTTCTCCAAGCCTTGCCAGCATTGTAGACTCTAGCAAACATATTCTTGGTCAGGTGCTCTGATTGGACGCCTTGCTGTTGTCATTTTCCCAATACCATGTCTATATTTCTTCACCAAGAAGACGTTTGACGTTGCCAATAACGCGGAACATCTCAACACAAAGACAAGTCTTGCACGCTAAATTCAACCATAAACCTGTGATTGTACAGTCGCACTGGGCTAAATTAACTACAACGTTAGATAATAACGCGGATATCTCGTAATTGGGGCTGCTCTAAACAGTAACACCAATGTGGGTATGCAAATGAGATGCTATTGTGTTGCGGCTTTGACGAACAGGTGGACCCTGGAGAGTGCAATGAATCGAACAGAGCTTGTAAATGAATCTTACTCCGAGGGGCAGAGCGTACCTGGCTCCGGATAATCCAGGCGGGTAGGTTGGTGAGCCTCGCTCAGAATCACCGGAACATTGAGTTCGCGAAAACTGTTACAATGAACATAAACTTTGAGGGACTAGTTACTGGTAAGACTGAATCTAACACTTCGGGAGGTTCGGTTCGTGGCTCAGGGAAGGATAGGGTGATACTAAACGTCGGAGGATATCGACATGAGACGTATTTGAGCACACTAAGGGTTGTTCCCGACTCAAGGCTAGCGTGGATAGGCGAGAATGCGTCCAAACAGGCGGATTACGATCCGGAGACCAATGAAATCTTTTTTGACCGCCATCCTGGAGTGTTCGCGAATGTTTTGAACTACTACCGCACGGGTAAGCTGCACTGCCCTGGGGATGTGTGCGGGCCGCTGTTTGAGGAAGAACTCGCGTTTTGGGGCATAGAGGAGTTGCAAATGGAGCCATGCTGCTGGAGTAACTATACTCAACACAGAGACGCACAGGCCACGCTCAAGGCCTTCGAGGGTTTGCAGAAGGACACGGAGGACTCAGAGTATGAAGCGGGGGAAAGATTGGCAAGGAGACAAAAAACAAAAATGCAGCAATTCTGGGCACTTCTGGAGCAACCTTACTCATCCAAATACGCACAGGTAACGGAATTCTATAAGATTTAAAATAGAGATCTCTTTTAAAATATTAAGACAACGTTTAGCAGGTAACGGTGGCGTATGTACTATTTTGATGTACAGAAACTGGAACCAAATGGGCATTTTTGATTTGTTTGGATAAATTGAAAAGGCCATACAGTCTCGCATTCAAGGCACCTTCATTAACATCCCATGCACTTTTAATTTCTACTAAAAGCCGTTGGCTGTTGTCATAATTTTTGGGCTCAGACAATACGGGGGAAAGCGGATCAGCGTAGTATTATAATACAAGACGCTAGTTAGACAAAAATAAAAAAATAAATTATATGTAGTGCGCGACTTTATTTTTAAAATTGCTGTTTATTATCCCGGCCCTTCACTACAATCAGTTTGTGAAAGGGCCGTAGCACTAGAAACCTATCATTACCGATGTCTACGTGGCTAAGATTTTTTGGATTTTTCCTGATAGGGCTTCTTAACAGAACATGTCTTCTGCTAATATCTTCTGCTAATAAAGAGATTCAAAAGCTGCTGACTTTCACCTCAGCTTAGATTAAAACGAGCGATGAAAAGATGCGAGAGCTACCGACATTGAGGCTAGGACTGATGACTTCAACCGCAAACAACAAATTGAGTTTATCTGAATCTATGGTTAAGGATACAGACGTAAGCGAAGAGCTTTAATATTGTCTATACCCACTTGCCTTTGAAAACAACGTTACGTCGCGTGTTATTACCATTGCAAACTATTTATTAAAACACCATCCGTGAACGAGGAACACAATAGTCAATAAAGGACATACTAAACCAATACAATGGCTATACTGATTTTAGGAAATCAAAAAATATCAAGACATTCGAGCTGACTTGTTTTTGATATTAGGAAAAAGTCATTTTTTATTCAAATAAAAAAAGGACAAGCGTGGTGTCAAATAATAAAAAATAAAGCTTATGAGACTCACGTCGCTCGAATAATATGATAGATGCCCATGACAAAAAAGAAAGATAAATTACAATTTGAGAGCAATATATTTCTTCTTTAATACGCCATTCTTAAAAAGTAGTAAACATTGGCTATGTTTATGTAGCTAAAAGCGCGGGGGAATATTATGTTCTAGATTAAACTCTGACTGAATCTCTCATTCATTGCTTTCATTCATTATTTCACCTTAAGCAACGCGTGCACACACATCTTTTAATGTTTTTCCTCTCAGAATCGTGGCCTGTATTTGTTTTACTCATCGAGGAATATACAAACTATCTGTTTTCTTTACAAATCCGGGATTTTCTGCTGGCAAACTGAGCTTTGGACGCCAATTTTGGATTTGTATAATGAGAAAAGTGATAATAATAATCGACATAAGCTGATTTTCTACATAGTACCTCAACAACATGTAGTACTAAATTACTTTTTTGTTTATCTGTCTATTCAAATGAAAGTGTAATTTGAGGTAGATCTTAACAAACCATAACTGCTGGATATTAGACAACTTTTGCTTTAGATATAAACGAGGAACAAGGGTAGCCGGCTGATTTGTTATCTTAAATGTAAAGCATTCTCATTTACACATTTATTCATCGATAACACAGACCACACGATGGACACGTTCAATTGTAATGAATCTAGTTGACAAAATTGGTCAGCAATATTAGTAAATTATATCATGCCACATATACTAAAATACATTTAGATGCTCACAAAATGCTTGAAATTTATGATTTTTTTCAAGGATTTTAAAAGCAGCTTAATTTTCTTTTTAATTATAAAATTCGGCGTTGAGATGTAATAAGAGAATTTCTGATGTAAAGATATTGGTGGTAAAGGTTGTGAGTCATATATACCGTAAAGTGATAAATGTGTAGCGCTACATTATTAATAAGCCAAATAGACCACAAAGGACTCACGAAAAAGACTTGTGCACCGCAACAACGAACGACAACCACGGGGAACAACGGAGCTACATTCTACATTTGGCAGAAAGAAAATCAAAAATTAAAAATTAAATCTAAACGTTGCATGAAACTCTAAACCTAAAAAAAAAAAACTTCTGAGGTTTTTGCTATTTGGCGTTTTTGCTTAATTATAAAAGTGATAAATGAGAACACAGTAGTGTTAAGTTAATAATGATACATTGGTTTTACACGGTGGGAACGGAATTTACACTTCGCAGGGAGGGTTAAAATTACAATATCGCCAAATACCCGAATTTGACAACCAAAATCAAGTTCACAAACAAGTCATCACGTCTTAGATATATCACATCCCATTAAAGAACACGTAAAACATGGGTAAAGTATTAAAATCACTACTTAAGAAATTAAAAATTAAGAATAAAAAATCGTTCCATCAACATGTGTTCAATGTTTGATGCACCAGGAGATTAATAGTGTTTTCGTTTAAGCCAGACACGACAATTTGATGTAAAATATGACATTTTAGCAACTACTTCACACTATAGTCAACAATTTCCAGTTATTATGTTCCGAGATGAAATCAATAAAATGGTTTCATAACAAAGTACATAGCCGCAGATACGAAAATGCATTTCAATATTTGATAACAATGAATGGTCGTTTGGCTTAGCTTGTGCGCGATAAAAATCCGCGGTAATATGCATCGTTCCCAGTAAGTCGTGACATCTGGACGATATGACTCAACACTTTCAAACTATTTTAATAGCACTTGAAAAAGATTCAAAGTTATGGACAAAGTTATGGAGCTAGACACAGACAAACCCAGTAGACTTGAAATCAAGCCTTCAACATTATTTATTCAATAGAGTCAGATAGAAAAATTCAGCCCTAACAGCCAAGTAATGCTCACTAAGACAACAGGTAAATATCTCAGATATTCACCCACCATCCAAAGGGCGTTTATTTTCTGTCTTATATTGCCCCGAGGGCTAGTGTTCTTGTCAAGCTGGTTTGGAATGCTGGTTTCTAATGAAAGTGCAGCGAAACTGAAAGAGTTGAATAAAGACATTTAATATTAAGCCTTGGCAGCTATCAAGCCAACTATCCACGCTCCACAACAAAATAGAAGTAAAAAAAAACTTTTCTATGCTTGTCTTATGCCAATATTCTATAATAACATAACAAAGATAAAGTATTTTAGTTTGGCGTCAAAACAAAATTAAATGGCCTCTAACAGATATATTCCTATTATTCACATTCATAACGGGAGGAAAATAAAGGTTAAAGGAATTTCTAGTGCTATCTTAATAATAATAGTCATAATGAACACTCAAATGAACGCTTGTTTTGTCTTTGCTGATTTTGACTTGATGGGTGTTCCAGATAAAATCCTGTGTTTTGTCACGGTTCCGCGGGGTGCTGATTTCGTATTTCTTTTCGGCAAATTTTTAATCAGCGTGCGATAGCGTGCTTTGCGCGCTGTCCAACTGGGCAACCTGCTTGGCAACAGTATGTAGTGAGAGGCGACAGACAACACGCACAGAAATGTCAATCACAGTCTGGTAAAGCATAATTTAAACACTAATAAGGCATGATTTGAGGCGGATACATGAATGAAAAAATAACCAACCAATCAATTTATTAACCAATCAAATATATCACAATTAGGGTTATCTTTAGTATTGAGCAATACTAAGAAAAAAAACAATAATACACAATATTTGGGCACACACGTTTGCCCGCTTTGTCAAGACGACGAAAAGCGGCGAAAAGCATCGTATCCCCCACCACACCCTCAGACCTCCCGTATTTTACCGCCGTAATGCCTTAACCAAGTACTACAAACTTACTTATTTCGGGTTTAACCGCAAACCTAGTAAGCCAATATATCCCTATAAATTTGTAAGAATGTTATTCTCAGAGTGCTTTCGTGGTGGGTAATAATGACAGAAATTATTTTTGAAAATGCTAGTAAACATTTCTAAAATAACAAGAACCAATTAAATTAAAACTAAAATACAGACAGAAAAAAGCTCTGATGAAACATGCCTGGTAGAAAATTGAGATATTGGTAAAGGATATCGACAGAAATAAGAAAAATATTTTTCTTAAAGATGTCTGATATGAAATCGCCACTGCTTGAATTGCTCCTAAATTAGCAAGTTAAATTCAACAATAACTATCAACTTTATTAGTTCAAATAAGCATTATTCGAGGGCGGCTAGACGGCAATGAGAAAACCCTAATAGTACTAGCAGAGCTTTGTTCATGTTAGCTTCAAACAGTTCACTAAGTCATGTTCCCCTTTTTATTTCTCGTGTTTGTGTAACAGGGGAAATCGGGGACTATTTCCAAAGGTTTCCGAGCGGAGAAAGACTACTTTAACACACAATTTCGACGAGATTTTGCGCTGTGTAATTATCAACACGCTCGATCGCCATTACATAACTGAACATGTCCTGACAAAGGTGCCTGACTCCGGTCCAGGCCGGCGCGAGCGCGCTACATGAACGCCTAGGACTTTTCCTAACAAGTGACCGGAAATCGCGCTCTGACACGGTCCCCCCTAGTGGGAAACGGCGTCCCGACGTTTAACAGAATAAACGTTAATAATAAACAATGTCTTATACGATCTCAATGTCTACTAATAATGGCTTAAATGCCAGTTCCTCGAAACCTTTTGGTTCCGACAGTCTATAAGATAAATAATCGCTGTCAGTTTTCTTGACCAAACTGGATCCTCTACCAGACGCTGCGGCTTCTTGGAAACACGCCCTGATCTGGTTCTCTGCTCTGGTTCCGACTGCACATCAGAGACATCCGATGAGGCAAGGCTTGGAGGCCTTGCCGCGTGGTTCTCCACTACCGGTGGAGCTGTGTCTTCCATTTCGTCAGCTACCTGTGGGTCTTGCTCCTCAACCTCGGCTTGAAACAGCAGCTCTGGGGGTCCCGCAGTGGGAACCCCAAACAGGTCGAGGCCATCGCTGTCTTCAGCTGAGCTGGAATCGTCCTGGGCCTCTTGTCTTATTGGTCTTGGGGGCACTTGAGGTAGTATTCTCCTACGTCTCTTGCCCTCCGGTGGCCGTCTGGGTCGGCTATTGTGATCTGGTGGCAAACCAACTGGTTGGTACGTCCTTTCAACTGGTAACAGCAAGTTCCGATGTAGAGTTCGGGCTCTACCACCCTGTTCTGGTCGCACAGTGTAGACTGGTAAGTCGGCATGGCGCGCTTTGACTATGTGAACAGTCTCTTCCCAGCGGTCACTCAGCTTATGTTTCCCTCGGATACTCAAATTGCGAACCAAGACCCGATCTCCTGGTTGGAGGGCTACATCACGAGCGCGAACATCATATCTCTTTTTGTTTCGATCAGCCGCTGCATCTTTCTCCTTAGAAGCCAACTTGTAAGCATAGTCAAGCCTTGCACGCAAACTCTCAACGTAGGAAGACAAGGATTTCGTGGGTGCGATTTCCGATGCAACCCCCAATGTTACATCAATTGGTAGCTTCGGATGTCGGCCAAACATTAGAAAGTATGGTGAGTACTTTGTGGTCTGATGCCGTGTGCAATTATACGCATGCGCCATTGATGACACGTACTCCGGCCAACTCGACTTCTTATCTTCATCTAATGTTCCTAACATATTCAACAGGGTTCTATTAAAGCGCTCCGTCTGGGCGTTTCCCTGAGGATGATACGGGGTTGTTCTCGACTTGGTAATTCCTGCCAAAAGACATAAGTCGCGGATAACATTGGACTCAAAATCGCGACCCTGATCCGAGTGTAGACGCCTTGGAAACCCGTAATTAATGAGTATTTTCTCCCATAGAATCTTCGCTACAGTACCCGCCTTCTGATTACGAGTTGGGAATGCCCATGCAAACTTCGTAAACGAATCCGTAACGACCAGGATGTTTGACATACCCCCTCTCCCCTCCTCAAGAGAAAGGAAGTCCATCGCCAAGAGATCCATCGGCTCATTTGCTTGTAGCGAGAGCATGGGTGCTGGCGGTGGGTCCAGTGCTTTCCGAGCAATACAACGTTGACAATTTGATACATGCGCTTCGACATCTCTGGCCATGAAGGGCCAGTAAAACCGAGACTGAATCAGATCTTGAGTACGGTCTCGACCCAAATGTCCAACATCGTCATGCAAACCCTTAAGCACTTGGGCGTGAAACTTTGAGGGCAAAACCAGTTGTAAGGATGTTTCCCCATCAACCTCTCGGCGGCGTTTCAAGGTTCCATCAATCACTACCAAGCGTTCGAATTCCTTTACTAATCTCGCTGCATTTGAGTTCAGCTTTCTTAGTTCGCGTCTTGTCGGGGGTAAACCACTAGTAACAAAAGGTAGCACTTTACTGATCACAGGGTCTGCTTGCTGTAATCTCGGCCAGTCGTTCTCTGAAATAAATGGAGTAGAAGATGGGACAAAACGTTGATGTTCCTGGAAATCTACTGCAACAGCTTCTGGTCTGGCACCAACTTGCTCGGCAACCGGGATCCATTCAGGAGTGTCGTCAGTGTCTACAACTAGTGATTGGACTATAGCTTGAAATACTTCTTTGGGGCAGGTGCTCGCTTCTTCCGATGTCTGAAGGCGTTCAAGAAATGGCTTTAAGTAGTCTTCCTTATCCTCGGGGGTGGGTTCAGACCCCTCTCGTGGTATTCTTGACAGGCCGTCCGCATCACCATTTGACTTTCCTTGGCGATATGTTATGGTGATATCAAAGGGGGCTAGAGCTGAAAGCCAGCGGTGATCCGTAGGGGTCAGTTTCGCAGATGATACAAGGTAAGTTAATGGATTACTGTCCGTTAAGACATCACACTTTGCCCCATACAGATAGTCGCGGAACTTTTCTGCCACTGCCCATTTTAAAGCCAAGAACTCCCTTCTATAAGCAGAGTAGTTTCGTTCGGCAGGCGTTAGAGCTCTGCTGCCATACGCAATCACCCGCAACTTGTTATGCTTCTTCTGGTAGAGTGCAGCTCCAAGACCTGATCCACTTGCGTCTATATGCAGAATAAAAGGTAACTCGAAGTCAGGGTAGCCAAGAATAGGAGAACTTGTCAAATGTGAAATCAATGTCTCGAATGCTGACTGGCATTCACTGGTCCAAGTAAACGAGGAAGGTGGCGAGGATTGTTTATGTTTCTTGGCTGGTCCTGTAATGAGTAACTGACGCAAAGGTTCTGCAACTTTTGAGAAGTTCTTGACAAACGACCTATAGTAGCTAGCAAAACCTAAGAAGGTTTGCAGTTCCTTTGTGTTCTTTGGTGGGTTCGACAACCATTCGTGTAACGGAGCTACCTTTTCAGGGTCAGGTTCGATTCCCTCTGCAGACACTACATGACCTAGACATCTAACACGTGTCTGAAAGAGTTTACATTTGGATGGTTTCAATTTTAGACCACACTTCATGAGTCGAGTCAAAACTTCCTCGAGACGTACCATCATTTCATCGAAATTCCTCGCAAAAACAATGACATCATCCATATAGACGACGCATGTATTATAATTGAGATCTCGCAGACAATGTTCCATCAGCCGTTGAAACGTGGCCGGTGCATTTGTGAGTCCAAACGGCATTCGAGTAAACTCGAAAAGTCCGAACGGTGTTGTCATGGCGGTCTTTGGTTGATCTTTCTCGGAAATGCAAACTTGTAGATAGCCACTTTGTAGATCGAGAGTACAAAATAGCTTAGATCCCCTCAAGGACTGAAGGGTATCCACGACTCTGGGAATAGCATAGGAATCTTTGATCGTTTTACTGTTCAGTCTTCGGAAATCCACGCATACTCTTAAGGAGTTGTCTTTTTTGCGGACGAGAACTACTGGGGAAGCGAACGGACTTTTCGACTCTTTTATGACACCTGAGTTAAGCATATCATTAAGCGCATTTTTGAATTCCTCAAGTTGTCCAGGTGGAACACGCCTAGTTGTCTCTTTAAAAGGACCATCATCAGAAAGATTGATCTCATGTTCAATGACGCCGGTGCAGCCCAGATCTTGCGCATCTTTAGCGAAAGCTCCTTGCATGCGATTCAACATGATATTTACTCTCTCCTTTTGGTCAGAGTTCAGTTGGACGCCACTTAAATCAAACAGCCCGTGAAAACTACTTTTATCAATGTCCCCAATACTACCCCTATCAGGTTCGATGATTGGTTCGTGTACAGCAGAAGCTAATGAAATGCACGCTAATTTCGTTCTCCCTTTGATAACAACCGGCTCATCAGATATGTTCGTGACTTCGACTGGGATTTTACATTTCCCACCATTTCCGCGAAGCGAGATAAGACTAGTTGTAACAGTAAGATCTGGATGAAGCTTATTATCTCCGGCAGTCTCTAAGATAGCCAAACTGTCCCCTCCAGGGTAGGACTGGGTTAAACCCCATACCACCGTACGCTGATGGGCACCAATAACAATATCATGACGGAGCGTGGATTTAACTTCTACTTTTCCGTTGCTTTGCTTAGTATTGAAATGTTCCCTTTTGTGGAGCGATGCATAAGCCCTTCTCCATGCAGACGAGATTTGTACCCTTTGAACAAACTGAACTCCATGCTTTTCCTTACATCGTACATGGAATGCCTTTGCAATGTTCGTTCCAATAACTGCGGGCACGCGCTTGTTGTAATCATTGTCTGGTACCACCAACAATAAAGCACATTCCTCCAAATGAACACCTGTCTCTTCTTCCGGAAAGGAAACTTCAACCTCGATATATCCTATGTATGGGACTTGCTCCCCCCCAGCCCCAACGAGTTTGATCAAATTGTCAACAGAGTTCAACGGACAGTTCTTTAAATGTTTCTCATAAAATGATTGGGATATAGATGAAATTTGACTCCCAGTGTCCAAAAGTGCCAGACATGGACTCCCATTAACAAATGTAATACACTCATTTGCATCACCAATCAAAGACTTTAAAACGGTCATCATGTGGGGCTGGTAGTTTACTGCCTTTGGTTGCCCCTCCACAAAGGCACCTTCCTGTTTCCCGAATATGGAATGTTTGTACAATTTCTCTGTATGTGACCGGGTTCCCCACCGTGATAACATGTCGGTAAATATTCACGGGGTACCTGTGGTGACTCTGGCACAGGAGACTGGGGGGAGGACCCACCCAATGTTCTCGTCCTAGGCAAGGCAGAGCCCTGTGGTGAAAACATCTGGCTGGAATGTTGAGAGGGCCAGTACTGGTAAGATTGCTGATACTGATATGGGTGTGGTTGCCCCAAATGATAGCCTTGGGCTCCCTGTGGTTGGGGATAAAAGGTGGCTGGGGGTGGGTTCCATGAATAATTGGGTGGTGTTGTTTGGTAAACCTGGCTTTTCATGCCTGAGGTGACCTTGGGCTGGGACTGTTCAAAGTGGGACCCCTGTGGTTTCATAATATCCCTCACCTCCCTGGTCACTGCGGCAACAATTTCGGGGAGCCATGCGGGAGCCTGATTTTTTGCAGCAGAAGTCTGAGCTTGTTTACAACTGGCGCTTGTATGTGTGGGATGGCTAACTCTGTACTCCCTTTCCCCATAACGGGCAGCCTCAATCAATTCGCTAAATGACTTACATTGATCTTTCTTATGTCTCGCTTTGTCCCTTATTCCGAACAACAGACCCTCCCAAAATATTAAGCTTAGGTGTTTGCTTAGGGCGTCATCGTCCTTTAACAGTTCTGCCCCTTGTTCCTTGGCTTTACGTAATTGGGTATCAAGTCGGGATGCGAAAGCCGATACTTCTTCATGCTCCCCTTGCTTGAACTTATAAGCTTGTGAAATTAGTTCGTCCCCATGCACGGAACCATTATCCCCATAAAATTGGTCTAGGCTGTCTAGAATCGAATCTAGTGTTGCCTCAGGCCCAAAACCCACTATTTTGTTCTTTGCCTCTCCTTGAAGAGATTTCCTTATCTGCTCGGCTATTAATTCATTGGAATATATGGCCTCCTTTCGTGCACTTTCAACTTCGTACCTCCATACTCGGTACGACACCCCTTTATCGGTCTGCACAAAGCCAAAGAACTGTGAGAACTGTGGTTTCGAAAAATATTGCATCGTGGTGGTAGGTGCAACAGTTTTTGGTTCTTCCTTGATTATTATCACCTTTGAGCCCGTTACTTTGGCTTTGCACGAGTGGGCTAGAAATGCCTCAATTTTTACAAACTCCCCTTTCCATAACTCTAAACCACAGTTATACTTAGCTGTATACTTCTCCACCAGGGATTCGATAGTGATTTCTTCGGTCTCTGCCCCAAGGAGACTTACAACTCGATCGCGCTCGATTTTCATCTTTTCTTCTTCGGTAATCTCCATAGTTTAACTCCACGGGCCCCACGTTGGGCGCCAAAATGTAGCAGGGGAAATCGGGGACTATTTCCAAAGGTTTCCGAGCGGAGAAAGACTACTTTAACACACAATTTCGACGAGATTTTGCGCTGTGTAATTATCAACACGCTCGATCGCCATTACATAACTGAACATGTCCTGACAAAGGTGCCCGACTCCGGTCCAGGCCGGCGCGAGCGCGCTACATGAACGCCTAGGACTTTTCCTAACAAGTGACCGGAAATCGCGCTCTGACATTTGATTTCAAATTCTACTTGTAGAGTAACAGAATATGGGATAAAAATCGTGCAAAACACCCGCAAGTGTTCTTGAACCAAAATAACGAATCTAATATAAAAAAATCATATAATTAAACCCCGGCTGTCATCTCCTCCTTCATCGTTAAATCGCAATAAATCGTCACTCTATCAAAATCACTGACTCGTAAACGTGGAAGGTTTCAAACTACATCTATTTTCGTGTTAACATACCAAAACTTTCTTCAAATATGAAAGAAATCTAGCAAAATAAGTTAGAATATGCGAAAACGCGCGAAATAATCTACGTAATCCAAGAATAAACTTGTACTGTCTCGAAAACCAGCCAAAAAGGGCGCGTTCTCTTGCAGCAATATAATAAATAGCTTTTTAATCATGTCTTCATCGTTCCATTGACCAAGAGCCCGGTCTATTATGGTTTATTTAAAGACACTGTAAGACGGTTGCCATTCTCGATAAGATCTGACGAAATAGTTCGTCTCAGTCGCGATGAAGTGGCTTCACGCAGTAAAGTACGTATTTAGATGTTATCTTTCGAAACCATAGCCCTTCCCCCATCTCAACCCCCTAACTCCAGCAGACTGACAATGGGTCTTGACGATAGGTCTTGGGCGATTCGCAACTTCACTCCGACGCGTTTCTGGGTGATGTACGGAAACAGGGGCCGGTTCCTGAAAGGGCGATAAACTTAACATTAGATCAGCGCCTAATCCCAGGTTAAAATGCGCTAATAGTAGGTTAGCTAACCTACGGATAACTCACCGTTCCCGAATGCCAAGTAATCCCCCGATTTACTAACCCTGGATTAAGCGAGTGAAAAACTGGTTTGACGAAATTCACACAGCATACCCAGTAGATCAATAGAGAGCAACTCAAATTTACTTTTGGTGGTTTTATATTCGCAGAGAAGGCCCACAACACCTCTACATCGCCTGTAATTACCTCCAATTAATTGCCAAAAATGTCATTTGCAGGATTTGATTTGGTGCGTGACACTAGCGAGACAGATTCATTTCAAGTTTAAATTTCATGTAACTTTCTGTCTGTCCCAGCACAATTTTCGAGTCAGCATCGCAACGAAGGTCGTTTAACAAAGCGAAATGTTAGGACATTTGATCCCTACAATGTTTTTGTGTAACGTCTTTTTGTCGGCAACTTCATTTTATGAAACTTTAGTTCTATTACAGAGTTTGAGAGGCCTGTGTTACGCCAACTAAACCGTAGGTTAGCGAGTTAACCCACTTCGCAAAAAGGGTTAGATTTTACCTCTAGACTAACCCAGAGTTAGCGCTAACCATCGTTTCGGGGACAGAACTAATCCGAGGGTAAAAATGTAATCGTGGGTTAGGGCAAATTTACCCTGGGTACCAAAAATACTGGGTGATGTTGTCGCTGGGGATTAGCGGTACCAGCAATGCTGGCAGGGCTTAGCGGTGCCAGTAGTATTGGCTGATGTTGCTGTTTTCACGGGGATTAGCGGTGCCAGAAGTTGTATTGGCTGTTGTTGACGCTGTTTTCACGGGGATTAGCGGTGCCAGTAGTATTGGCTGATGTTGCTGTCTTCACGGGGCTGATGCTGTTTTCACGGGGCTTAGCGGTGCCAGCATTGCTGGCTGATGTTGACGCTGTTTACACGGGTCTCCTCATTCCATCAATGCACACAAAAATTCAATAAACAAAACCTTTTTCATCTAACCGGTTGCTTCCCATTTCAGATCCTCGCCATGGTCTCCCTGGTAATTATTATTCTCTCCGTCACTACTTTCTGCATCGAATCGATGCCCTTCGCAGACGCTTTCAAAAAAGAGTTCCAAATCCTAGAAATCCTATATTGCGTGTGGTTTACTTTCGAGTTTGTCGCGCGCGCGATCGCGTGTCCAAGCAAAGTGGAATTTATCAAGAACTTCATGACTTGGGTTGATGTATTATCCATCATTCCACTTTACATCAGCTTTGCCAAAGGCGACCAAACGCTAGACTTTCTATTTGTACTCAGACTAGTCAGGATTTTCCGGTTATTCCGGTTTTTTCGGACCATGAGTGGAATGCAAGTGATTGGGCACACGCTACGCGCGAGTGCGCGCGAGTTGTTCCTACTTGTCTTGATACTTCTTATACCGATGGTCATCTTCTCAACACTAGTGTTCTACGCGGAGAAATCGGTAAGTAAATTTCTGAACCAGAGGATAAATGTAGTTCTGGCAGTACAACACAAAGGCTCTCCCGAAAGTATTCATAATCCATTTTGCCTCATTGGTATCAAAATGTGGGACAGATAACAGGGCAAGCGTAATGCCAGGTTAAATTTATTTATTAACCATAAACCAATCTATCATTACTCTTCAGAGTAAGAGCAAAGGCGAGTTCCCCAGCATACCAGACGCGTTTTGGTGGGCAATCATCACCATGACAACAGTCGGATACGGTGACGTCACTCCCAAGACTCCCCACGGCCGATTCATAGGTACCCTGTGCGCATGCATCGGAGTGCTAATCGTGGCACTTCCGGTCTCGGTCATCGGGAGCAATTTTACACTTTTCTATTCTCACGCACAGGCGCAGCTAAAATTACCCAAGAAGAAACACAAGCCGCTGTTACTGGGAGCGGCAGGGGTTCTCGTCTCCGAGACGACACTAAACAACAACGACGAGAATGAATCCCAAAATAATGTAAATGAGAGTATGGATATGTTAGCGCCGTCTTCTCTGCAGCCAAGATTATCGTCAACAGAGTTTAAACACTTACGGAACCCGTCCATCATCCCAAGGGCGCGAGGCTCACGCCGTCAAGGTCAAGGGGCCATCGAGACGGCGAGCATGCCGTTCCCAAGGATGTCGAAGATAGACTCGGAGGCGTCGGACTCGGAGCAGAGTCACGCTAAGACGCGCAGCCAGGCTCTCAGCCCGGACACGAGCGGTAGCATGACTAATATCTCGAATGGGTTGCGGGGTATTAGCGAGGTGATGCTACAGATAACTGCGCCTGTGTCGAGACGCATGGCAATCTCGCCCTGCCCCACCCCCCCTAATAAACGCGGCTCTCGCAAGAAGCGACGACTTAAGAGAACTTTCTCCGGAAACGAGGAGTCCTCGGGGCATGAGCGGGAGAGTTTTTACACGACGGATGCGGATAGCGCTAACGAGGGTAATTTTGCACTTGAGGAATTAAAGGATAAAATGCGAGCACAGACTCAGGGAAGTGATTCGTCCAATACCAATCCACACTCAAGTAAGGAGAATATCACATCTGGTGAAGAAAACATGCGGCACATGCACAGCAGGAACAGCTCTCAAGGGTCCCATACTAGATCCCCAAAGCACGCCCTTGATACACAGGTGTCAATCGAAAAGTCATCATCGCATATCAGTCTTGAAGCGATCACAATTAAGCCTAAGGTGACTGACCAAGGGGGAGATGGTAAGAAGGGGCCTCATCCCGACACCTCCCCTCACCTAAATGAAGAAACGGAAGAGACTTGGGTAAAACAGAATAAGGGAAGGGCTAGGTCACGTGTTAGTAATTGTAGGCGTTCACCTTTGCTAGATGAGGAGCGGCGTGGTGAGAGACCCAGAAGGCGCCTTGTGTTACTCCCTAGCCCGCTGCACACCCCTGAAGGACAGGTCAAAAGACTCTCGTGTAATGGTTCCCATAATGATCTCGAAACACGGAATGCTACTGCACTCAACGAACGAAGGACGAGTTCCGAACGAAATGTTGCATGCGGGCATAATCTATCTCGGGATACCTCCGTGTCAAGGTCGCTAGACCGAATAGGCAGCGGGACGTGCCGACGATTCAACGAAGACACATCGAGCTCAGCGGAGTTCGGCGAGAACTCCCGAAGAGTTCAATTCATCAACAATACAGTGGTATAGCCACAAATTATTTGAAATTTGGATCAGGAAATTAAATAAGCTGCTATTTCTCAGCAACGTAACGATTCCTTAATTAGAATTAGTCGGATTTTACCATCTACGCTTAGCTTAGATTCGAAAAAGAATTCTATAGGAATGCAGTAGTAAAAGTTTTTTGCTTCCTGTCATTGCCATGGTTTGCATATAGAACAAATCAAATTCGAATAATTTTGCAAAAAGAAGAGCATTATTTTTTATTAATTAAAGAGAAATTATAGACAAATAGTAAAAATGTTATTCCCTGAAAGGGCACTTTCTTAAATACAGATATTTGTGTTCCATGCCTTTTTTTTTTTACTTAAATCCAGGAAGGTGTGACATTTAAAAAAGAATTCTGGCCTTTTTCGTAAGCAATGAATAAATTGTTTTTTGTTGCTGTTATTTTGCAGCTAAAAGCCTAAACGCGCGCTAGTTTGCCACACAAACAGTCACGTGATCTCTTAGCGCAAGTCCCCTATTGCTTCCCGAGCCGACGCAAATAGTTTTCTCACACTTCAGCTATTTCGGATGACTAGAATGACAAAAAGGCGACTGACAGAAACGCATTAATGGAGGCATCTAAATACACCCTTTTAGTGAGGAGATGGTTGGGACATTGTTACTGGCTACTATAGTGTCCGCAAATACGCATTGTACATACAAAAAAAAACATTATACTATGTACTTTATATTTGTTTTATAGAAAGTGTAATTAAATCAAATGATTACCAAAACCGAAGTAAAAACTAGAATTCCCCCCACTACCACCCCCTGAAAACTTCCCAAAGAACAGCGCACCCTTAAACCCCATGCGAACCCTTTTTGACAAGCAACTACGGCGTCATTTGTATACCATGTTGGGAACATTTTCTTTGCCTTGTGGTTGGCCAAGCGAGGCAGTTCCAGCTATGTCAAGAAGGTAGGTTATGTTGTCATTGTTTTCACACGAGCTTATTATTTGTACGTAAACGTATTTGCGCGTGTGCAATTTGTGGAGTGTGCACGACCTGGTTCTGCAAGTTTGTGATGTATCGTTTGCTGATGTGAGCAATGTATGCGCCATCTAACGCGTACCACACCCTTGTGCGTTTGTGCACGTGCCAGTCACTTATAAACAAGAACCCACACTATAAAAGGGCCTGGACCAGGTCCACGGAAGGCTCAGTTGTCAGTAAACTGCCATGCGGTGCGGAGCTCCGGAGTTCAGTCGAGCGTGTCTTGTTTGTCAACTCAACTTTTGAAGCGCTTTTCTTCTCGTTTGCCCGGTTTATTTTCTCTTTGCTACTAACAATGAATAACACACCAAAAGAGCAGGAATGTGCAGTAAAAACTAGTTCAAATTATTAACGATAACAGAACTAAAAAGTCTCACTACAGACGCAATGTTACGGCGTGTTGTCATCTTGAAGTTTGAAATTTATTCAGCCGACAGGGGGCGGAGCTAAGCCTTTTAGTGCAGTGCGGGTCAATATACATTTCGGTCAAAAAGTTCTGTCTCGATAAAAATAAAATAAAAATGTGCGCAACTCTACATTGTACATTTTAGACCTACTTGTCGGATTTACGGCGGCAACGATTCCTTACCAGTCCATGGTGGTCACTCCTGACCGCTTCTATCGAGTGTGAAGGCACAGCGCGCGTCTATAGTATCACAGTCAGGGATCTCTTAGACTCCACTTGATACCGCAGGCTTTTATCAATCTCTTTTGGGCCGTTATGTAATTAGTCTGTAGGTAGCTAAAGGACGACCGGAATTTCTGTAAAACACACAGGGAGCTATTAAAAGTGACGCTATAATATATAATTATTTATTATATACATACTGAGAAATACTCACTGAAAACATATTCATATTCCAGAAAGGCTGGACCCCCTCTACACCACAACCCTCACAGGGAGCCTTGAACTCCCTTATAACACACCCCGCACAGGAAGGCTACACCACACCCAGTACAGCTTGAACCCTATCCACCCAGTGCAGGAAGGTTTGAGACCCTCTACACCACACCGAGTACAGCTTGAATCCTATCCACCCAGTGCAGGAAGAGTTGAGACCCTCTACACCACACCCAGTACAGCTTGAATCCTATCCACCCAGTGCAGGAAGAGTTGAGACCCTCTACACCACAACCCATGCAGGGAGGCTCCACCACCTTATCCCCACCCCCACCTCCATCTCTCCCTGTCATCTCTAACCGATTTACGTCAGGAGAAGAAAAAAAAACAAGAATGATGATTTTGAAAAACTCTCGCCAATAATTTCAATGCTAAAACGCTTCACTGCTTCTGTTTTCTTTGGTGGTTTTAATTGGCAGCGCCTTTCTGCACCGTGAGGTGGCGTGATTGTAAACCATTTCAGCACTGGCCCATCAAAATGCTTCTAGGATCTTGAATAACGGAAGCTAGATAAAGATATAGCTATTGGAAATCATCGTCAGGGATGTATATTGCGACTTTTTTTAATGTCCAGAGGTTAAACGAAACCCTAAAAGTAGTTTCATATTTAGGATGAAATATGCCGTTAGCTGTTTTTGTCATCGTACCGTGTTTCGGACTTCCGGCGAGGTGGAAGCTACAGGTTGATTGTGTAGTTTTTTTACAACTTTTATTTGTTTTGTGATTTGACTGTAATGTCACGAGAGTTGAAATGGTAATTTTTTTTTACTTAAAAAAAAAAGCATCTATAAACATGGTCTTGAAACGATACAAGAAACATGAGAGCAATCAACTTATATTGACAAAAAGAACATAAGAAAATAAATTATTTATGTAACGATGGTGAAATTTCTTTAAATTATGAATTTGTTTGCCTACAACGGATATAACGAATTAAAAATGGGAAATTTTCGATTATATCTCGACTCGTTTATCGAAGAAAAAGTAATGTATAATATTTATTTAATATTTAGAGTCTAGATCACCAAAAACAATATATGTAACTACGGAAAGAACGATTCGCATTTTAATTAGCCAAAGTAATTTATGAAAAGTCGCTTTTTCCGAGGGGACAGCTGCAAGCCCGCGAGTCCCCGGATGCAAGTGGAAAAACATACACACTCGTTTTTAATGGCATAAAGACAAGAAAATTTCACCACAAAAATACTACCTAAAGAAGAAATATGGGATAGAGGAATATAACAGAGGTAATAATGCCCCCAACGGATCGAAGGGAGACGTTTTCTCGTCGAGAAACGCAGAGTTTCAAGTCTTCCAAGGATCACCGTGATCGTGTCGTCATTAACTGTGGCGGCAAGCGATTTGAGCCGTACCTTAGCACTCTGAAAAACATCACAGATCTACCTTTGTCTAAAATCACCGAGAATAAAATCAAGCTAGACTACGACGAGGAATCCGGAGAATACTTCTTCGATCGGCATCCTGCCGTTTTCGCGCAGGTTCTGAACTATTTGCAAACCGGAAAACTGCACTGTCCCCGTAACGTCTGTGGTCCTCTGTTTGAGCAAGAGCTTGCTTACTGGGGCATAGACGAGCAGCAGATGGAATCATGCTGTTGGAGTAACTACACCAAGCATAGGGATGCACAAGAGAGCCTCAAAGCGCTGGATTTCCGCCCGAGATACGACGAAGATGAAGAACGTAGGAAAGTGCACTATGATGACCCGAATCTTTCATGGTGGCAGCGACATCAACCAATAGTCTGGGAAATCCTCGACGAGCCGTATTCTTCTTCTACAGCAAAGGTACTCCTTTTCGTGACCACCACATAATATATCCATTACAACAATCATCTAAGACGCAATTTGATACAATTATAGAAATTGTGTTTCTTTTATAAACGCAAGAACTCCTTCAAAGAATAAGCATTATGATAATTTACGGTGTCATAATGCACATTGATAATAAAGAACATGGCAACAATGTTGCAAAATATTACATATTGCAATATATTGCGAAAAGGAGGATGATTTTGGGCAAAAGTGCGGGTTCAAAAAAATTTGGGGTCGTGCAAAAATAAAAACAAATCCAGAGATTTGTTGGAGAGAAAATATACTTTCTTGTTGTCCTTTAAAAAAACAACAAAGATAAAATTAATAAGAAAATCAAAAATATAGTGAATCCTTATTTAAAACTCAAAATTACGAACACAACGTGTAGGCCAGTTGCCAAGTAGCATGTTTTTTCCCCTTGCAATTATTCACATCTGCTAAAACCCGCTCAAATATCCCTCCATTTCATCTATCAATTTGTATGGTTGAAATATCACTGTCCGATTTCTTATATCATCCTATCTCAATGACGTATCAGTTGTATTTATTACTAACCAAATATATCACTATGGGATCACCTGATCTCAATTTTATTTGTTTATTTGTATATTCCTTAGGTTTTCGCATGGGTCTCGCTTGCTTTCATAGTCGTTTCAATCTTCACCATTTGCATCTGGACTGTAGAAATGTTCAAGGGCGACTCCAAGACCGTCACGCGAAACGTGACGCGTAACGCAACGCATGGTAACACCACTACAAAGTCATACTGTAAGTAACCAAGCTGGTAGATTAGAGAGCTATACAAAGATTGTTCACGTGATGTCCGTGACGGCACACCTGATGTCCGTGATTGCACACGTGATATCCACGACAACACACGATGTTCGTGACTGCACACGTGATATTCATGACTGCCCACGTATGTCCGTGAATGCGCACGTGACGTTTGTGACAGCACACATGATCTCCATGACTTGCACAGGTGATATCCCTGAATGCACACGTGACGTTTGTGGCAGCACACGTGCTATCATTGATATAAAGCGTGACTGTCTTTCTTTTGTGTTTTAGACTTTGAGCGCGTAGACATGCCGGTATCGGACGTCCCCCGCTATGTTCTCATGATCATCGACTCCGTCTGTACGGGTTGGTTCACCCTTGAGTTTCTCCTAAGACTAGTGTTCTGTCCAAGCAAGCTAAAGTTCATCTTGACGCTACAGAACTGGATCGACCTGATCGTCATCATCCCACTGTACCTGATGCTTGCCATGGAGAAGTCCTTCGTGCTTGATGTGCTTAACACCATGCGGATCGTGCGGATTTTCCGCTTCTTCAAGCTCCTCTATGACCTTCAAATCTTGACCAAAACGGTCAAGGCGAGCCGACAACACCTCATGATTCTTCTCATCATTCTCATGATTCCAGTCATCGTGTTCTCCAGCCTTGTGCTGTACTCGGAGAAGCGCTGGGGTAGCGATAAGTCCAAGGCTCAGTTTTATAACGTACCTAATTCCGTGTGGTGGGGCCTAATCACCATGACAACTATAGGATATGGGGACATGGTGCCGACTTCATTTATGGGGAAAGTCATCGGCGGAATCGCATCCATCTGCGGCGTGATCATCTTGTCAACCTCGGCGTCTGTCATCGGCAGCACTTTCTCCCTGTACTATAATCTTGCCCAGGCTCAGCTCAAGCTCCCTACCAAGAGAAGGAAGTTCGATGTCGAGTTTCAGAGCTTGCCGACCGTCCTTGCTTGCCGGACAAGTCAGGCGGACTCGACTGTTACCTCAAATAATTCGGACAGTGGGTATCAAAAATCACCCAACAGGCTACAGATTGGTGGTCGCCACAGCTTTGGGTTCGCAGAGGGAGAAAAGCTTCAACTGACGCCTAATCCAAATAAAGTTCCGTGTACTTGCCAATGTGCGCGTGACCCGTCACTTAAACAACTTGATTCTATTCTAAAGCCTAGTGATTCGCCGCCTAGAAAACCTGGAATGTTGAAACACCGGGAATCAGCGCCAACGCTGCACGCTCCAAGAACAATCCCACGTGACTTGAGGTCTATGTCACATGACTCAGGCCGAGTACCACGTGATCCTGAATTAATACCGCTAAGTTCGCCGGGAACGCTGTCACCCGTGCAGTCACCACCGACTCCGAGGCCGCAGTTCTCACGGAAAGCTAGCATTCGCCGTGACAGCATCCTTGTGTGACATTGAAGGTCAGCGCAAAAAGCCAGCATTCGCTGACAGCATCGCCTTGTGTGAAACGGAAATATAGGGCTATGACACAAGAAAAGGCATTTCTAAAAGCTGCCCAAGTAGGTGACATAGAGTTGATTGGATTAATTGTCCCTTATAAAGGAACACCCCCTACCTCCCTCTCTGTGGAATATTGGCTGGTCCAACATGGATGCCACCCCTCCCCCAAAGGTCAAACCAATTTTTTGTATTCATCGGATCATAAAAATAAAAACATACAAAACATGCTGGCCATGCTTGCCATGCTTAACAAGAAAAATTTAATACGATTAAAAGGCATAAATATAATGAGACAGATCATTAGATATCACAAATATGGGTGTTGGTAATCACAACCAAAATAGTTTATACTTTTTTAAAGAAATCCTAATAAAACCCCTGTCCTGGTCTGGTATTATATGTATTCAGCACATTGTCTGGTTGCTATGTATATTTTCCAAGCAGAAAATAAGTCAGACTTCACAAAATAATAATTAGGGCCTACAGCTCTCACAATAAATTGGAAAGCACTGTGGTGGTTAAGGGACATAACAACCAGATATACAAGCAGAATAAAACAAGCAAAAATACTTGGTAGGTTAGTATAACAACAAATTTTTTCAACAATACCTTTGTAAATTATGCTTCTTGAGTACTAAAATTTGGGTAATGGGTCGGTGTTTATTTACTGTGAAATTGATGAGTATACTCTGATTTAAGAACAATATTTTAAGGATTATAAGAGACTACTCTGGAAAAGAATTTGGAAGTGGTTACAGCACAACCAGTTAAAACGGGAATGCTGAAATTTATGGAATGTTTGTTCAAAAATTCACTTGCAAAATATTCAAACAGTCAAGCTGTAACATGTTTTAACAAGTCTTGGAGACAATAAGTTTGTATATACACCAAGAAACACAGAAGTAAACTGTACATTCAATGGGTAATAAAATATCATCAGTACCAGACATATTCTTGTGGTGACAATGTTCTGGATACTTGCAGACGTTTAGGTGTGTACCTAAGGGATGCACTGGGCCGCCGAACCCCAGATTCTTTTAAAAGTGCAAATTATTACTGCATTTCCCACTCCATTAGTGCAGCCTCAGGGCAAAATTCAAGACATCCCTGAGTTTTTTGGGGAGGGGCATTTATTTAAAGCCAGGACTAGAAACATCGATAACAGATTGTGGGCAGCGATGAATAGAAATTCTGTAGCACCTCCCCCTAATGTTACCACACCCTTGTAAACCTTACCCTCGCCCCACAAATGACCCTGGCCCCACTCTCCCCGTATCCCATTCTTTGCAAAGGATAATTTCCAATAATGATTTAGTAGAAAGAGAATTTTCTATCAAATACGTGTCTAAAAAAAAAATCTATGCATCGATCGAATCGTTCGGCCAGTGCTAAAAGAAACATTTGCTAATTCTCGTCGACCTTCGCCAAAAGTTGAATTTCGCGCCGATGCTCATAAAGACAATCATCATCAAACTATGTAAAGACAAAGTTACTAGATCTATTTCTCGTGAGTTATAACTGGATCTCAGGTTTTTCTTACCTTTACCCATCAAAACAGTAGTTCTTCTAAAGGGAGGTAGCCGTCATTAAGAGGAAATCATTCGCAATGCGGGCTTTCTTGTTCACATAAACATGCGAACGCACACTGCGTTTCATAGTTGGCGATTCACCGTCGACTCAAACTTCATAACGAGGCAGAGGCACAGGAAACCCATACTTTAGAAGCCTCTATCTACGCCATTTATAGAAAACGAAATAGCAAAACTGTTTAGAAACCTAGCATTTCCAATCGATATTGTAGGGGTGACAGAGCCAGCGAGATGTTCCCTTAGGAAAACATTGGAAATGTTCAACATTGTTTTTTTCCCTTTTTTCTTGACCAACTTTTTTTTTTTTTTTTTTGGGGGGGGGGGGGGGGGGTATTTGTAGTTTGGAGAAGGGATGGGATAGGCTACCCTGTTGTTGCTGAGAAACAAATGTGGCAGTTACTGTGTCAGTTTGAGGGGGGTCAGACCGAAATTCTATATTTGTGCCCCTTTGGGACACCCCTCCCTGTATACACACATCATGAAATTAAAGGTTTATGTACAAATACTTTATTGATGAATGTAATCATGTTCTTACATTTTCTATACATCTGCTGAGTACAGCAAGTTAAGAAATTAGTGAAACTCAGTGGCATTCCCATAAGGGCTCCAGTACCACTCTTATCAGTGTTGAATAGCAGGGGGATAGCAAAGAGGAGCCTGTTTAAAATCCTGGTTATGCCGTGAAACGCTTTACAAAAATGATATCACTGAAGCCCCACACTGATTTTCCAGATATCTGTCCTTTGTCTGATTTGCTCTTTGACTTAGCAAATCTGGATAATCAAGGGTCTTGCTATTTTTTATCTTATACTTGTGTTCACTGACTGAAGTCTAAAAACATATCATTTTGAGAAAAAAAAAGCATGAGACAAGGTTATGAAACCTGTAATCCAGAATACACAGAGTGAGGCTACAGATCTAGATGGAAGAACAGGAGGGCAAGTGTGGTTTCAATCCTGGCTTTTTCTGAGCTGATGCCTTGATTCAAATTTGTGTCACAACTGGAGCGCTAAAGTATAGTTTTTTTTATACATTCAATCAAGAACAGTTTTATCATTAATTTCCTTTAAAAAATATAATTATATTTTTGCATGTGGGTACCAAAAAAAGTATCAATTGCTCATATTCACTAAGAGGCCACATATTTGTCTTAAGAAAAAGCCAAAAGCCAGGGAAATTTTAAAACCTAGTTAAAACAGACACGACACTGAATGACTGTTTCCTGGATATTACAGTAAAGTTGAGTATCATAGAGTAATATTGTAATAGCCTTTTTTTAATAAAAGTTGCAAGAAACTCTACAAAATATGTAATGTCATGTGTTGTAGATAATCTACAGTGATTGCCCAGTCTTTGTATATCATACATACAGTATTCTGCTACTTGTCCAACTACATAACATACTATTGCACAGACTATCTAGTCATCCCAGTTGATATTGAATCTTGTTACTCTTGGTTCTGATAATAATATGTTTCTCTGCAACTGTAAGAGAAAACAAATTAATTGCCTTAAAATACAACAATAATTGTATTGGTAGGTTTTAAAAAATGTGCTAAATTTGTGGTTCTAAATCTGCACAAAATCAACTAGAAGGGAAAGCCTAGAAGTATGTGCCTTTAAATGTGACAGTTTATTAGAAATACATAGTATGGGAGTTAAAATCCATAAATCAACCTACTCTCATATTTGTTCCTAATATGCTATATATCTGACCATTTTCTCAAGTACTGTAAGTACTTGTTTCAGTACCCTGAATACTTAAGAAATCATCAAATAGTAAGAAATTAAACAAGAATTATTTCCCACAAATAGTTCAGTATGCGTCTTTCGGTGTAGGACAACGAGAAAGAGTAACTTGTAGGTGTTAAAATGTCCTTATATTCATCCTTACATTTCTTGGGAGTAGGGCGTTCATATGAGAGGTGCTTATTTTGCTCCTTAGGGGGTTCTTATTTCTTATTTAAGCAAAGTGCTTTTATTGGAAGCTGGCCATTAAAACAAGTATTTACAGTTACTTATTTGGTGGAGCTTACCATTTCAATAACTGGTTTTGATGGTGGGTTTTCTTTCATTTCCTCATTGTTATATTCATTATTGACATAATATCCCACACGAACGAACTCTCTTTCCCTGTAGGAACATGTTAGAAGCAGGACAGTGACTCCTAATATGTCCTGATCAAGAATCTTCTTGGGGTCGGGGGGATTAGCCTGAAAAAAGTAACATGACTTCAATGTAAAAAGGTTTTGTACACTACAGAAACATACAGTTACATTTACTTTTTTATCTGAATCAACTGTAAATGTGTTGCTTATTGGAAAATACTAGGTGTAATTTTTAAGTCCATTCTTGGTGTATTGAAGTTTCTAATCATTTTTAACAGAAAATAACCCTACCAGACTTTAAATTCACCAGTCTTCAAAGGAACATGTATGCAACTACTTTCAAGTGTTTGGTCACACAGTTCAAATTTCTGCTGCAAATTAGAAAAGCCTAGCTCAATTGTGTACCATACTAATGGTACATATACTTTTTACAGGTGATCTTATCTTATGGCTAAGGAATCACTACCATGCTAGCAGAGCTTTTTCTTGTTTGTTTCTATCAGTTCCCTTATCCGTGTCCATTCGTTTGTGAAACCTCTGCCGACAGCTGCTATCAAATCCCATTGAGCATGCGCATTAATCACCTCCAAGTTTTTGGAGGTAGTCACATGGTATAACTGATTGTTTTTTATCAGAGGTGTGATAGCTTTTAGGAATTGATTAACACAGTCATGTTTTAAAACAATCAAGCGATCAGATTTCCAGAACTTTTGAAGAGAATGCTCACAACTAATTCGATAGCGGCTGTCGGCAGAGGTTTCTCTTGCGATACAAACAAATGAGAAAGCGAAAGAACAGACTCGGGACACGAATAAGTGAACTGATAGAAACAAACAGGAAGAAAGCTCTGCTAGCAGGGTAAGCAAAAGTTTATTGATCAATATTTAATCAATGTCTGGCTTTTCGTAATTCAAATGATTGGATTTGCAGACAACTGTTTGCGACAAAATTATATTCTTTAGTTGCATTCTTAAGAATCTAGTCGCAAATGTGACCATTTATTCGTATCAATATACGAATAATAATGTAGATAAATATGAAAATCTAACTTGATCTCTCACCTCAAACACAAACATGTGTCTGCCGATGGGTACAGGCCCTACCAGGACTGAGTCCAAGACTTGGTCATAGTCTGAGCATTCCGCTGACCCAACATAGATTATCTTCCAATCCAAGTCTGAGCAGAAAACAGATTATCAGGCCAAAACACAAGGGACCCTCAGGGGAACCCTGATAAATGGGACTCAAACAACCTAAGTCAAACTTGTTTTTCACTTTCCTTGAGGGTTCTTTTTTACCAATTCCATTGTACTTCACTTATTATGTTGTATAAATGATGAATTATTTATACACTCTAACAGGCTTTTTATGTATGGATAATACTTCCACCTCTTGAAGATCTCAATCTAGAGGACACTCTTCTACATGCATCAATTAAACAAATACCACAATCAAAAATGTACAAAGCCATCCATATTTACTTTCCTCATCATGGGTTCTATGGCAAAGACCAGTTTGGATCGCGCGCGTTCATGTACTTAAGTGCTTTACAACGTGTACATGGAAAATACAAAAATATGCCTTTCGGAAATTCATTGTACAGTATCATACTACAACTATTTGTTTTCCTACCGTCTGTTATCTCCTCAGTGCATTCGAACGTCACTTCGAATCTTAACGGCGCTAGAAAGCTAGTAGGATTTTCGTGGACATTCACTGATATCAAATTCACTTTTGCCATTCCAAAACGGACTCAGGTCTCTTCTCGACTCTGAAGAACCCCTATTTTATCTTTTTAACGCGATCCAGTGAAGTTGTATGGTAAATTGAGCGGTTTTTCAGTCGAACAACATAGCTTGCATCAAAATGGCGGCAAGAGTTGTAATCTGGCGGGAAAAACTTGAAAAGCTAAATACGCAAAACGCATGCGCGACGGAGACCCAGACCCAGTCCTCACCATGCCATCACTATCTACACAGGATGCCCATAACTCCGATAAGCTCCGATAAAGAATTTTCACTTACTTTGTGCCCTTGTCTGCTTAGCAGCCGCTCTTCAGAGGCGTAGCCAAAAATACAGTAAATGTATGAAACATTAACTAAAATACAGGAGAAACTGCCTTGAAAGAGACTGTTAAGCCCCCTCCTGTTAAAAATCCTGGCTACGCCGCTGCTCTTATTGCCACGCATTACTTTTTTTTTCTTTACCCACAAAGACCACTAGATGACTGGATGGTACCCTGGGTACTCCAAAACCTCCAAGCTTTACTCGTTTAAATGTAAGGATGGCTGGCCGACTGAGCGATAGTCGGCCCTCGCAAAAGTAATGGAATTGCCCCGCTGGGTGGCGCTTGGGCCCCATTGTATCGTAGAGTTCGCTCGGATAGCGGTGTTGGGGCCAAAATCTCAGGCCTAGCTGTAAATCTTTTAACTGCGCTATGCCTGGACAGGCCCTTACCAAGGGGGGGGTGCGAAATGCGAAAAAGTGGACCTAATTTTTCCGGGAGTGCGGTGGGGGGGATGGGTTTTGAGAGTGATTTCTATGACCACCCCCGAAAAAACAAAAAGGGATTTCCTTATACATTTGCAGTACTTCTACGGGACGTTAATTGTCGGATTTGACTACATACCAGAGTGATCTAGCTTATGCTTTATAACTTTGTCTACAAAAAACACGTCTATTTAGAACCGAAAGTGGACCTTCGGCCCTGCACCCCCCCCCCCCCCCCCCAACTGGGTACGGGCCTGCTGGAGGTATGGCTTATTTTATTTTATTATTTTATATTTATCTCTCCTTCAAGTGTCAGTACTCTTCTATGGCTGTTTTACATACGTTTTTAAACACGGGGTTCCTCTATAAAAGGGAACGCTCCTCCCAGCCCTGGGCTCAAGAACAATCAGTTATCAATCAGCCGTCAATGTGTCAACATGTCAGGATAATTGCTCTGAGCGCTAAATTCAAATTTCAAATCGTTAACCAAATTTAAATATTTGTCCATCTAAAACGGTTTAATTTTTAGTAAAATAATGCTATACCAAGCTGTGCGCACTCTAAAATACGAGCATTTTCATCACAGCGCGATATTAATTTATATAGATGCGTTAGTTTATGGATAGCGCAAAATTTAAAAATTTGAACCGAACACGTGAGTGGAAAGTAAATTACCTTTATCAATCTCTTAAATCAACTGTCTTGTTACCTGTGCAAACATAGTTTTATTCCAACCGACTGAGGCTCAGAGATAAGCAATTTTACAGGAGACTTATAATTTGTGACTGCTGGCTTGGCAGTGTTCTGATTTAATAATTGCGAATTTGAGCCCGGGGCTGGGAGGAGCTTTCCCAGTTTCCCTTTTATAGCGGAACCTCATGTTTAATGTACAACACACAAGAAAATGTTTTTCCTGTTTTTATTTTATATTCGGTTATGATGACTGTCACAAATTTGAGCCTACTTTTTTTCCATTGACTAAACTTGGTCCACAAGTTCTGACTTGTGGTGGCTAATGCATGTTTCCACGAGATTTGCGTTTAGCTGTTAAACTGGACAATCTCGTATAGATATATGTGCTCAAGCAAAAGTTGCCTAAATACTGCCCTGTTTAAGACTCTGTCACGCGTTTACTATTTGGCTGAGACTTGTCAAGCGTACGCCCATGTCGTCACACCCGAAGTTATTGCCGCGACTTGAAGAAAAACGTCCGTCCTACTTCAAGTTTAACTTTGAGAAGAGAATATCAAGTTGCTTAGGAGGTGTCACACGTGCAAAACGCGCATGCACCTTGCTTTTTTTATACAACAAGTTGCGAGAGAATAAGCGTACGTGTGACACTGTCTACAGACGTCGATTTATACTAATTATTGAATATCCTAACCCTTGCCTGTCTAGATTATTGTTAATCTTTCAAAAACCCCCACATAGAGAAAATTCAGGGAAAGCAAGGCATTATGGCTAGACTATTTTTGTTGTTGTATTTGCGTTAGCTTATCGCGTCGTCAGCCCACTGTTATTTTGAAGAATTTCGATACGTTGTTCATGGCATGGTGTGACTTTCATGTGTCACTCTTTTTCTTTTTTCATCTCCATTAGCTTGCGTATCTGAAATATTAAAAAAGTAGTTAGATCAGGTGCCAGATACATTTTTCTTAGGTGCAAAATCAGGGTGAGCTTGGAGTGCGTGGTGCCGCAGATTTTCGCTGTCTAGTTGTACGTTTAGACACCTTACCCCACCTCTAACCTCTCGTAATTACAGATGCTAATCTTACAAGTTATCGTCAGAGAGGGGGAGGGGGGGTCCGGACCCCACCCTATCAATTCGACCCCGGCCGGTAGTTAATTAAGAAAGTGGTTGATTTTGCGGTTTATGGATGAAAACCGATGGACCCAGATGGAGTGACGAAATACCACGCACTTGGCACCCCGGGCACCCCGGTAATAGGAGATATGTGCAGGAATGGTTTCCGTGGCTTAGTATGCCATTTTGACAATCGCCCTGAGAAGTTAGTGAGATACCACTCTGTACACCATCCTTACATTTTCTCTAGATACGTCCTACAATGATTAATTCCCTCGAACCTTGTATTGTGCAAACTGGGCAGGCGTTCCTAGCTGCCCGTCAAGACTCCTGGAGCGCATTCGATGCCTCGGGATCTTGAGATTCGGTCGTACCACGAGTGCCGGCTCCTCTTGGCATTTGAGCGCCTGCGCAGGGCTTTCCTCCAGGACTTTAGGGAGCCCGCGATGCCTCATGGCTGACATGACAGCGGGAAGGGAGCCACGGCGTTGTAGTCTCAGGTGTTGTACGTTCCGTTGCGCAAGGACTGGTGCGTCCTAAAAAAAGCGGGAAATGGCACACTTTGGTTTCCAAAATAAACGAATCTGGTCAACCTTGTCTTTGGGGTCTTTTGGGTAATTTTTTTAATATAGCAACTAGACGCCATAGAAAATTACCCAAGAGACCATAGAACGAGGTTAAGGTGTAGTTGTATGCCTCATTTTGAAAAGCAATTGCGACCAGTGCAATGTCTGAAATTGTTTTTGGGATATGGCAATATAGATTTTAATGAGAATATAAATAAATGTAAATAGCACTTAGATTAGGGTAAAGACACTTGACATTTTAGAGTACTTTAGCCTTTGCCCAGCTAAATTGCGTTTTACATGCTTTTCAACGATTTTATCAAAGCAACCTGAATGATGCGAAACCTCGGTATTGTTGTTTTCAAAACAAAAAGCAAATTAAATAATTAACCTTCAGATTCATGTCACGAAATAAAATGAAAACAATTTTCAAACGGATGCATTTATTTGATATCCGATATAGTTAATTATCTTTCACCCTCTGGCTAGCCCTAGGGAAGCATTTTAATGCAAATTTAAGAATATGTATTATTTTATTCATGTTTTCCTAAGTGCTTCCAATCTCGCGTTTAGTGTAGCCGCAAAGACATTGAAATGGCTAAATGGAGGACTAAATATTAAATAAAATAGCATTTCTAATAAAAGTGGCTGCAAAGGGTGGCAAGCTATGTTCACACCCTCAAGGTGCATATTAGGTAAAACGACACAACGCAAAGTACCAATTTTTTGTGTGCTTGTTTACCTTTTAACAAAGGAGACTGACGGATACCGTGTGCGGGAGTGATGATGCAGACCGAGAGCACGGGAATGGGTAAAGGGAATAGAGGGTTCGCAGTATCGGGGATATACCATTTGACGGAGGTAGAGAGTAAAGATCGTCGTTTGAGGTGGTCATGTTTTCGAGGTCGGATGCAAAGGGCCCACTGTGTGATGGAAGGGCTAGGAGTGGAATGGTCATGAGGGGTCGGATGCGAATGGTTTACTTAATGTCGCTTTCTGGATGGAGTGAATAAGATTGGGTGGAGTGCTCTGGTATGTTCAGTTCTCCAGGTCATTTTAGTTCAATTCTTCAGTTCAGTTCAAGGAAAAATAAAAGCCTTACCTGAGGTTGCGCAGGGTGCAGACTTCTGATGCGTTCGCCATGTGGCTCTGACCTGTTACTGGAACACGAACTTGACACACTGCATTCTTCGTCATCAGACCTCACGATGGCCGGTACATGGTCTCCGTATCTGCTGCTATCCCTGGACCGAGGACTGACTTGCTGACAAAGCGAGGGCAATTTGACTCTGCCGCCTCCACTTGACCCCGAGACTCTAGGGGTGGAAGGGCGACTAGAGTGAGCGCTGGAATCGCGGCTAGGACAACGTACATCACTGATAGAACGCGACGTCTCCCATTGACTATTCAGCCGCTTGACCATTTGAGGGTTTATCATTCCATCCGACGCTCTTCTCATCAAATTCAATTTACGAAATTGCGGGTGTAGATCTAGTACTTCGTCGCCTCCTAGAGAGAGCTGTTCAACTGTCGATGCCGGCGAGAACGGCCGCTGAACGGCGGTCGAGTCGAATGACTCTCTGACGGTGTTTCGAGCAAGTAAATAGTTCTGCCGTTCACTGCTATCGAAGCATAATGGGATATCGTCTGTTGACAAGGACTTGGAAGCCGTAGGGTCGCCATGTAGTCCAGGATACTCTGATGGTACCTCGAAATTACAGTTGATATCTTTGTGTCTTTGCAACTTATGATGTATTTTTGGGATCCTCGATTGTTCATGAATGAGTTCATTGTAGATGGCGCTACCTGGGGGCAGGTTTGCGCTTGATTCGTCTTCGTTATCATCTGCCTGGATACATTCCTGTAAATTGTAAAATTCTCGATAAATGGTTTTCTTTGACCTAAACATGTCGACAGCGCGAACAAATATCAGCGCTTGGATCCCTTTAGTTTACGATTTACTTATCGCGTCCTATTTAACTGTGCTAGTATAGAGATGGATCTATGAGGAAGAAACAAGAATGAGATCTCAAGACGAAATGCGTACCAGCTATCCAATCATACCCACACAGGCCGGTCATGTGATCTCGGCCGCTTGTTTACGTACCTTTTCTCTTTCTCCCTACTGATAACCCGAGCTCGGCACTATCGTTACGCCTACGCCAGTATTTTGCGCGTAAAGATTGATAGCTTTGCGCTCTTAATTACATTAGTGACAACATTATTCGTGTTGAATCCAATTGTGTGTGCGTTTGATGGCGACAGATATTTTTAGTTTTCCTGTGATGAGTTATAAAGACGGTCAATCGGCTTAGACACTTTAAGAGATGCTATAATAAGAATCAAGGCTAGACAATAGCTTACGCTGAATAAGCTATGCTTTTTTTCAATATTTGAGTTATTTGTTTTTTACAGGATTTATCAGAAACTTATATTAGATATTATACGTATCAGAAACTTTTATTAGCTACATCAAAAACTTACATTAGAAGCAAAAAAAAAAGGAGAAAGGAGAATAGTAGGAAAGATGACACTTTCTACAAGGGAAAATTGTGTCTTGTTTTCTTGCTACCTATTCCCGCTTGATTCGCTAACTACTATGATATGAAAGAGAGTCGATTGTTTAGTTAGTTTGTGTCCAGCCTCCAATATCACCGTAGGGGATAGAATCATGGCTCCGTGAAACAATGCGTGCAGCAAATGATATTCTCATACGTCAATTCCTTGCATCTGTGCATCACAGGCCTATGCAAGCAGCACCGTCTGTCAGGTAAATCCTCAACAGCCGGAAGTGACGCAAATTTTTGCTGTAAATTCGTCCCGAACTGAATAAAATGTTTCTAACTTTAGCGCAAAATGTTTCTTGCATTCTCACGATTCACACTTTTTTTCCGGCCGCGATGTTGGATTTAACGATTTTACTGCGATAACGATTTTACTGCGTTTTTTGTTGTTGTTGTTTAATTGTTTTTTAAACCCCTAATGATAGGATGTTTTCGACTCTCGAAACATTTCAAAACATGTTGTGTAATCAGGCCCGTAGCCAGGATTTTGAGCGGGGTGGTTCGTTTTTCCATTTCAGTGGACCAAATTTCCGGTATACCCCTCTCCTCGCTTTATTACATTAGGTAACCAATCTCGTATTTTAAATGTTATTAATAGGGAGCTTTTTAACATATAGCGATAATAATAAAGATAATTATATTGATGTGCACTGTATATCTCAGCCAAACGTTATATAGCTATGTTTGTTCTAAGCGGACCTTCGTCCGAACCCCCTAAACCACCCCCTGGCTACGGGCCTGGTAATCAGGCCTTAAACAAGGACCCGATTATGATTATAGTACAGTTAGTAAAAACAGCGACTGAAGTCAGCCTTTCGTACCTTTACTCGAACGGTTCAACACTACGATTGTTTTTGCCAGAGCCCGCGCATGCGCATACATTATTCAGCACTGTCCGCTGACCCACGAGCGAGAAATCAAACTGTGACGTCATAAAAAGGTGGCTGCGCAGCCCAAAGACGCCTTGGAAAGAGGTTAGCCCGAGATTACCTACAGACCTTGTTTAGAATCCTGATATTATAAAAAAAAAAACTTAAGAAGGCACTATTTGGAAAATAAAGTAGGTTGCTGTTGAAATATTTGTGAACAAAACACGCAAACTAGGGATAAAGGAGTTATAGTCCGGGAAAACGGAATTAATGGAACGGTATTTGGGGACCGACGGAAAAACGGGAAGCAGAAGTGGCTGGGGAAACTGGATTCCGACAATTCCGTCATCTCAATAGACACACTTCATTATATGTTTGGTACTGACCTCATATTCATTGGCTCCATAAAATGTCCCATGTTTCATAGCAGAATGCACCCCTTCAAGCCAGCGGTTCACCATAGGTACCACAGACTCCAGGGCATCTCTCTGCGTCATGACGCCTGGCTTGTAGTTTCACGCTACACGGATGGCGTGAGAATGGGTCACGCTCTGAAATGGGGGATAAATGACAAATGAATGTTTAATGGTTTGAAAATAAAACTTTAGAAGGTAAGTCGTTGTGCCTCGAAATGAACCAAAACCTAAAATGGGTCTTGTTCAGCGATTGAGGGCCTAAAAATAAACTAAGCTTCCACCGTTCACGCTGCTGTCACGTCTAAAGCGACTTGCGTGCTGACCATCTCGGTTAGCATCACAGAAAGTCTAACATTACTCGAGCAGACACCCAGCTCGAGTAACTAAGCGAAACCTTCAGACTCCAGATGCAAAACTTAACCTCCCACGCCAAACAACACCGGTGCAGCGTGCTCTTTGAAGTCTCAATTAAACCGATGGACTAAGCGCGAAAAACGCCGCGAGGAAAACCCATAAGGACGTGTGTTATTGGGATTTTTATGCATAATGTGCAATAAAGCATAGAACTCAGCTAGCTTCGAATAATTGTTGCAAACAGTATGAAATAAAAAGACAAGCGCCGCCAGGAGTCGAATGGTTAAAAACACTTCCTTCCCGAACATAATTATAACTATAACACCATATCAAATCATGGATTCTTCTAGATCCAAAGCACAAACTAATATTGTCTGGGTTAAAAATGTTTAAAAAAAACTAGAAGCGTGTAAAAAGGTGGAAAGGAGTGAAAAGAGCATTTTAGTATGCAGGCAGGTGATCATGTTACGCACTTGTACCTAGTCGAAACTTTGGCGACAGCGCTTCGCCAAATGCATTTGATCTAATGAAATGAAAGAACAAGTCGATTTTCCTACTCTATTTGAAAAAAGGGGAAATAGCAGAATATACATTTTTCCAGGCTGGAAACAAACAACTTTTATAGCACGTACCTGTACCTTACTTGATTTCAGAAGCTTTTTTTTAAGAGCCATTTGATCGTCCGTCTAGTTTGTGTCAAAATGCAATTATGATAAACGATAAAAACCTTTATCCGTTACAAACAGCAGCTAACAGCAGCAAAGAAAACAGCGACTTGTTCAAATTTCCGATAATAACTTACAGACCGGCCACTACCCACAGAAACGAAAGAGCGTTAGAGAGCAAACCCATCTTGTTAGATCTCCGCATTTTTGTGATATGGTTTCTTTTGTACGCACCTTATTTCTCGCGCGTCTTATTTTCGAAATAAGAGTACTGCGAGCCATAATGGAAATTCAGGTAGTGGTATATAAGATTAGATCTCTTCTGTATCAGAAAGAATCAAATTAAAGTGGAGAAACAGAAAGAATCCAAATAAACTGGAGGAATCAATTTAGATGCATCTGAATATTACAGACGGGAGAGATGTCGTTTTTGTTGATGAGGAATCTCATTGCATATGCGCATACTTCGCGGCCGGAAGATCATAAAATTAACTCTGTTATAACCATGTTTCCGGTATGTTTTTCAAAACATCTTGTTTGGCGCACTTCCTACGGTTAAAATGTAAACAAAAACAAAAAAGAAAGTGTGAAAAAAAAGCGTTTTTGTTTATATTAAGACTTGAGATACCGCTAGATCAAACGAATCTATCAGCCTTCTACAAAGCATTATAAAAAAGTACATGCATTTAATTCTATTGCCAATATAAACAATCAATTACCCCTAATGGCGTTTAAGGGATTATAGGGGAATTATAAGGTGAATCTAAACTTGATGTGTTTTGTACTTCAACTCAGTTTGATGCTCAACCAGAATTATTTTGCGAGGACTTGTAGAAAGTAGAAGGGAAAAACAAGTGCTTTGTAAGCATCTATAAAATCAATCATGACACGCAAAACTTTCTATTCTTTTTGTGTCGTTGCAATCAGATTTCATAACGCTATACAACATAGAACTTACAACTACATGTAAATATGATTATTGTGTTTTAAAGGGGTCAAGTATAGGGGATCCTAATTGAAAGCGCTATTCCACGTTAGGGCAAGTACGACAAGCTTCGGAGAAATAAGAACCGGTGCTTTTTGGTGATGACTTTTAAACGAACCACCAAGCCACATCGTAACGAATACATAGTTAGATAATTTCTTTTAATTTAGGTTTCTTGGCAATTCAGAGAAAGACCTTAAATATTCATCCTTGTTGCTATCTGCATCGAAGTTATACATCACAAATTTACTTAGTGTTATAGAAAGTTTAAAACATGTCATTACTACTGGAAACAGCAAAAGTTGGTCGCGAGATGTCGCAAGATAAAGTGACGCGCGAAAGAGAAATCGGGGTACATTTTGTGCGAAGGTGCGAAGTTTGCATGCTAGCGACGGTTACACTTCTACGTCAATAAATAAATCAAACAGTCTCCCAACATCTACCTTTGACTTCTATATATTTGCTGTATAACACGAGTAAAACATACCTGCTCCCACATAACTGCTGGCCCAAAGCCGTCCGAGATTTTATTGCGGTATGCTAGTCAGCAAGTCGATCTCCCTTTGCGCTGTGTAAATCCACTTTCTCGTCAAAACAACGCGAACATGCGTGCGAGCTCGCCTTGTTCGTTTGAGGCAGTCCAGATCCGTGTGAAGCAGTTAAAGTTATTAGACCTAAGCAACTAGTTCCTAGGGAAACAAAACCACTGAGGCCCCAAGCGATCTGGCGAAGGAGTGCTTTGCATTCTTTCCATTCGATCCGACCGGATCTATCCATCCCACATCCCATCCAATACCAGTGATAAAGACAAAATGCTAAATAAACACACTATTAAGGTCTGTCTAGTTTTCAATACTCATATCTAATCAACCACGGCATCAATAAAAAAAAGCTTTTGAAAGTTTATTACAAGTAATATTCAAATGTCCCGTTGTGTTGTGATGTGGTATATTGTGTTAACGTCTTTGTTTATATTTATCTCTTTGCTGTTCAAAAAACATAAAGCGATTTCTTAGCGATAAAATCTCACACATCCGTAAGCACTTCTAATGCCTTTGAATATCTTGAGACACAGCTAAAGAATGTAACTAAACAATGTAAAACAATTATTATCGAAGATAATTGTCGTAAAAAGACAGGATGATGGATGGTGAAGCTCTATATTCATTTATTTTGAAAAATTCGAATTTTTGTGAAGAATCAACACAGAAATGTGGTTGCACTCATATGGTAAACATGAGTGGGCGAAAGACTAAAATGCGTTAAAATGCGTATAACTTCGATAAAAATGATATAGCGGGAAAATATAAGTAATAAGGATTATTCAAAGGAAACCGCGAGGACATATGAACACATCAAGGGTTCGTGCAGAAACTCACCGGTTTTTTCTATAAGTACTATAAGGGACAATGTTAAAAGCTGATTTCGAATAATTTATAGGAATCCACAAATCGTTGCGCTTTAAAATGCATCCCTTAAAATGTGGTGTTTGCCAATCGGATGTTGCTTGTCAGGCTTAAAACGGTGCGGTTAGCTGAGAGTTAGAATACCTAGTTATTGAATTGCATGTTATTCTTTTGACGTTTGTTATTGTCTGCCTGTTATTAGCAATAATATACCGCTGTTTGCAAAACGATAAAGTCACTGCTTTCTGTCCCGGCGTAGGTGACTCTAGTTTCTTACCCCCCCGGGGGGGGGGGGGGGGGGGGGGGGGGGTAGGGTGATAGGGTTGCTCGTCGAAAAATTCGAAAAATACCCTCTAAAAAATACCTGCACGACCGCAAATTGCTTCCCTAAACAATACCTCAGGAGCCTTAAAAATACCATTTCCAAGAGGAAAGCTTATTTTTTTCTCGGATACCCCATACCCCATAAAAAATACCTGACCCCTAAAAAATACGACGAGCATCCCTATCAGGTGGACATGGGAAGAACCCCCTCCGGGTATCTTAAATAAGGAAGGTTTTTGTCCCTGGGAGTACTTGTCACGAATATCGTGATAATTAAAATCCCCGAACATTCTTTCCACAGTCGTGGGGGCAAGGGAGAGCAGGATTTTTACTAAAGACATATAGAAAAATAGGATAGCGTCTGTCCCCGAAGCAAATAAAATAAATATTTAAGTCTTGCCTAGTCTGCTTCATGCAGCAGCCGCTTTTAGTGTCATGCACGAAGGCAGTTTTACACTTTTGACTATGTTCTGCACTGGAGTTTTTACGGTACTCAATGAATTGGGAATCCTTGTCGCTAACACTGGTAGTTGTGCAAGTCTCGCTCCATTTGTCTGCAGGATTTTGGAAAGGTCAGAAGCAGTTCTAGTTTTTTTTATATACTGAGTGTGACGTTTGTGTGCAAGGAACGTCACTCAAGATGATGCAATCTGTCATGCCTCCTCCTCCAGTCACATTTAAAAAAAACATTTTCCCATGAAACACGGGCTACAAAGCACCGTGAAAAGGAAGAGCAGGCTGAAATATCCTTCCTAGTTCACAGGCGTTTACCCGGTGTTTTTCGGGGAGAGGGCGGGGAAAGGGAAGTAAAGATCTTGACCTTTCGCGCCGCCAGAACAAAATATGATGGCCTAACGAAACCAACCTAACGAAAAATACGGGTAAAACTAAAGAAAAGGGTTCAAATCAACAAAATGATCAAAAGTGAGGGCCTCAGCTAAAAAAATGCAGGTCACTCTTCCTCAGTCCCTCCCGGCCTGCTACGATAGAAAGTGGATTGGCTGCAAAATGATTTCATTCATCAAATTTGATAGACCGTCAAACCCTTTCCCGCACACAAGGCTGAAGAATATAGCTTCCTGAAAATGCTTTTATGCGCTGAGTTCACCCTTCCCACAAAGGTATTTTACAAGGAAAAGAATACAGTCATTGATTACTGAACTTCCTTATTTATTTTTTGATCATGGTACTATGAAGTTAGTATCCAGACATTCTAGTACTGCAATTTATGAGAAGCAAAATTGAAAAATGTTATAAAAGGTGTACAAACAAGCACTACCACTATGATTTCCACTAAATGTCTTCTGACACATACGGGGATATACAGTTAAGGTGATAAAATTAGAGGGTCGTGTGAGATACGTGAGACCTCGCGCCAACCGCTAGCAGAAATTACAGATCCATCGGCCTAGTGAAAATCTTGGTAACGTATAACTGTTAGTAGAAGATCTGCCGAGAAATTAAGTCTCGCAAGATCTGTTACAGTTCTAAGGCTGATTCGATAGTAGACGTTAATTTCAAGTTCAAATATTGTACGTCTTAAGGGTGCGTTAGCTCGAGAGTGTGTTTATTTGGAGTCAAAATAAGCCCATATCGTACAAGACCTAAATTTACTTGGGGTAGTAGTGAAGTAACAGTATCTACAACAGGGAGAAACATATAGCACAACAGAAAATAAGTAGACTTGGAAAAGAAAGCAGAGTGGATTTGCGCATCATCTTTTGATTCAATTTCCGCTAAAAGGCTGCCACCAATCTCCGCTGTCTTCCGAAAATCAATTTACTCCGACACGGTACTAAACGCACCCCTAAAA